>NC_136601.1:26174610-26279610 GCF_910589615.1 Taurulus bubalis
GGTGGGACGTAGGAAAGGCACAAATACGTGTCTTTGTACAACAGTTAACGAGTCACTCAAAAAGCTCATTGGGGTTTTAGGAAAGGAAATCAGGGATTTGGAGCACAGTCTACTCACGCACACCAGGACAGACACTCACAGGCTTCAACAGAAGAAGCAACATCTAGGTTCTTTTTTACGAGAACGGGCTAAGGGAGCGTTGGTCAGGTCGAGGTTCACCAGTGTGAGGGACATGGATGCTCCTACCTCCTATTTTTCAATCTAGAGAAGTCTGTCTCTCGGGCCAAGCAAATGGTGTCTCTCCGCCTCCCTGATGGCAAGATGACGACTGACCCGATGGAAATGAGGCAACATGCTGTAAGTTTCTACAGCGCCCTCTTCAGGAAGGAGGACAGCCACAAAGGGAGTGTGGACGAGCTGCTTCAGGACCTTCCTCAGCTGGGCCCCGAGGACAGCGCTGTCCTGGACGCCAACATTTCCCTGGAGGAGCTGAGCGCTGCTGTGGGTCAGATGGCTGCTGGTTGAGCTCCTGGACTGGACGGACTGCCTGCAGACTTTTATAAACACTTCTGGAACTGTTTGGCAGCCGACCTATGGGAGGTGCTTCTAGAGTGTTCACAGACAGGCCTGTTACCGACGACATGTCGGCATGCAGTGCTTTCCCTGTTACCCAAAAAAGGTGACTTATCCTTATTAAAAAACTGGAGACCGGTGGCGTTGTTATGCACAGACTATAAACTTCTTTCCAAGGTGCTCGCCAACCGGCTTAAGAATTTTCTAGAGACTATAATCCACAGAGACCAGTCGTACTGCGTACCGGATAGATCCATCATGGATAACATCTTTCTCATGAGAGACTTGTTGGACCTTTGCAAACTGTACAATATTGATGTTGGTGTTATATCATTAGATCAAGAGAAAGCTTTTGATAGGGTTGATCACGGTTTTCTTTTTTCCACTTTAAGGGCTTTTGGTTTTGGTGAAGGGTTTGTGTCACTGTTAGGTTTGATGTACAAGGAAGCTTCTTGTCTGCTGAAGGTGGGGGGGCGCGCTGAGCCGTCCAGTTCAGGTCCAGAGGGGCATCAGGCAAGGATGTCCTATCTCTGGACAGCTGTATTCCATTGTCATCGAGCCTCTTCTTAACAGGTTAAGATCCCGTCTGACAGGACTCATGTTACCTGGGCTGCCTCAGCGTCCCTCGCTGGTGGTGTCAGCATATGCCGATGACATTAATGTGTTCATCAAAGACCAGGAGGATGTTAATGTCCTAGGTAGCAGTTTAGTTTTGTTTGAGAGGGCATCCTTAGCAAAGGTAAACTGGGGGAAGAGTGCAACTTTGCCAGTTGGGCACTGGTTAAGCAAGGAAACACCAAAGCTGCCAGGAAACATCAGGTGGGATTTTGGTTGTTTTTTTGGGAACAGAGGAGTTTCAAAAACAGAACTGGGAGGGTGCTATGGAGAGAGTGTGCACCAGGCTGTCTAAATGGAAATGGCTGCTACCTCAGCTCTCTTACCGGGGAAGGGTCCTAATTGTCAATAACTTGGTTGCCTCGACCCTTTGGCACAGACTGGTAGTCCTGCCTCCACCACAGGGTCTGATTGAAGGAATCCAGAGGGCAGTGGTGGACTTCTTCTGGTCCGGGCTTCACTGGCTGAGAGCTGCGGTGCTGTACCTGCCGGTCCAGGAGGGAGGGCAGGGCCTGGTGGATATCGCATCTCGCATCAAAGCCTTCAGACTGCAGACTGCTCAGAGGCTGCTCTACAGTTTCGGCCTGCCATGGAGGGATACTGACTGTGTGCTGCTGAGGAGGGCTGGACAATTAGGGTATGACAAACACCTGTTTCTACTTCAGTTCCAGGCAGTGGATTTAACGGGTCTGACACCTTTCTACCAGTCCGTCTTACAGGCGTGGCTGGTTCTTACGGTCCACCGGGGAGCTGTGACCACACCAGGGATGCGGCTCTTTGAAGAACCGCTGTTTGGGAGCAGCTACATCACGTCCCAGGTCCTGGCATCGGTCAGCCTGAGGTCCAGACTAAGAGAGGCTGGGTGTGTGAAGCTGGGTCATCTGATGAAGATTTCCATCCCTCATCTGGCGGAGCTGACTAACATCCGGTCCAGCAGGCTGCTGCTCAGGCTGGTGGACGAGGTCTGTGCTTCCTTGCCAGGAGCTCTTAGAGCATTTGTTGGAGACCCCACATTATCTCACCAATGGGACGATGAGTGTGAGTATGTCTTCCCACCCCTAGTTGTCTGTCCTGCTGTGGGACAGTGGAGGGATGAGGAGGGCATCCTGCTGTCTCTAAGGACACCCCAGTTGGGAGATTTTGAGACTCTGGGGAGGAAAGCAATGTACCAGGTTGTTGTGAATGTCTCAAACTTGCGGTCTCTGGGTCGAGAGGGGAAAGGGGGCAGGGGATCCTCCCCTGGGGGCTGTTGGCGGTCCCTGTACAAACCTCCTATAGACAAACGGACAGGAGACCTCCAGGGTCCTCTCTACTAACATGCATCCTCTCTACCAACATGCATCCTCTCTACTAACATGCATCCTCTCTACCAACATGCATCCTCTCTACTAACATGCATCCTCTCTACTAACATGCATCCTCTCTACTAACATGCATCCTCTCCACTAACATGCATCCTCTCCACTAACATGCTTCTCTCTTCCTCCTCTCCTCTCCTTTAATGTCCCTTTCCATCTCTCCATTCTCCCCTCCGTAGTTTCCTCCACTTGACCTCCTGACTTCATCCCCTCCCCTATTTTCACATGACATCATGGATGCTCCTGCTTTAGCTTACAAGAATAAAAAGACACCTTTCCTAAGATGTTTAAGCTCCTCTCACTGTCCAGCAGGATAAATCAAGCACACCCAAAGTCGCTGAAGCGCTCCACATTACATATTTGCCAAATAGCATGCGGGTTTCCTCCACTGTAGTTCAGATTTGATCAGAGTGTTCATTTTGACACGTTCTATCATATCCCCATGAAGAGTTTGGCTGAATTGAAGTGCATGCTCACAGTGCTCTGATTATTTGGGGGTCAAATATTTGACAAGGTTCTAATAGCCATGGTTACGCGGGTTCAGTAGTAATCAGTGAAAGAGTGAACATGTACTTTTCCCCCACTGTCTCTCACATCAAACCAATAAACATGATTGAAGTTTAATATTGTGTTTGTGAAAAAACAAACAAACTGAATCTCAGTTTATAGACTTAATAATTTCACTTGGCCATGGCTCATTAACTAGTGTGATTATCTCACATTTAGGGCCCAGTTAGTGCGCTCAGTCATCACTATCAAACTGCCAAATGACGTCACAATTGAAATTTGTTCAACAGAAGAACCCCAGAGGACTTAAAAAGCTCATAATATCTATTTATCCACCGCTTGTTTCCAACACAATACCGAAAATAAATTGCCAAATTCCCATCACCCTCTGCTGTTCTTGTACAATGCAAACAAGGCAACCATTTACATGCTTCACGTTAGCCTTCTAACAAGCTGATTTTAGCATGCGTTAACATTTCCTCAAAGTACAGCTGATGTTATTCACGTGTACAGAGGCTGCATCTGAGAAGTACAAGGCTGGATGTTCTAAGAATACCCTTTTCCTAATGCCACCATCAGGCCAAACATTTAGTCTAACTAGTGGTAAGAATAACAAAGCTCCAGGCACACCACAGCGGTTATCCAACAAGTTCTCACTCCCGACTTGTGAAGTACAGCAGCTTGACCAGCGGCTCTACGCCTCAAACTATCGTCCTCTACGAACCCCTCTCGGGTCTGTTTAGCATGTGTGTCAACTTGCAACTCCTCTGGCTGCCAAAATAAGTCAAGTTGTATAGAAGTCTATATAAGTGACTCTACTTCTCTCTCCTGACCACCAGGGGGTGACTCCTCTGGTTGTATAGAAGTCTATATAAATGACTCTACTTCTCTTGATGTATTCCCTCAGTAAACATTGTAAACATGAGTTTATGTCTCAATCTGTAGTTTCAAGTCTTCTTCAATACAGCATGATGTTCATTTAGTAAATTATGGTCATTTAGAGTCAAACAGACCATCAAGCAGGGGACGCTTTAGGGTCTACCTGCTACCAGAGCCGTAGATGGCGTCTTCACAGCGTTCGAAAGATGGTCACTTCCACTCAGTAATTGCACAAAATCCAAATGATTAAGGTCGAGGAATCGAATCTTTTGGGAGCTGCAGCCCTTCAGCGAGGCACCAACAGAAGGAGCCGAACATCTCCCCTTGGGGATTAAGAAAGTATTTATTCTTCTTTGAACAGCTTGAGAATGGCCTCAACATCTTTCTAATATTTTCTGTAAACAACTGTGTTTCTTCGGCCTCCGTGCCCTCATCCTGCCTCCATCATCTTCCTCGTCTTGCCGCCTCTGTTTTCCTGTTTTGTTCTCGCTCGCTCACTTACGTAGTGAGGAGAAAGAGAGCGAGTATGATCAGTGATTTTCTGCTCAGTGGCATCTTATTGGAAATCAAACAGTTGTTATTAAGATGCAGATAATGGCTTCAAATGTTAATCTCTCTCTCTCTCTCTCTCTCTCTCTCATTCACATGCACGCACAATCTCAAGCAGGAAAGAGAAGCAATGATTTAAAATATGTAAATGTTGATTGTGAACGCTGTTAAGTAAATAGCTTTGCATAAAAGGAATGTGTTATTTCTGTCCCTCTTCCATTCCTCATACCCCAAATGCTTCTCCCTAATTCTTCGCTAAAACATCCCAGGGGGAAACCTTGGGTTCTGAAAAGTGAAGCCAATGCTTTACACTTGCATTCTCTCTACTGGCCATCAGGGGGCGACTCCTCTGGTTGTATAGAAGTATATGATTCATGTGTTAAAGCTGCATTCTCTCTCCTGACCACCAGGGGGTGACTCCTCTGGTTGTATAGAAGTATATGATTCATGTGTTAAAGCTGCATTCTCTCTCCTGACCACCAGGGGGCGACTCCTCTGGTTGTATAGAAGTATATGCTTCATGTGTTAAAGCTGCATTCTCTCTCCTGACCACCAGGGGGTGACTCCTCTGGTTGTATAGAAGTATAGGCTTCATGTGTTAAAGCTGCATTCTCTCTCCTGACCACCAAGGGGAGACTCCTTTGGTTGTATAGAAGTCTATGTTTCATGTGTTAAAGCTGCCTTCTCTATCCTGACCACCAGGGGGTGACTCCTCTGGTTGTATAGAAGTCTATATAAATGACTCTACTTCTCTTGATGTATTCCCTCAGTAAACATTGTAAACATGAGTTTATGTCTCAATCTCTAGTTTCAAGTCTTCTTCAATACAGCATGATGTTCATTTAGTACATTATGGTCATTTAGAGTCAAACAGACCATAAAGCAGGGGACGCTCTAGGGTCTACCTGCTACCAGAGCCGTAGATGGCGTCTTCACAGCGTTCGAAAGATGGTCACTTCCATTCAGTAATTGCAAAAAATCCAAGATGGCGGCTACCAAAAAGGCCAAACTGAAGGCTTCAAGACCGCAGTCCACAAACCAATGGGTGCTGTCACGACGACGACGTCCACTCCTTGTCTACAGTTGACGGTACTTTCTTAACCCACAAACGTGACTTTAAGGCAGGTTCCCAAAAATGTAAATGTTTCTTAAATTAACTCTACGTCACTGTCTCTTAGCTTTTAGTTTCTTTAAACTTCTTGTTCTGTGTTTTCTGTCTGTAATCTGTGTTTTTTATGCTGCTGCTGTCTTGGCCAGGTCTCCCTCGAAAAATAGATTTTCAATCTCAATGGGACTTCCTGGTTAAATAAACGTTTAAATAAAAATAAATAAAAAATAAGTCAACGTTGACGTTTGATTTCACACAGGAACCGGTCTTGTTTTTTGTCCCAGCGTCCTCCTGGAGTGGACTTCATAGTTCTATGCTCTTCCACCTTTACCTCCACGTAGAGTCATAGTCTGACCAAGTTGTTGTATTCCACAGCTGGCTGGTTTATCATGTCTTACCTAACGAGGCCTTGCTTCAGAGTAGTCAGTTCAGTTTGAAGATTTCCTGGTTAATTCATTCCTACATAGGTCTCCTGAACGCCTCTCGGGGGAGACCAGGTAGAGAACTCCTAACAGGTTGATTTCAGTTTGATATTCTGCTCTTCCAGTTCCAGTTAGAGTTGTTGCTCTCAATATCTTTCCTTGTCTTATTTTCACTTCAAATCAAACCACATGCGTGTCCACATGTCCGGTAACATTATTTATATAAGCTGCCCTTCATCTGAAACACCCTCTGTGTACCTTCCCTTTGCTATTGATCGGTGTGGAGTGAATTCCAGAGACTGAATGTGTACCCCGGCCTGCTGGGCCGCCAGGAAACCCTGCGTTCAAATATAGTCTTGGACAGGATGAATGCCATCAATTACACTAATGCCACTGAGCTCAAGTTGGTTCCTTTCCTACCCAGACCACTGTGTGCTCAGCCAATGGCATCTGGCACATTACACACCCAGCTGTGTGTGTGTGTGTGTGTGTGTGTGTGTGTGTGTTTTAAACAGTAAACCTAGTGGCCTCATTAAGTCACACACCGTCTTCTTGGCGCGGGGCGTAATGACTCAGGTGTGTGCATGGATGTGAATACAGATCATTTGTAGGGTCATAAAGTGTCTGTTATGACTTTTACACTCAAATGACTTTTATTTCACTGCCCTGTCCTGCAACATAAACCAGCTTCATAACACCAGAAGGGTATTTCCATGTTTCCACAACACTGGTCTGGTGTTTAGCTCCACTAAATACTGACAGTGGTGGAGTCCTGGATCTGCTCATGTTCCCATGGTGACATATGTTGAAGTGGAGCGCCACCTAATGATGCTGATTTTATAGATGAAATGTTACTTTTCACAAACATGGCTCTGCTCTGCGGGGACACAAGGTCTTTGCTGCCACATGGATGCCTGTTGTGAGATGATTGAAAAAAGAATAATGAGAGGATTCGAAACGCTACAAATCCCTCAGCAATTTCCTGGCATAATAATAGACCTCTCTAATTATGTAAAGAAGCTCATAAAGGTGTGATATGTCTCACCCCAACCGCAACAACTGAGAGGCGAGCGATGGAGAAGTCAATGAGGCCCGTTTGGACACAGGCCTTAGAGGATGTAACCAGTGAAACACCAGGATGAATGAGCTGCGTCCAGAATCACTCCCTGCTCTATGGTGCACTATATGTACTGTCACAGCAACGTCTTCAGGAAGTAAAATGCTCCAACCAGCCCAACAGCAGCCAGACAGAGTTAGCAACCAGCTGGTGGACACAGTGGAGGTGTTAGCAGTTAAGAGCAGACATGACCCCTTGTCATGATGTGGGTTTGTCTTGTGTCCTGTTTTATTGTGAAGTCCTTGTCTTGTGTGTCCTCTGTGTTCCCTGCACTTCTTGCCCCTGGGATTGTCCCTGATTGTCTGTTGATTGTCTGCCTTGTCCCTGATTGTGTATTCCATTAACCTGTGCTGCCCTCATTGTTTCCACCTGTACCTTCCTCTAGTATTTAAACCCTGCTTGTCTCCTGTCCCCTTGTTGGATCGTACTGTTTGTCCCTGTGTGCGTTCTCGTGAAAAGTAATTTGCATAACCCTTCGCACAATCTGCTATTTCTTTTTTACCTCCAGACACTTTTGGAGAGGCTTTTAGTTTTCTCCCTCCTAATGTCTCTAGCGCTCATGTTTCTTATTCATCATAATCCGTCACGATAGTGTGTTTGTGTTTTGTAAGGCCAAAGTCCCGTTCCCCGGGCGGACTGATCAGACGTTCTGTGTCCGGTGGCTTGGTGAGCGGCTCGGATCGGCTCGGTGACTCGAGTGTGTTGTGTGTGTGTTGTGTGTGTGTGTGTGTGTGTGTGTTGTGTGACTCGTGTGTGTTCCTGCCCCCAAAGTCTGTGAGTAATGGACGTGATGGCTGCTGGTGTCGCCCTGGCAACACTCCACAAACACACCGGGCCGACCGCAAACCGGTTTGAACACGGAGAAAAATGTCCGTGTCTTCAGGGACTCTTATCTTCCTCACTCGCTCTCCTGCCTCCTCCCATTACCCAGCATGCTTTGCCCTGTGTGCCCTTACACTAATAAGCTCTTTTCGCTCATATGGATAACACAATACTTGACGTGAGCTACTTAGCCAAGATAGCTGGCAGATTCGCTTCGCAGAACTCATTCAGGCGGTAATCTCGGCCAGGACTCTGCACATTGTGTTGCCTGCAGATTTAAATATGCAAGAATTACATTCAATAGATTTTTCATCACACTATCAGCCGTAAATCATGAAATGGGGCTGCAGCAAAGAGAAGAGTCCATTTATTGCTTTTATATCCTGCACCTGCCTAAACAAAGGGCGGGTTGTGCACAGCTCTACCTCTCTGATCACAGACGCTGCGTTCAAGCGCCGCGGGTCAACGGAGCGACAAACAGCTGAAGGTGCTTTATGGAAATTGGAATAAAGGTCTAATGTGTGCGAATGAATGGATGAAAAATAAACTTGCAGAGACTTGAAACACTCAATATATTTATATTTATCAGGCCTCAAATGGGAATGAAGAAAGTGGCAACCCCAACTCCTTAATGCACAAAAGAATCCCCAAAAGTGAGTGATGAGACATTAATCCTTTGAAGTCAAACATGTTCTGGTCCCAGCTCCTCAAGCGTGACGCTTTACAAACGTTTCTCTGATTTACATTGTGATACATTACATGTCTCACATTTCTGGACTGACTGGCGAGTTGAAGACGTCACTTTGGGTTCTAGGAAGTCGTGACGAGGAATCTGTGGTTCAGGATGGTGGAGCGGGTCGTTTAGTAATCCCACGGTTTGGGTTCGATCCCCGGGTCCTTCTGTCTGCAACGTGTCTTTGAGCAAGGCACCAACGTCCTAAATTGCTTCCGATGACTGCGTTCACTTCGTATGTACAGTCTGTGTGTGTGTAGCACATCCCAGATTTAAAAACCAAGCAGGACACATATGGAAGCATTTCACTTGTTTCACTGGCTCACATCACACTAGTCCATTAAGGCCAATTTGTCAAGCTATAACCTACACACACACACACACACACACACACACACACACACACACACACACACACACACACACACACACACACACACACACTTGGCACTCTCCCGTGCCACCGGCTGCTCCCTCAGTGAAACAAGTCACTGCCGCTCCAAAAAGCATTTTGGCTCTACATTTGAAAACCATCTAATTCCTTTCTCATTGTTGACAGGAAATCTCTTTTGTTGAAACACCAAACAGGGATTTCAAGCATGTCAAATATTGACAAAGACAGAGCAATAAGAGGAGAGCATTATTCACCCGACACGAGGCACAGCGCTACGAGAGGAAGGCCATCTCTGTGTGTGTGTGTGTGTGTGTCTCCTTTATCTGGATGGAGATATGTCTCTTAAACGCCACTTTAGCATACAGAACGATGAATAATCGCCGGCTCACAGCTTTATCTCACCAGTGAGACAGCTTGCAGCCGTTTGGTAAAAGAGAGGATTTCAATAGCAGAAGAGCTCTCTTTCTCAGAGACGATGGCAACCACGTCCTGCAAAGGAGCTGACGGGTCAACGTCTGTGATGGTAAACGGTTCAGTAAATGATGAATCTGTTCTCAGAGGCTCTGAATACCACTGTGGACTGCTACAGCTTCATGTTTCGGATAATGCTATTTAAATTAGCTGCCACGCTGTCATGGTGGATGTAATGTAAGGGAAGCAAATCGCTTGCATCGGCACATTTTAAACACCTCGTCAGGTAGCGTCACTTAGTTGGTGTTGCTGCGTTCAAACTGCGATGCTCTAGCTTCCTCTCTAGTGGTGGCAAAGCCTGTTTATTGATACAAATAAACGTACACATTCACGTTTGTTACCTGCATAAAGTGTCTTTCCAAAGTAACTTCCTACCTAGGTTTACTTTGGTTTAAAACATTTTTTTGGTTCAGGTTAAAATATGTAAATTTTTTAATGTAAAATATGTAACTGTTTGTAAAGTTCGGACAAATGCAATTTTGACAAACATAACAAAACTTACATAAAAAAACTAAATACAAAAGTCAACATGACTTTTCGGTTTTACACTGGACACAAACAGCGGTCTCCTGGGTGAATGTCCTTGTGTGTGTGACCCATCCAACCATCTAACTGTTGTCATTTCATTTTATGAATACGAACATGAGTGTAAATTCTAAAAGAAGTACTCTACTCAGGTTTGATGAGTAGGAGAGGACAACCTTCGTGTTTCCGCCAAAAACACACAGTCCCATTACAGGAATGCACCCAGACGGGTGAAGTCTCTGCTGCCTGTTTGTGTATCTGAGCGTGTACTACTGTGCATTAATGCGCGCACGCCCTTTGTGTTCCTAACAGTATGTTTGAAGAGCTCCAGGTAATTACAGATTCCTCTGCTCTCCCCACAGGAAGCACTTCATTAGAAGCAGGGCCTCCAACGTCGACTCTGTGGAAGAAAACACCAAAAGCTAAAGCTTTGCTCTTGAGATTTGCGACCAGAGGCGCCGAAGCCAAAGTGTTCAACTGACTTTGGCTTCATTTAGAAAATGGCACACCCTTAGTGTGTGTTTGGGTAGTTGCATCCACACAATGCCAATCAGAAAGAAAATGGTTGAATGAGAAGAGGTTCCCTGTGTGGTATTTTAAAATCAGCAGTGGTTAATGCTTTCTCGACAATTCTCACAACCGACCTTTCGAACGCAGACTGGCCAATCATAGCGTAGACCATTGTCTGGAAAGTATCTGGTTCTGTGGATTTAGAGCATGGTCATCGTCTTGGTTAAACGTTGTGCAAAGAAGATGCGTTGCTTGGCATCTGTGTCATTGTAAGCGTCGTCTCCACAGACAGGACAAGCTAATTAGGCCACGCTTCGTGTTTACAACCACAATACCAGCTGTAGCAGTAGAGTCATTCAGCAAACCTCAACTTCCCAGATTGCCGTAACAACTTCCTGCTCTTTCTCCTTCATCACATCTGTGCTGAGATTAGGTTTGATCCTTCTGAACGTTTGAGTACAATCAGCCGTTCATCCATGTGTGTGGAAGCACTGAAGCCCAGCGCAGAGCGGCGGCAGGCTACATAACTTTGGGGGATTAAAACAATCAGAACAATCAGATCCTCATTTCCACTGTGGCTCACTGCTACAAGACAGGACACGGCAAAACCACTGAACAATATGTGGGAAACAAACCCAAACATACGACAGCAGCACCAGTGTACCACTCTCTTTGCAGTGTCTGCTTTCCTTCTCCTCACGGTATGGCTTCAAAAACAAGATTGCCTAAATAGTGTAGAAACATAATATTTGAACTTACTGTTCTGGGACTGGTTCTCTTTTCTAAGGATTGGTACATTGCATTTGTCACACCATTAGGTAACATCTTTCAACATGCTGAGCAGCAGATATATTCTATAAAACTTTTCTATAAAAGCTTTCAGAGCAGTTAGCCTTAGTTGAGGTTTGAAAGGTTTACACTAAAGTGGAGCCCCGGGATAGCAAAGTCAGTCTGTGCCGTTAGCTTGCTAGCTACAGCTTGCTAGCTACAGCTTTAAAAAGTTATTTCAGAAAAAGACAATTGTCGACTAGAACTCAGAAGCTGTATTTGTCGGCTTCGCTCTGAAATCAAGGACCAATTGTTTCATAAGAAGACAGAAACATTCTGGCCGGTTATCTGCTGTCATCGCAGTAAAAGGCATTATTATTACGTGAGGACAGAGCGCTGGACAGAAGGTCATGAGGTTTAGTGAACAGTGATTTACGAGCATCGGTTGCACCGAGTAACCTGAACATTTTGGATCCTCCTTTTCCCTCTAAAGCCCAGAAATAAATCCACGACTCTTCCTTTCAGTTCAGACGAGTGCAGTTACATACCTTCTTCTATTGTGTTGTAAAGTACAGGAAGAGAATCCCCTTTCCTGATCTCCTTCACCCTATCTTCCGTGAAAGGGACTGTCAACGTGTCTCCACGGTTCTCTTTCTCCCTCTGAGCTCTCAGCAGAGAAGATGTGAGCTTCCTCTCATGCTTTTTAAGATGTCCCTTCTAGTTCTCACACAGATCCGAGGACAGAAACCCATCTGAACCTCGAACATGGTCCATCATGTTTTGTATTTCCTTCTTTTTACACTTTCTTAATGTACTCTGTTTATCTGTCGCTATACACAAATGCTCTTGCTTTCAATCATTTCAATGAATACTTTTTATCAGTAAACTTTGTACCGTGACTTACCCAATAATGCGCCTTCCCTCCTGTGGGTGTCAGGTGATTGACAGCAGCGTGTAATGTAATGCAGCTGTGATATGAAAACACTAAACTCCTAACAGACAGATAATGACAACGCAGAAGCGCTGATAAAACCAGACGGAAGCTCACTGTGACGGATGATTGAAGTGGGGAAATTTTCAAATCTCTTCTCTATTTTTCATTCCGTACAAGAGTGAATGAAAGGCTGCAAGTTGAAGACTCAGACCTAATAAATCCAAACTATATTGTATCCTCACACATGCTGGCTGGGGATAATTTACCATTGGTAGGTTTTCCCTTCTGGTTACATATGCAGCAATTGGCCAATACCTTAAATACATGTCCATGGGACTTTGACAGCAACTCCACCAAAGCCTCATTTCCTACCGCGTGGTGCAACATGGCTTGACTTGGCTCGCTTTGAACCGTTTGCTTTTCGTTCTCCATTGGCAAAGGTTGGGATAGGTCCCTGGTACTTTGGTTAGTATCACCTCAGTCGAGGCTCCAAGCAAGTTGAGCCGATACTCGAAGGTGGCGTTTAAAAACTCGACAGTCAGAGAAAATCGTTGCTAGACTCTTATACAAACATTACAGCCATTTTTGAATAGCCAACCTACCATCAACAGCGATAACCTTTTTACATTGACGGGGTACGATCTCCAGCGGAAAGGGAATTGAGAAAAGCACCTGATAACAAAAGGTCAGATGGAGAAGAAACATGCATTGGAAATGAGGTACCCTCCTAGATTCACCCTTACAATCAGAATCAGAATCAGAAACCGTTTATTTACCAGGAAGATGCATAACATTAGACGAGACAATCAACAATCAACGACGACAGTGCACTAGATATTACATGAGGTATAAGATAAAGTGCTCAGACAATCTTAATGCAATTCACTACAGCAATCCTAAAATAAATCATCCATTGTAAAGGAAACAGAAATAGTTCAACATTATACACTTGATAAGAGTTAGAGGAGGTAACAAGGCCTCACTAGCATCTACAACTTTGACTGTGAAGCAGCTGCGCTTGCTCTCTAACTTCCAGACTGATGTTCGCGGTGCACTTTTCCTTTGTGAATGGAGTTCGGTCAACGTTCAACAAGCGAAAGAGCAGAACAGTGTTCATGTCTTAGATAAGAAGGAGAAAACTAATGGAGGCTGTTGGTCAGAGGCGGTGTGGGAAACTGCTCTCCTGGCTGCTGGCCAGCGATAACATGGGGACATTACTGCTTTCATATTTTATGTTGAACTATTTCTCTAAAATGCACTACATTAAAGGGTGTTTTTAAGAAAACGTTTAGTCCACCCTTGTTTGCTCACCCATCCACCCTCTATTGGTGTAACCATTTCAATAATTACATAACTATATATATATATATATATATATATATATATATATATATATATATATATATATATATATATATATATAACATGAAAAATAATACCCAAAACACAACATGAAGTATATCTATATCTGTTTTATAGTCGGGTACTGTACACACAGTTCCGTCAGAGGAAATGTCCTTTGAACCTCTGCGACAATATGAAACCCATTCATTATTTAGCATATCCTACAAGTGTGTGTGTGTGTGTGCTCTTTTGTGAATTCAATTTTTGCAGCTTAAGCAGGGAGAGGAGAGCGAATGTTGGAGCTCCTGGAACAACCAAACACAGCTAACTGTAATAATCCCGTTGGCGTAGCACATTTCCCATGAAGGTAAACGCTAAATCCTGTGAGTGTAATAAGCTTTTTCTTATTAATGTAAAGCGCTGTCTCAAAGTGTGTCTCTCAGGAGGCAGTAGAGCAGCAGCAGGCTATTCGGCCCTGAGAATATGAAATGAGAGTGTAGAGCTACATTTTCTCCTTGACAGGAAAAGAAAAGGTCTTTCTTGGTCTGAAAGTCTGTATCATCCAAACAATACTTTCTCACTAGAAACAAACCAGACTGGTTACATTAGATTTCAGACCACCTCTTTTCTCAAGGGGATGTATCCCGGGGTCAAGGGGGTGTTTCCCGGGGTCATGGGGATGTATCCCGGGGTCAAGGGGATGTTTCCCGGGGTCAAGGAGGTGTTTCCCTGGGTCAAGGGGATGTATCCCGGGGTCAATGGGTGTTTCCCGGGGTCAATGGGTGTTTCCCGGGGGTCAAGGGGATGTTTCCTGGGGTCAAGGGGATGTATCCCGGGGTCAAGGGGGTGTTTCCCGGGGTCAAGGAGGTGTTTCCCGGGGTCATGGGGATGTATCCCGGGGTCAAGGGGATGTATCCCGGGGTCAAGGGGATGTATCCAGGGGTTAAGGAGGTGTTTCCCGGGGTCAAGGGGATGTTTCCTGGGGTCAAGGGGATGTATCCCGGGGTCAAGGGGGTGTTTCCCGGGGTCATGGGGATGTATCCCGGGGTCAAGGGGGTGTTTCCCGGGGTCAAGGGGATGTTTCCTAGGGTCAAGGGGTGTTTACCGGGGTCAATGGGTGTTTCCCGGGGTCAAGGGGTGTTTCCCGGTGTCAAGGGGATGTTTCCCGGGGTCAATGGGTGTTTCCCGGGGTCATGGGGATGTATCCCGGGGTCAAGGGGGTGTTTCCTAGGGTCAAGGGATGTTTCCCGGGGTCAAGGGGTGTTTCCCGGTGTCAAGGGGATGTTTCCCGGGGTCAATGGGTGTTTCCCGGGGTCATGGGGATGTATCCCGGGGTCAAGGGGGTGTTTCCCGGGGTCAATGGATGTTTCCCGGGGTCATGGGGATGTATCCCGGGGTCAAGGGGGTGTTTCCCGGGGTCAAGGGGATGTTTCCTAGGGTCAAGGGGTGTTTCCCGGGGTCAATGGGTGTTTCCCGGGGTCAAGGGGTGTTTCCTAGGGTCAAGGGGTGTTTCCCGGGGTCAAGGGGATGTTTCCCGGGGTCAATGGGTGTTTCCCGGGGTCAAGGGGTGTTTCCTGGGGTTAAGGGGTGTTTCCCGGGGTCAAGGGGATGTTTCCAGGGGTCAAAGGATGTTTCCCGGGGTCAAGTGGATGTTTCCAGGGGTCAAAGGATGTTTCCCGGGGTCAAGTGGATGTTTCCAGGGGTCAAAGGGTGTTTCCCGGGGTCAAGGGGTGTTTCCCCGGGTCAATGGGTGTTTCCCGGGGTCAAGGGGTGTTTCCTTGGGTCAAGGGGGTGTTTCCCGGGGTCAAGGGGTGTTTCCCGGGGTCAAGGGGATGTTTCCCGGGGTCAAGGGGATGTTTCCCGGGGTCAATGGGTGTTTCCTGGGGTCAAGTGGATGTTTCCTGGGGTCAAGGGGTGTTTCCCGGGGGTCAAGAGGGTGTTTCCCGGGGTCAAGGGGTATTTCCCCAAACTTAAAGGGTTCGGATCAAACGGAAAGGTCTGAAAGTTTGGACCAGACAAGGTGTGTGTGGAAGAGCCCTGCCTGTGAGTCACTGTTCCAGCTACACCAGTTATTTTCTATAATCTCTGCGCATGTCCACTGTGTTTCCCTCAAGGTTAGAGAACAGATTGTGTTTCATACATAATTACAGGGAAGGATGTCAGTCTGTGATGCAAACTTTTGATTATTAAAGTCGCCATCATACGAGTGGAGCAACAAGCGTGACTAACCCGTGATTGGTCTCACTGGAGTCCCAGCAGAGTGAGACGCAAACCTGGACCTGGGGAGATGATGCAATGAGGACTGGGCATGACATTGCACACCTAACACCTTCACGTAGAGGAGCGTAGGCACACACACATTCCATCACCAAACCAGGCACCACCTCTGCTCCTGACCTGGTTTGTCCCCAAGGCACACGGACAAACTGCTGTGTAGGCTGTTTGCTCAGTGGAGCGTGGCAGCACACAACACAGTGTGTGTGTGTGTGTGTGTGTGTGTGTGTGTGTGTGTGTGTGTGTGTGTGTGTGTGTAGGTGTGTGTGCGCCGGTTCTGTGTGTACCCATGTGTGTTTGGATGTACCCAGCCGAATCGTCCTGGACCTGAAAGAAGCGTTGCTGTTCACAGGAGTAAATGATGGGATTTTCTAAGTGTAAGCGCCCAAACCCCATGAACCCACACCAGCTGCAGTGGAGGGACACACAGCTCCTCACACTCTGACGTCATCACCCCATGAACCCACACCAGCTGCAGTGGACGGACACACAGCTCCTCACACTCTGACGTCATCGCCAGAGGCGGCGACCAGAGACAAATCTGTTTATTAGACTCGCCACGGATCCTTGAAGAGGGCTTGGAGAACCAAAGGCAATTCTCACCGGGGGGATACAGACGTATAAGCATTTATATGTGTTTAACTGTGTTTCATTGATTATCTGTTCATACACTAGCGCCCAGAAGGAGTTACAGTGATACGTGTGGAGTTATACATAAGACAAGGATATACCATACTGCCACTATGAAGCCTCCAGCTCGGTGTTTTGGCCGTCGTTTCTTTTGCAGCCGGTGAACGGAAGTGACCATCTTTGAATTGAGGAGTGACATAGAGACTATTTACGTCTCTGGTAGCAGTAGAGACCTGTCAATCACCTTTAGCCCCGTCCTAAAGCGTCCCCTGCTTTATGGTCTGTTTGACTCTAAATCTAAATGACCATCATGTACTAAATGAACACCATGCTGTATTGAAAAAGACTTGAAACTAGAGATTGAGACATAAACTCATGTTTACAATGTTTACTGAGGGAATACATCAAGAGAAGTAGAGTCATTTATATAGACTTCTATACAACCAGAGGAGTCACCCCCTGGTGGTCAGGAGAGAGAATGCAGCTTTAACACATTAAGCATATACTTCTATACAACCAGAGGAGTCTCCCCCTGATGGTCAGGAGAGAGAATGCAGCTTTAACACATGAAGCATATACTTCTATACAACCAGAGGAGTCACCCCCCTGGTGGTAAGGAGAGAGAATGCAGCTTTAACACATGAATCATATACTTCTATACAACCAGAGGAGTCGCCCCCTGATGGCCAGTAGAGAGAATGCAGCTTTAACACATGAAGCATATACTTCTATACAACCAGAGGAGTCGCCCCCTGATGGCCAGTAGAGAGAATGCAAGTGTAAAGCATTGGCTTCACTTTTCAGAACCCAAGGTTTCCCCCTGGGATGTTTTAGCGAAGAATTAGGGAGAAGCATTTGGGGCATGAGGAATGGAAGACGGACAGAAATAACACATTCCTTTTATGCAAAGCTATTTACTTAACAGCGTTCACAATCAACATTTACATATTTTAAATCATTGCTTCTCTTTCCTGCTTGAGATTGTGCGTGCATGTGAATGAGAGAGAGAGAGAGAGAGAGAGAGAGAGAGAGATTAACATTTGAAGCCATTATCTGCATCTTAATAACAACTGTTTGATTTCCAATAAGATGCCACTGAGCAGAAAATCACTGATCATACTCGCTCTCTTTCTCCTCACTACGTAAGTGAGCGAGCGAGAACAAAACAGGAAAACAGAGGCGGCAAGACGAGGAAGATGATGGAGGCAGGATGAGGGCACGGAGGCCGAAGAAACACAGTTGTTTACAGAAAATATTAGAAAGATGTTGAGGCCATTCTCAAGCTGTTCAAAGAAGAATAAATACTTTCTTAATCCCCAAGGGGAGATGTTCGGCTCCTTCTGTTGGTGCCTCGCTGAAGGGCTGCAGCTCCCAAAAGATTCGATTCCTCGACCTTAATCAGTTCCCCTGAACCCCAAACGAATAAGACCTTTGCCATCGCTGTTTTTAAATTCCATCCCTCTCTCTAGGCTTCCAAAAAACAATCAAATAATTGTTCATTTAATAAAGTGTGGTGTTAGTGCTCTGACTTGGCAGTGTTGAAAAAAAAGGAAAAATCTATAACCACCTCAGTGATGGAGCCAAACCAAAACCAACTGACATCTCAATTAGTGAAGCAAAAAGCAAAAAAAAAAATAACTTGGCTTCAGGGTATCAACACTCCACATGGGTGCTTAAGCAAGCCATTTGATAATTGGAGCACAGATGGTGTGTAACATAGCGACAAGTCCATCAACAGCCAGGGAGGACAGCCTTGTACACCGAGAAACACATTCGGTCTGCTGGAGTTTAATTTGGCAACTGGCAGAGGGAAAATCTAGTTCTCAAACTTGTTTCCAGCAAACAAAACTAAGATTCAAGCTCAACAAATCAGACTCTCTGCCAAGGAAAACCTACTTTCTCGACAGGCTGTGTGTCATTTGATGCGTGTCAAAACAGCCGCCCCTATTATTTTCAATGTAAACCCACGCGCCGGCAAAGAGGCGCCGCTGTCCTATTTTCCAGCTTTGATGGCGGTCATCACTCCAGGAAAGCAGTGCTTCTTTACCTCCTCTGGATCGGCACATCCCAGCGACTGTACCGTGCTTCTCGTGTCAAGCGATTGCACGTGTTCTTCTGTTGGCTTGTAGCTGTCACAACGGATGAGGGGAAGCGTATTGAGTTGTAAAAAACATTCAGACCGATACCAGCTGCAGGCGTGTCTGCATTGAGACAATAGACAGACATTTCCTGGTGAGTCAACTGCTGTGAGGAAAAGTGAAATCATCCCCAAATAACTCATCGTGTTCTCAGCAGCACTCCAAATCTAATTAGCAAATATACTCACTTTTTTAAAGCTGACACAAGTTTTCACTTACGCTCCCTGATTAGACTTTAGACAGTGTTCATCAGGAATTGTAAGGCCTCATTCTTTTGCACGCACAATGGTTTAATTAATTATGCCCAGTGGAAGCCTCACAGCTCTCATCAAAAGTAAAAAGAAAATCAATGATTTAAATCTCATTTATAGACATCTGCCAAAGTCAGTCCTCATCCTTCTTAAACTACCTCCTCTGCAGCTAGTGCTTTGAGCTAAATGCTAACATGCTCACAATGACAACATGCTGGTGTTCAGCAGGTATGGGATGCTTAGTGATGCTAATTAACATTTCAAGATCTTTAATATAGCAGCAATTTGCTATGCAGCGATATAGAAGAGTGATGTCTACCTGAGTAGAGGAGGAAGTCTCTCTCCCTCTCAAGTGTTGTTATCGAGCTTTGCCTTGCTTTGTTGATGTGCACCACCGGTTAGCTGATTGCACCCCACCGGTTAGCTGATTGCACCCCACCGGTTAGCTGATTGCACCCCACCGGTTAGCTGATTGTGCCTCACCGGTTAGCTACTTGTGCCCCACCGGTTAGCTGATTGTGCCTCACCGGTTAGCTGATTGTGCCTCACCGGTTAGCTACTTGTGCCCCACCGGTTAGCTGATTGTGCCTCACCGGTTAGCTACTTGTGCCCCACCGGTTAGCTGATTGCACCCCACCGGTTGGCTACTTGTGCCTCACCGGTTAGCTGATTGGCTGCCGCTCTGCTTTGGGCTCATACCGCTGTATCAGCTGATGGCGCCGTCCAGACCAACAGCGTCTTTGCGGAAGCTCTGCACCCCCCTCCAGTTCCCCGTCAGATAAAAACACAGTTAGCTCTTTCAGCAAGTTTGCCTTGGTTTGCACCGTTAGCGCTGCTGGTACCGTTAGCCATGTTGAGAGGCAATAGAAAGTAAATATCACACTTTTCACACAAAGTAAAACTGAGGCTGATGGGAATGTATTATTATCCAAGTATTTGGTTATAAACCAAAGTATTAGACAAATACACATGTTGACCTGATAATGAGGGAAAGTCCAGGTATAACAAAGTGATTATGTTATTAAGTCAGTATATGTATGTACCGTATTTCCTGGTAATCCATCCAACACAAATATCAACCTGCTGGTGAGGGAACAAAAGTCTTGGCATCACCGAAGTCATTCGGATACAATTGTCTGAAAACAATGAATATCTGGACGATTCATGCAGTAAATGAGACATCTGACCCGCTGATGCCACTTTATTTAAAGTCAGGAGACCCACAGAGTCAGAAGGATTCAACCTCTGGGGAACATGAATCTCTGCATGTGATTTCATGCCAATAAAGTTGTTGAGATATTTTAGTCCGTGTCAAAGTGGTAGACCGACTGAAGCGGCCATCCCTACGGCCAGCTGCTGGATGGCTGCTGCTAATTGGTGCTAGTCTGTGGTATTGACCGAGTCTTCCCCGAACCAGCAGTGTGTTGTAACTGGACCGACACTAACCCGTTCCTGTGGGTCCGGGAGAAGGCCGTAGTTACTGTGAGGGAAAGCGAAAGTGGTTCAGTCAAAATAAACCCGCTGACCCTCTGGTAGCTTGGTGCTAATGAGCATTCTCTCTCCTCCACCCCCATGACCGACGCTAAACATCACCCTGTTCCCCTGGCATGAGCTCCACACACACACACACACACACACACACACACACACACCCACACACACACACACACACACACACACACACACACACACACACACACACACACACACACACACACACACACACACACACACACACACACACACACCAGAAAGCAGCGCTCTGTGTTTTGGTACATCACTGACTTTATTTCTTCCCACAGACTCTCTGCTCTCTGCCCACGGGATGACGAAGCTGCAATTCTCCTCTGATCTCTCTTCAGAGATGTTGGCAGGTTAGAGGTCATCTCTGGTGGTCCAGAAGGGAGGCAGAGCAATGAGCCACGATCCTGTGTATTTGTTTTAAATCTGTGATTAATTATCCTGACTTTGATTTGCTCTTCCGCTGTCCGGTAAGCAGACTGTTGCTCTCTGTAAATACACTCGACATGACTCGACTTGAAAGACGGACTGTGCAAACAAACAGTGGAGCTGATGTCTTCGGATCCTCGGCGATCAATCGTACCTGGGTCCACTGGTCGCCATGGAAACTCTACCCTCATTATAAGGAATTGGCCAAGCTTACTGCAGAGAAAATCAAAAGAAAGGTGGAGAGGAGGACAGAAACAAGCCAGGGAACGAGTGGTGAAAGGCTAAAAGGAAAGTGTGTGAGAGAGAGAGGCACAAAAGTCTAAGACAAATGGAAGGAAACAGCATAAACCCGTTTCATGACCAGGAATGTGACAGCAGAAACCCACCACAACTGCGTTTATTGCACTATAAATTCTACATGTGTTTAGCTGTGAAATGCCACCATGTGCTTTGATGATAATGGCAGAAAGCACTTCTTGATGGGTTGTTAGCTGGTGGCTGAGATGGTCATGATTCTTCTGTGTTCACATGACCATTAAACACTTCACTCCCACTTATGCCAAGTGGATGGGAGCCATTCTACTGTGGAGCAGAGATCTGTAATCCACGTTATCTTGTAAAATGCAGTTTTGGGCGAGAACAAAGTACAGTTGTCTGAAGGAGATGTTTGCACAGCAGTATAGAATACTTCCTAGCTCAAAGCAGCTCTTAATTCATATTTAAAATTAGGAAATGCCAATAAAATATCATATTTTATTTCCTAATCATTTGAATTGTTTGTTTCTGTATAACCACTGAAGTAACTATCAAAGTAAAAGGATACGGTTTTGACGGTAGAAGTCGGAGAAAGGCTTCATGATGCAGAAAGTGATGCTTTAGTTAGCGACCCTCCACTCATGGTCCCCAGAGGATGAATCTACAGACCTACGAGTAATACTACGATCTGGAGATGAACCGTGTGCAGCTTTCTCTCTGTCCCTTGTGTAGGAACTAGTATTTTCATCTCTGATTATATCCGGTGATTATTTCATTTTTACCTGAATGACTTTACCTCAAAAAGAAAAAGTGTTGTTGAAAGGCTGAATATCTGTGTTACACCAGCAGCACACCGATCACTCCTGAAGAGGCGGTGACCACGCTGTCTCCACACTGACACACATCCATCCTGGCTCAGATTCTGCATGAATATCATGTTCAGTCTAAAGGAGAGATGAGCGCTGAGCCACCTCTCCGCCAAACAAAGCAGCCCGAGCAGAACCGCTTATTCAGCATGAATGAACGCGGGTGCAAATGGCACTCGCTAACAAAAACACTCCCTCACCTTTCCACAAGATTTGCTCTCGTAATCACGGAGGCGAGCGGCGCTGAAATCATTTACTGATTTCTTTAAAGTGCGCGAGGTGAATGCTGTTCTCAGCCGCTCAAAGAGGACCAGACCGAGCAAACGTGCCGACAGCAGATTCCTGAGCTCCGTGTTTAATTGCCAGTGTGATTTTGTCTCATTGTTTTATTTGCTGTGCTGCAAAGTGCATACAAATAAATAAAAGACAAAAAGACTAGACACACAAAAACAAGTCATCATACTTCAGGAATGAACTTAAGAATCCTTTTTGACTGGTGTCTCACCAAATGGAGGATGAAGGACACAAGTCATTTAGCGTGCATCAAGCAGTAAGAACATATATAATGTTATTGCAGCAAAAGTATTTGCAAATGCGTGTGGAGAGTTGTGTTAGGGGCCGGGTGATTTTGCCCGGCTACCGCCCGGGACTTTCTGCCGGGCGGTAGCCGGGCGATGTTTAACTGCCAGGCGGTAGTTAAAGATCGCTAATACTAATGCCTCGTCGGAGTTCATACCACACGAAAACAGGAAGGAAGTGGTGAAGTGATAAAGCCCGCCTCTTGCTTCATCCGATTGGCTGCCCTGGCCGAGTGTGACATTGATGAGCTGTGCGACTCCGCGCTAGGCGTTTAAAGTTGAGAATATTTCAACTTTTAAGCGCGCCGAAAAAACGCTAGAAAAACGCGTCGCGCAGCATTTAAAAAGCGCGCATGAAAGGCGCGCCGTACCAGAGGGAAACAATGGTTTTGCTAGCGACGCGTTTTTGAGAGTCGCGTCTGGTGTGAACGGCCCCTTACGGTATCTCCATCTGTGTTTGTAAACGTGTCAAACAATCTCCCACGTCTGTGTTGAGATTTGTAAATGCAAAGATTAATCTGTAAATGTGTACATAGATATTGTTGGCATGTGTTCCTCCAAGGAGCTGGTTTTAAGTCAGCGTCTCCACGGTGTAGCTCCGCCTCGCTCCTCTCGCTCGGAGCTCGTATTGACTTCATCGCCGAGGCTCAGGTCGAGTGTGTGTATCATTTGCATTAAGTGTAATGAGTGACTCAACCATGAGGACAAACTCAGGACAACAAGAATCAAGAAAGTACAATTTCAATAAAGTTAAACTACAAAGTGCTATCAGTAAGTAACATGTAAGTGCTACTAAAGTGCTACCTGCTTTATTCAAGGTGAAGTGTTTTTAGTTCACGTGGAAGTTGAAGATGTAGAGACTTCCTGCTGTCCTGATGTCAACGGGGAGCTCATTCCACCGTTGAGGAGCAGGACACAAACAGTCTGACTTTGTTGAGCGTTTAGCTCTCAGTGACGGAGCTACAAGCCGATTGGCTGAAGCCGAGCGGAGGGAACGAGCCGGCTGTGCGGTGTCACCATGTCCTGGATGTAGACCGGACCCGATCTGTTCGCAGCACGGTACGCAAGTACCAATGTTTTGAAGCGGATGCGGGCGACCACCGGTAACCAGTGAAGTAAATATATATGCAACCAAGTAAATATAATGCAACCAAGTCTGGAAAAGAGCTCCGTCTGCTTCCAAGCGGTGTTCAGAGTACGAGACACGCTCATAAGAACAGCTGCGTGTGTCCCATCATATTTACTGTCATCTCCTCCGTTGCACAACAGGGACGCTCAGCTGATTTCCTTTAACATCATCAAGCACTTTATGCAACGACTTCATTACACCGAGCACTCCAGCCGGCGCTGAGCTGTGTGCATCGCGTAGGTGTGTGTGTGTGTGTGTGTGTGTGTGTGAGTGTGTGTGTGTGGGCGCAGACTTGTGAGCGAACGTAATGTCTGCGTTTCCCTGGGCATGCGGTTGTGTTTCTGTATGCATGTGTTTGCTTACTTGACATGCTGCAATCAGACAGAATTAAACACGAGGAGACGGATAATGGGACATTTAATTTAGGAAGCGATGTGTGTGTGAGTGTGTGAGTGTGTGTGTGTGTGTGTGTGTTTGTGTGTTTGCGCATGGATCCTCCTGTGATTGTTGTAAATGGGTAGCAGGGGGGTCATTATACTGTGGAAAACATCTGCGTCGCTGCTCTATTTTTTTTAACATTTCTTTTACTTAATGTCCAATTATGATAATCACTGCAGACGCACACACACACACACACACACACACACACACACACACACACACACACACACACACACACACACACACACACACACACACACACTCTTGTATAACAGAATGCACATTAGTTGCAGCTCTAATTAAAATTAGTATGAGACGGCAGCTATGGGGGAACTTCTTAACGTGTCCTTGGCGCTTCACTTTCGTTTTTCCTTCGGCCAAATCGGTGTCTAAATACATCTGTGATATTTGCTGTGAGGATTTGAATTCAACGGCGGACACAGAACGCACCGGAGAGCAATGTACTGCACGTTTAAAGAGTGCCAACGACCGAATGATGCCCGCTCCCTCCTGCAGCGCTTCAAGGAAACAGGCACACAAAGCAGAGGCGGAGGGAATGGCCGTGTTTACGTTGTTCTCCTGAAGATTTCACTTCTGGTTGATTTGAAACATTCGCTGAGCAGCTCCAGAAGAACCACAGGAGAGCCGCTTGTTTGCAGAAAAGTCAAAAAATAAAATAAAGACAAAACAACTGCGATCTGATTTCCTGCTGCCGATCACATGCGATCACAGGGAAGCTGCAGCTGGAGGAGCTCAGCGCTCTCTTCCTCCGCTGTGAGGACACGGTGCTGATGGGAAGCAGCAGAAGGGTGGATTAAGTAATAATCTCGGGAAGATTGCATGAGAACGAATGTCTTTCTGCGATTAAAGCGCTGCAAGTAAAATGTGATCGCCAAGGTGAGACGAGAGCACGCCTCTCATGTCGGGCTTATCGCCAAAGCAAGCAACGTGTTGAGAAAACTGTAATGAGAGATTTACTGCAAAGAGAGAGAGCAGAGAGCAGAGAGCAGAGAGGGAGATTCTGTCTGCAGACTCCAGCTCCACCACCACGAGACCGGAGACTGAATGCAAAGACATTGAAGGCTATGGTGGAAAGAAGTGAAAGAAGTTATGAGCAGCTGAGCAGCCGCTGAGGGTCAACTGCTGTTTTCAGACCAATATAAGGTCCGGCATCGCTGGTGAGAGAAGAGACACTTCATGTGCTGCACAGACAGCTGGTGGATGAGCAGGCGTCCATCTGTTGTCCAATAGGGGCGCTAGCGGCTACTTACAGAGAGTCTCCCTCCGTGAAGGACCCTTCACTCGGCATTCTGGGAAAACGTTGGAAATCGCAACGTTGATGCGGAAAGAAAGTAGAAGGGAGGAGATATTTTCCTCCTGAGGTAAGAGAACTCCTCCACTTTTATCTCTCTCTGTTTATTCACCTGAGAAATGAACTCATGAGTCATCCTGCCATCATCCATCCATCCATCAATACATCCATCCATCCATCAATACATCCATCCATCCATCAATACATCCATCAATAAATCATCAATACATCCATCCATCCATCAATACATCCATCCATCAATCCATCCATCCATCCATCCATCAATACATCCATCCATCCATCAATACATCCATCAATACATCCATCCATCAATACATCCATTCATCCATCAATACATCCATCCATCCATCCATCCATTCACCCATCCACCCATCAATACATCCATCCATCCATCCATCCATCAATACATCCATCAATACATCCATCCATCCATCAATACATCCATCCATCCATCCATCAATACATCCATCCATCCATCCATCAATACATCCATCAATACATCCATCCATCCATCAATACATCCATTCATCCATCAATACATCCATCCATCCATTCACCCATCCACCCATCCATCCATCCATCCACCCATCCACCCATCCATCCACCCATCCATCCATCCATCCATCCACCCATCCAGCCATCCATCCATCCATCAATACATCCATCCATCCATCAATACATCCATCCATCCATCATCCATCCATCCATCAATACATCCATCCATCTATCCATCAATCCATTCATCCATCAATCATCATCCATCCATCCATCCATCCATCCATCCATCAATACATCCATCCATCAATCAATCCATCATCCATCCATCCATCATCCATCCATCGATCCATCCACCCATCAATCATCATCCATCCATCCATCAATCCATCCATCCATCCATCAATACATCCATTCATCCATCAATACATCCATCCATCCATCCATTCACCCATCCACCCATCAATACATCCATCCATCCATCCATCAATACATCCATCAATACATCCATCCATCCATCAATACATCCATCCATCCATCCATCAATACATCCATCAATACATCCATCCATCCATCAATACATCCATTCATCCATCAATACATCCATCCATCCATTCACCCATCCACCCATCCATCCATCCATCCACCCATCCACCCATCCATCCACCCATCCATCCATCCACCCATCCAGCCATCCATCCATCCATCAATACATCCATCCATCCATCAATACATCCATCCATCCATCATCCATCCATCCATCAATACATCCATCCATCTATCCATCAATCCATTCATCCATCAATCATCATCCATCCATCCATCCATCCATCCATCAATACATCCATCCATCAATCAATCCATCATCCATCCATCCATCATCCATCCATCGATCCATCCACCCATCAATCATCATCCATCCATCCATCAATCCATCCATCCATCCATCAATACATCCATCCATCAATCCATCCATCAATCCATCCATCAATAAATCATCAATACATCCATCCATCCATCCATCAATACATCCATCCATCCATCAATACATCCATCCATCAATCCATCCATCAATACATCCATCAATAAAGCATCAATACATCCATCCATCCATCAATACATCCATCCATCCATCCATCAATACATCCATCCATCCATCCATCAATACATCCATCAATACATCCATCCATCCATCAATACATCCATTCATCCATCAATACATCCATCCATCCATTCACCCATCCACCCATCAATACATCCATCCATCCATCCATCCATCAATACATCCATCAATACATCCATCCATCCATCAATACATCCATCCATCCATCCATCAATACATCCATCCATCCATCCATCAATACATCCATCAATACATCCATCCATCCATCAATACATCCATTCATCCATCAATACATCCATCCATCCATTCACCCATCCACCCATCCATCCATCCATCCATCCATCCACCCATCCAGCCATCCATCCATCCATCAATACATCCATCCATCCCTTAATACATCCATCCATCCATCCCTCCTTCTCTCTCCTCCCTCCTCTTACACTACTTTGTCTCATTGTCTCTCCGTCCATCTCTCTCTCTCTCTCCTCCATCCCTCTGTGAGCCTCTCTCTGCTTTCTCCCCAAATCCAATTAGTCAGAGCTGACTCCTCTGCAGGACTACAGAGAGAGAGAGAGAGAGAGAGAGAGAGAGACAGAGAGACAGAGAGAGAGAGAGACAGAGAGAGAGAGAGAGAGAGAGAGACAGAGAGACAGAGAGAGAGAGAGTGAGAGACAGAGAGTGAGAGAGACAGAGTGAGAGAGGGATAGGGAGAGAAAGGCTGCTGGCCCCGCCTCCAAGTGTTCTGCTCTCTTTGTTCCAGAGGTGCAACACCAGAGATGCTCATACTAACTTCATATATGTGAAACAGTGTTGCATTGTTGGGGATTGGACACATTTTGAGACGTTTCTAATGTGGTGATTATCAGCAAGTAATATATATATATATATATATATATATGTATATATATACATATATATATATATATATATATATATATATATATATATATATATATGTATATATATACACAGTAGAATGACTAAAACTGCATTTTCCCATCATGACTAAATACTAATACATGTTTCAGAGAGGTAATATAAGCAAATCTAAAAAACTCTTGATTAAAAAGTAGTGTTGCAAAGCATTTTTTATAATGTATTACTACAGTATTAGGGTATCTGTTGGCAGCGGCCATGTTCTAAACACTATCGTGTATCGCTGAATAAGGACAAAGGAAATTTGTAGCAAAACATTAGCATTTGATTGGATAAAATATGTCAACCAAATTACATTTCACAGTTATTGACCTGTGAAATGGTCAGTCCCTTATCACCATCACACAACAAAGCTCTTTTGTGTTTGGTGAAATCACTGAGCATAAATGCAAATGAGGCATTACACTTTTCTGTATTAATGACAGAACTGTCTCTGATGGTGAAGCTGCAGCTAAAGGGAGCCACAGTAATGTATTCTGTCTGTGTTGTATATGCACAGACAGAGTCAAACAGACCATAAAGCAGGGGACGCTTTAGGCCGGGACTAAGGGTGATTGACAGGTCTCTACCACAGCCTCCTCCACATCCTAATATGGTTGACTGACTCAGGCGCCTGCATTTATTAAATCAAGTTGGATTCAAATCACAGTCGGCTGCATAAACGGCCTTCTTGAGGGGCACAAAACAAATCATTGAAAAACTGGCAGTTGATGTTGATAATGGCCTTAGATTATTGAGATATGCTCGCATTAGTAAAAGCTGCAATTTGAAAGACGCGTATAGGAACACGGGAAAGAGAACATGAGAACCCAGAGCACCATCATCAGTAGTGCAGCACTGCGGCCAGAGACGTTCTCCAGATCGCCTTCAGAGCTCCATCATGGACCTCTCAGCCACACACCATGGCTCCTGCAGGAACAGGCTTTCTGATTTGTGTCTTCAGGGCTGAGCGTCGTTACTGCCGTGTTTCTAGACCGCACTTTTCAGAGATGTACTTGTCAGTCAAAGCATACGTTCACAGCATATTCATGAGCTTCCATTGCTCACTCCACCCGACAGACCCCTAAGCCGAGCGCTCTCTCTTCAACAAGAGGCCTGAGATCAGGTGACAGGACGGATCGCTGCAGTCTCCTAATTGGACAAGTGCTCAGCGACAGGAGGGTCCTCTATGACGTACCAGGTGAGTGTTTCTCATCCTGACCTGCCCTATTGGGGGCAAACGATTCGCCGTGCAGAGTCATAACACAAATATTCTTAATCAGCATTGAACAGACTTCCAGCGTCCCGGATCAGAGTCGAGCGCAGCCGCCCAGCTAATATGCTAAGTGGCTGATAAAGCAGCTATCTGCAAACTGGATTTCCCGAAGGCATCGATGAGTTAGTTGCGTTTAATTGAGTTTTCTCTTAAATTCACAAGTTTAGTAAAAAAAGAACGCTGGATGCAAAGCGTTCACAAAGACTCCCCCGGCTGATCGTACATGAGAGTGAACTCCACAGTGTTCCTCCACTGCAGAGGCTTCTCAGGAAATCCATCTTCTTTTTCCCTTCCCTCGTCTCAAAGTGCATTATGGGTCAGGGTACAAAGCTTTTGCATGTAAGGTAATCCTGTCAAAACGTCCCTGCTGGACTCCCTAGTTGAGGCCTGACACACCAGGAACCAGGAGGATGTCATGTATTCCACATTGAGTTGAAGTGATCCACTCTGAATGCACATGCTGCTAGAGGATCATAACCTCCTGACCTCAGGTGCACATGGTGCTGACGGCTGCTAGAGGATCATAACCTCCTGACCTCAGGTGCACATGGTGCATTTCGTATTGGGAATGTTCTGACCCTTGACCTAACCATCCCATGACCCAGTGTGTTGTCAGGATGTGTTTTCTTTAGTTCTACATTACAATGGGACTGATGCAGCAAAATGAACGGACTCATAAAGTTGCACTGTGACCAATAATAAAACAAACATTGGTATTATGTATGTTCTCCATGAGTCCGTATGTTTCTATACATGATCATGTGCAGCCTGCAAATTCACATTCCCTTTTTTCCCATGGAAGTCCGTTCTCACTCCACCGCGTGGTCGATGTCGCTCCCTGCAGGAAACACACGACAGCTGGTTCTTCTGGGACTGATGGATTCACTCTTCAGTCAACACCACCGCCATCAAGCCACCGTCACACTGTTTAAAGACAGTTCAGCACAAAACAAGTTGGTGTTCACGTTACACAATAAACTGTTTGCACATAAATATGCGTGATGAGTCATGAACATAAACAATGTAATGTAATGTAATAAACAACATGCCTCGCTGCTGCACACAACCCAGAGGGAAACACTTGGATAACAATAATCTTCATAAAATCAACACTTTGTTGTCACCTTAACTTATATCTGTGAAAATACAAACAGAATCAATATTCAAGAAACAAGTTGTACAAATAATAATGTGTAAACAACTTGTACAAATAATAATGTGTAAACAACTTGTACAAATAATAATGTGTAAACAGGTTGTGGGAGTGACGTATGCAGAGTGACAGTCTGAGTGAGCATTAGTTCTGGGTGGTTGGACTTCAACCCGGAGACTGTTGGTGTTTAGTGTGAAACCAAACGTCATGTTGCCCAACCTACGTGATGTAATGGATCCTGTTACAGAACCCAACCTAGGTGATGTAATGGATCCTGTTACAGAACCCAACCTACGTGATGTAATGGATCCTGTTACAGAACCCAACCTAGGTGATGTAATGGATCCTGTTACAGAACCCAACCTACGTGATGTAATGGATCCTGTTACAGAACCCAACCTACGTGATGTAATGGATCCTGTTACAGAACCCAACCTAGGTGATGTAATGGATCCTGTTACAGAACCCAACCTAGGAGATGTAATGGATCCTGTTACAGAACCCAACCTACGTGATGTAATGGATCCTGTTACAGAACCCAACCTACGTGATGTAATGGATCCTGTTACAGAACCCAACCTAGGTGATGTAATGGATCCTGTTACAGAACCCAACCTACGTGATGTAATGGATCCTGTTACAGAACCCAACTGTTGAAATATCTTCGATTGATCTGACGTTTTAGTTTGTTCTGAACATCGCTCAAGACCCAGAGACGTTTCATCCTATTACACATTACTGAACCTGATCAGAATAACAGCAGGGTTCTTACGGTCATGGAGAACCTGGAAGAGTTTTGGAAGTTTTAAATGGTTATTTCCAGGCCTGGAAAAGTCCTTGATAACAATAAAATCCCAAAAGTTATATTCATGTGTTCATGTCGTTCATTTACGCTGAGTTTGAAATAATTAACATGCTTTTAAAAGAAAGACTCAAAACATAAGCAGGCATACATACAGGCATCTATATAAATGTTTATTCTTTTAATCAAACTATTGTCTCATTCATTTGTGTCATTTAAGGTTTACTGTATGCTTTGTATTCTCATTGTTAGTTTACTACATTTACTCACTTTTTACTGTTTACACCCAGATTTCACTAAATGTTTGTAATGGACATTTGGTTTAAAGGCATGGATCCACTGGTCAGAATGTGTGTCACCCTGAACCACTCCTCCAAGGCTGAGGCGTCCCGTTGAACATCCCTGACATACATCTCCATGGCAACTGGAGAACGTCCATCGTGTGATGAGGGACGACTGAAGGGACCTGGAGGGTTAGATTGTTGGGTCACTGCTCTTTCCAGGGTGAAGCATGAACCTCATCCCTTCATACATTCACATGTTTGCATGATGAACACATGTCTCATGAAGAACGCTGCTCTCAACACGTTCCTCTGCTCTAACAGGATGAAGCAGACGAGCTGAAGGAAATCACCTCAACTTAAGAGTCCAACGCAGTCCTTCACCATCCCAACAGCCTGGGGGTTGGAGTCCAGCCGGCCCTGCTGGGAACCAGTTCATACTGGTTTCAGCTGGGAACCAGTTCATACTGGTTTCAGCGGAGTGGGTTTGATTCTATACTGATCTCATGGTACAGACAGCTGGCAGGAAACCTGAGAGATAACAGAGAAGAACAAAAGAAGACAGAGAGACTTTGGAGAGGATGAGAAAAAAAGAGACACACAGACAGACAGACAGACAGATTTTTTAGATTTTTCAAAAACACTTTATTTTACATATACTTTTTTTAACTTTTACAAATAAAGTGCTAATGTTTTAAAATCACAGGTTGTTTTGTTAAAACCCACACACATAATTTACCCGGTAAAAACTTGTGCAACCACCAATTCCTTGTCAACAACAGAGCAAACAATATCATTAAAACACCAACGTTGTTTAAAAGCGTCCAAGTCTCCAATGTGTCTATAGAACCAGAACTCTGGTCTGGCCCTGATGTTACACATCCAGATTGCCCTGGCCTCCTGCCCCTCTCTGCTTTCCACTCTGGCTTTTCTGCTAGACATTTTTGCTTCTCCTGAAAGATAATTCAGGAGCTGCCACTTTTCTTTTTCTATCTTCTTGTAGGCAGCTCCCATGATAAAAACCTTTTCAGTAAAAAACACATTAAAAAGACTAAAAAACAATGTTAAAAGAGTGAAGAAACTCACAAGTCTCTTGCACTCAGTAAAAACATGGTAGATAGTCTCCCGGAGGTCGCAGAAGGGGCATTGGTTTAAAACAGAAGGGTTAATAACAGAGATAAAAGCATTTGAAGCGACAGCACCGTGTAAAATCCTCCACTGGAGGTCGGCAGTCCGTTTCTTCAGGGGAGGTTTGTATAAAATCTTCCACTGTGGGCCAGGTCCATTTTGTCCCAGTCTGTCTGACCACACAGTGGGGCGCCGGTTGCACAGCCCAGACCTGTTTAATCCTTTCACACAGTTAAAATACAGAGTCTTCTTGTCTGCTCTGTGCAGAGTCAAATCTTCTGGGCGTGTCGTAGCAAGCAGGGGGCCGGTGAGCTTCCCTAGCCCCGGGCTCAGGAAGATCTCAGGGAAAGGGTCTGCAGGGTCCGGCTCGACTTCTCTTTGGCTGTAGTTTCTGAGGAGGCTCCTCTCCTTCCAGGTCAGCCTCTGTCTCCACAGCTCCAGGAGCCTCCTCGCCACCCGGACAGAGTGCAGACCCAGCAAAGAGCCCAGGGCCGGGGCATCGCTCAGCGTCGGCCCCACTGCATCCACCAGCTGCTGCAGGCACAAGGCTCGTGACTTCAGCAGCGCTCCCGTCAGGCCAGAGGTTGGTACTGCAACTAATGTCCAGTTTGGCTCTGTAGATCAATGGCTCTCTCAGCAACCAGTACAGAGAGTTAGACTGTGGGCACCTTTTATAAGTAAAAAGGGCCCAACACTTAAAAACACCCTGATAAAACGGAGGCAGCCCACTTAACTTTAAAACACTAGAATTGATTAAAAACAGAGCAGTATCCAGCTCCAGGCTATTTGTACGCCTGAGAATGCAGCTAGCCACATCTCTCCACACTAAACCCTCCAGACTTGTGAGGTACTTCTGTATAAATTGGAGTCTAAAAGTGTCCGTCCGGCTGGCCAGGTGGACAAGGCCCTGTCCCCCCTCCTTTCTGGCTAAAAACAGCACCCCTTGTGGCACCCAGTGTAGACCCTCCCAAAAGAAATCCACCATCCGCCTTTGTATGTGGGCTAGAAAGCCTGAGGGAGGGTCTAGGCAGGTTAAGCGGTGCCACAGCTGGGATGCTATAAAATTGTTTAAAACCAGTACTCTACCTTTAAAAGACATGTGAGGGAGCAGCCACTTCCACTTGGAAAGCTTTCCCTCAATCTTCTCTGTGACGCCCTCCCAGTTCTTCTGGACTAGGCTCTCCTGTCCGAGATGTATCCCCAGGTACTTGAACCCATCTTTTCGCCACACTAGGTTCTGGGGAAGAACTGGGAGGCCGTCACGCCATTCACCGACAGCGAGGGCTTCACTTTTCTTCCAGTTCACTCTCGCTGCCGATGTCCTGCTAAAACTCGCCACAATGTTAATTAAAAGGTCTGCATCCCTCTGGTCCTTAATAAAAACAACAACATCGTCGGCATAGGCTGATAAAATCATGTTCCTCCTAAAACCAGGTAAAAACAGCCCTTGCAGGCTAGAGCGTATCTTGATGAGGAGGGGCTCCAGGGAGAGCGCATAGAGCATCCCGGACAGAGCACAACCCTGCCGGACCCCTCTATACACTCTAAAAGGAGCACACAGACTGCCGTTTATTTTCAGCACACTCTCAACCTCACTGTACAACACTTTGATCTTGGCTATGAAACCAGCGCTGAACCCAAACTTCCCCATAACTTTCCAGAGGAAGCTGTGTTCAACGCGATCAAAAGCCTTTTCCTGATCTAGAGAAATCAGACCAGTGTCAATACCCAAAAAGCTGGAGACCTCCAAAACGTCCCGAATGAGGTAGACATTGTCTACCATGGACCTGCCGGGCACACAGTAGGTCTGGTCCTGATGGAGGACCTGCTCCATAGCTCCCCTCAGCCTGGAGGCAAAGACTTTGGACAGAAGCTTGTAATCCACACACAGTAGAGACACAGGGCGCCAGTTTCCGATGTCCTGCAGGTTCCCCTTTTTTGGCAGCAGTGTAATCACAGCTCTCCGTCAGGACATCGGCATGGAACCAGAGGCCAGACTCTTGAGAAAATGTCCCAGAAAGCCTTGTAGAATTCGGCAGAGAGGCCATCAATGCCAGGAGCACGCCGTCCCTGCATCCCCTGCAAGGCGGCCTTCAGCTCTTGCAGGCTTATGGGCTCATCGAGCTCCTTGTTGGTCCCCTCAGAGACCTGAGATAGCTCCCCACAAAACTCCTCCATCAACGCTTCCTCCTCCCTGTACTCACTCGTATACAGGGAGGAGTAAAAGCCCACAGCTCTCTTTCTGATCTGGCTTGGTTCCACAACTGGCTGCCCTGAGTCTGCTAACAGTGAGTGGATCACCCGCCCCTGCTCACTCTTCTTCTCCAGGCTGAAAAAGAAGCTAGAGAGAGTGTCCATCTCCGCGATGGTCTGGAATTGGGACCTGACTAGTGCACCCTGGACTTTTACATCTAACAGGTTGGCCAGAGCCATTCTTTTTCCCTTGAGGACTTCAATATGTCCTCGATCTCCTGTGGACTCGCTTAAGCTCTCTAGATCCACTATATCAGTCTCCAGGTCCTTCATAGACCTGGTGATGTCTCGGGTGACGTTGAAAGTGTGCTGTTGGCAAAGGAGCCTAATTTCAATCTTACCATGGTCCCACCACTGCCTAAGACTACTAAAATCACTCTTCCTCAGCCTAAAAACATCCCAGAAATAAAAAAGGACCTCTCTAAAATTCTTGTCAAAGGTTAAAACTGAATTAAAATGCCAATATGCACTTCTAGGTACAATATTTCCAATAAAAACATTACATAAAAGCAAAGAATGATCAGTAAAACCGACAGGGACAATACTGCATGTTTTAAAAATACTAAAATGGTGCTTAAAAACATAAATACGGTCTAACCTGGCTGAGGAGATCCTACCCTCCCTAAAGTGGGACCATGTGTACTGTCGGCAGTCAGCGTGCATCCTTTTCCACACATCCACTAGGCCATGAGAATGGACTTGCTGCCTCAGAACCTGCTGGGAAGCTGGAGTGGTTACGGTCTTTTAAATCATTTTCCGTCCAGTTAAAATCCCCACCCAAAAATAAAAAATCCTTCGAGGCACAGCCATTTAAAACATCATTAATTTTTTGTAAAAACAGCTTCCTCTCTGCACCGGTTGCCGGAGCATACATTGATAAAAAACGCCGTAAAAAGGTCGAACTGTGCTTTAATTAAAAACAACCTCCACTCGATGATGTGTTTGACCTCCAGTGAAACTGGGGTAAAAGACCTGGAGAAGAGGAAGCCCACTTCTGGACTGAGGTTTGTGTTGTGACTCTGGAGGACTTCCCCTTCCCACTCTTTCCCCCACTCGGCCTCGTTGGTGCTGTCGCTGTGCGTTTCCTGTAAGAAGAGAACATCTATACGTTTCATCCTGCTAAATTCATAGATAGATGTTCTCTTCTTTACATCTCTGGCCCCATTCACGTTCAAACTCCCCACTCACACAGAGAGGAGGAAAGAGGGGAGGAAAGAGGGGAAAGAGAGGAGGAAAGAGGGGAGGAAAGAGAGGAAAGAGAGGAGGAAAGAGAGGGGAAAGAGAGGAGGAAAGAGGGGAAAGAGAGGAGGAAAGAGAGGAGGGACGAGAGGAGGAGGAAAGAGGGGAGGAAAGAGGGGAAAGAGAGGAGGAAAGAGAGGAGGAAAGAGGGGAAAGAGAGGAGGAAAGAGAGGAGGAAAGAGAGGAGGAAAGAGGGGAGGAAAGAGAGGAGGAAAGAGGGGAGGAAAGAGGGGAAAGAGAGGAGGAAAGAGGGGAGGAAAGAGAGGAAAGAGGGGAGGAAAGAGGGGAAAGAGAGGAGGAAAGAGGGGAGGAAAGAGAGGAAAGAGAGGAGGAAAGAGAGGGGAAAGAGAGGAGGAAAGAGGGGAAAGAGAGGAGGAAAGAGAGGAGGGAAGAGAGGAGGAGGAAAGAGGGGAGGAAAGAGGGGAAAGAGAGGAGGAAAGAGAGGAGGAAAGAGGGGAAAGAGAGGAGGAAAGGGAGGAGGAAAGAGGGGAAAGAGAGGAGGAAAGAGAGGAGGAAAGAGGGGAAAGAGAGGAGGAAAGGGAGGAGGAAAGAGGGGAGGAAAGAGAGGAGGGAAGAGAGGAGGAAAGAGAGGAGGCTCGTGTGATAGAGGCGATGAAAGGAGACACAAAGAGGACAGACGGAGAGGAAGAGACTCTGGTAATTATACAGATAAATAGATGGGCTCTCTCTCTGTCTGAGTCAGATCTTCCCACTGTTTAGAGCTATGGCTGTGTGTGTGTGTGTGTGTGTGTGTGTGTGTGTGTGTGTGTGTGTGTGTGTGTGTGTGTGTGTGTGTGTGTGTGTGTGTGTGTGTGTGTGTGTGTGTGTGTATTATGAGCCCTGCAGGATGGACTTGGGGCATAGACTGAAATAAATACATGTTTTATGGATGTAAGTGTGAATGTGGTGACTCTGAGTTGAGTTTGCTTGTTCTTACTATGAGACAAAACAGATGTTTCTCAAACCAAGGTAACACAGACTACACTGCTTTACTCTTTATTGTTTATACACATTGAAGATGACTGCATTAGAAAAGCTGTGTAGACGTTGCAATAAGCTCCGTATCGTATGATAGGCTCAGATGAAAGTTGCTTCCTCCTTCTCGGCCACAGAGCATGAGCACTAGTTTCTCGTCCCACGCCTCCAACCCTCAGTTTCACCACAAGCTACTTATCATGAACGGATGAGGGAAAATAACTCTGGACTTTAATTAAAATCAATTCACGCGTCCCTACTGATTGATCCCCTTTAACACATCTGAGTTACAGACGTGTCTTTCCCCGTATAAAAGTGTCTTTGTGCCCACGGCGTCAGGGACCTGGACATCTCCAACGATACGGGTGAAGGACACTTTAAAGTTAGTGTGCATTCTGCAGTGTGAGGAGGTTTAGTCAAAAAGACACGCCAGCATCTGACAGGATTCCCTGCTTTGTGCACTGTTGCTTGGCGATGAGGAGGAAGAGCGATGGCAAGGTGTCGCTTGGGGCCGATCACAGAGTCGGTCCTGGAAAAAGAGCACTGAACATCAACGTGAAACTAAATAAATAAATCATTCTGTGTGTGCAGGCAACCTCCCATAGATACGTATTTAGATTCAAGTCAACCAAAGAGCGGAACAAAGGCAAGAATCCAAAGACTACAGGATTCTTTGCAAATGCTTTTTATTTGGTTGTATAGAAGTCTATATAAATGACTCTACTTCTCTCTTAACCACCAGGGGGTGACTCCTCTGGTTGTATAGAAGTATATGCTTCATGTGTTAAAGCTGCATTCTCTCTCCTGACCATCAGGGGGTGACTCCTCTGGTTGTATAGGAGTCTATGCTTCATGTGTTAAAGCTGCATTCTCTCTCCTGACCACAAGGGGGTGACTCCTCTGGTTGTATAGAAGTCTATATAAATGACTCTACCTATGAGTTTATGTCTCAATCTCTAGTTTCAAGTCTTCTTCAATACAGCATGATGTTATATTTAGGGCGGGACTACAAGGTGATTGACAGGTCTCTACTGAGGCACTGACCGGTCTGGATGTGGAAATGGATATGTAACACTTTCACAGGGTGCATTCAGTTTGTGAAAGTGAATATTATTATTTTCGGTCGCAGAGAAATGTCTTTTAAATGTCCTCATTTAGTGTGGAAGGAACCCCAACAGAGAGGAACAGACAGCACTACACAGACATTCAGAGCATTGATTATGTTAATGGTCTCACTGCTCAGAACAGAACCTGAATGTATGTCAGCGTGACTGAGCTTCTACTAACGCAGGCTGTTCTCATACAGCATACTAATATTGTGTGAAACGAGTCAACATTGATTGATTTATCCGTGCCTCTGCCTCACCTCCTGAGTTTAAAACCCTCTGAGTCCCAGAGCCTTCTGCACCTCTTGTTCCCCGGGTTCAGGTAGTCGATGAACCCCAAATCAGTTATAATACCTGTGTTATTTATATAATTTTTTCAGATTTTATTTGCATCCAGCATGATATGAGCCAGATTCGTTGAGTTTTTCAAACTGGTTCAGGGCCTTAACAACATCCACATACTAATAACACACCTTAAAGGAAAGATTAGAATCTGCAACAAACATCACAATCCAACAAAGCATTGGCATGTTCGGAAGGAGTTTCAGTCAAACAATGGACTTATTTTATGACAAAACAGTGTCTGGTTCAGGCATGCTGGGTACTGATGTTCAGCAGGTTTTATAAATGTGGGCGGACCAGGAAGGCTTCAGGACTCATAGACGTCCGCCGAAAAAAGATGAAAAAAAATCTGTCCGTTTTGTGACTGTTCAGGTACTAATAGGGTTCATGAATTATTTGTATTTCTTTGTTAGACTCCCACAAGCCCTACAGTTACAGGATGTGTCTGTTAGTGAAATACGACGTTGTGAGGGGTTCTTATTAAGGGTTTAGAGAAACGTTACGGTCGCCGCGGCAAGTTGACAGAGTACTTACCTAAGTACTTAGGTAAGTACTCTGTGGCTGCACATAGTCACAGAGTCACAGAGCCACAGAGCCACAGAGTCACAGAGTCACAGAGCCACAGAGTCACAGAGTCACAGAGCCACAGAGCCACAGAGTCACAGAGCCACAGAGTCACAGAGTCACAGAGTCATAGAGTCACAGAGTCACAGAGTCACAGAGTCACAGAGCCACAGAGTCACAGAGTCACAGAGCCACAGAGTCACAGAGTCACAGAGCCACAGAGTCACAGAGTCACAGAGCCACAGAGTCACAGAGTCACAGAGCCACAGAGTCACAGAGTCACAGAGTCACAGAGCCACAGAGTCACAGAGTCACAGATTCACAGAGTCACAGAGTCACAGAGTCACAGAGTCACAGAGCCACAGAGTCACAGAGTCACAGAGCCACAGAGCCACAGAGTCACAGAGTCACAGAGTCACAGTCACAGAGTCACAGAGTCACAGAGCCACAGAGTCACAGAGCCACAGAGCCACAGAGCCACAGAGTCACAGAGTCACAGAGTCACAGAGCCACAGAGTCACAGAGTCATAGTCACAGAGCCACAGAGTCACAGAGTCACAGAGCCACAGAGCCACAGAGCCACAGAGTCACAGTCACAGAGCCACAGAGCCACAGAGTCACAGTCACAGAGCCACAGAGTCACAGAGTCACAGAGTCACAGAGCCACAGAGTCACAGAGTCACAGAGCCACAGTCACAGAGCCACAGAGTCACAGAGCCACAGAGCCACAGAGCCACAGAGTCACAGTCACAGAGCCACAGAGCCACAGAGTCACAGTCACAGAGCCACAGAGTCACAGTCACAGAGTCACAGAGCCACAGAGTCACAGAGTCACAGAGCCACAGAGTCACAGAGTCACAGAGTCACAGAGCCACAGAGTCACAGAGTCACAGAGCCACAGTCACAGAGCCACAGAGTCACAGAGCCACAGAGTCACAGAGTCACAGAGCCACAGAGCCACAGAGTCACAGAGTCACAGAGCCACAGTCACAGAGCCACAGAGTCACAGAGTCACAGAGTCACAGAGCCACAGAGTCCATGAACTCTACACTATAGCACAACTAGCACCTCGACTACAGCCTCAGCATTGATGATGTTCTCTCTGCTGTCAACCCTGTCTCCTAAACATTACGTTCCCCCAGAACTGATACGCATTCCCAATTACGTTTGATCAGAAACGTATCTCCTCCCTGATTATGTTTGTGTTTGACGTATTACAAATATGTTTATAATCGTGTGTTTGTGTTATTGTTTTCTTGCTTTATTTAAGCGTAAGAAGACCGGCCCGTTACCGGCCTAACAGCGGGCAAATGGTCTTCGGCTCCCGGTGCGGCCGACTCCCGGACTCCCGGGTCACTGGCCTCACTCCGCCCCTCTTTTTTTTTTTCTCCGCAGAGTTTATAAATTAAAATATGCTTAAATAAAGCAAGAAAACAATAACACAAACACACAATTATAAACGTAACAAAAATACGTGCATAATCAACATACGTGTTTAATCAACCTATACGTGTATAATCAACCTATACGTGTATAATCAACCTATACGTGTTTAATCAGCGTATGTGTAATACGTCAAACACACATAATCAGGGAGGAGATACGTCTCTGATCAAAGGTAATTGGGAATGCGTGTTAGTTCTGGGGGACGTAATGTTTAGGAGACAGGGTTGTGCCTGCTGGTAACTGCTCTCTCTTTTCTTTCCTGTCTTCGCCTCTCTGATTGCTATCCCCTATTTCTCCCCCCTCTCATTATTCACCCTTTCACTCTATCTGTATCTTATCCTCCCCTTCCTCCTCCTTTCCTGTTTCACTTCTCCTTCTTTCACCCCTTACGGTCTCCATCCTGACTCTCAATGAACCATATTCTCCTCCTTCCTCCTTTCCTCCATCTCTCCTTACACCCTCCCTCCTCCCTCCTTTCCTCCATCTCTCCTTACACCCTCCCTCCTCCCTCCTTTCCTCCATCTCTCCTTACACCCTCCCTCGTCCCTCCTTTCCTCCATCTCTCCTTACACCCTCCCCTTCCCTCTTCTGTCCTTTCTATCATCGTCTCTCTGCCTCTTGGTCTGCCTTCTCTCTCTCTCTCTCTCTCTCTCTCTCTCTCTCTCTCTCTCTCTCTCTCTCTCTCTCTCTCCAGCTATCTGTCTCCCGTTGTGGAAACATATGATTTTTCCCACAGAGGTCCCTGAAAGCGTTCCCCCACATTAACCCCTTAGAGGCCTTTGATCAAACAATACCGGTCCAGTCCAATCAGGCGGCATGGAGGTGTGTGTTGGCGTCCCTTTGTCAGAGACTGAGGGGGAAACCAGGGGAGGCTGGATGATTCAAGGGGGGATGACAGCGCTGCACAAAAAAGGAGAGGAAAAAGATAGCGAACCAAATTGAGAGCGAGCGCCTCGTTTTCCATTTGAATGAACAGAGCGAGCGGAGCTGCTGCTGAGCCGCTGGAACGGGGATGATCCGCATACAAGCTCCCCGGGATGAGAGCCGCTCCCCGGGACGCTCTCGCCCTCGCCCTCGCCCTCGCTCTCGCCCTCGCCCTCGCTCTCGCCCTCGCCCTCGCCCTCGCCCTCGCCCTCGCCCTCGCCCTCGCTCTCGGCTCAAACGGCCGCCGCTTCGCCCGGGCTGCAGTTCCGCGCGGCGGCCACAGGAGGGCAGTGGTGTCAAATCCACGAGGAACACCGAGAGAGGGAGAAAACAAAGAGAGGGACAGTACATCTAAATATAGACATGCACGCCCATTCAGCGGATGGCTACTAATTAGTTTTTTGAAAAGTAATTAGACTCAAATGCCAGACAGGAAAAGCAGCGCGTCACCCTGACCCTGCACACGGCTGCCCGAGTGCCCTGGAGCAAGGCACACTCCCCCACGCAGCCGTGGTGGTGGGCGGCCTGCGTGGGGCTGCTTGTGCCGCGTCACCGGCAGCTGTCAGTAATAACATGCGTCTGTTTGAGCGTCCGTTAGCCGGCCTGACCGGAGGCTCACCTGCAGGTGAAGCAGCGACTAAAGGTGTGGAGACACCCGTGCTTTTACATGAGGCCGGACAACATGGTTGCTGTATAGAAATAGAACATTAGAACTGTTAATTCGTCATAATGGATATGATCTATTGACCTTTTTTAGAAGCTAAACTGTGAAATGGTCATTATGGATATTACCTAAATTAAAAGTTCTTTACCCGTACTGAAATTGCATGTGGACCCGAACGCAACGCACTGATGTGAACGATAAAGGAGCCTCCGCGGTGAAGCCACTCCTTTCATTAGTGTTTAGCTAACGGAGTGTTGTGGCTAAGAAGAGCATCACATAGCTCCGTCCTCAGCAGTATTGCTTTGCTTCCGTGTGGTAACTTCTGTGTGCTAAGAAATACACAACCTCACTTCAACAAGCGCTGCTGAAGTGGAAATGTGTTGAGCTTAGCTTAGCATAAAGACTGGAAACAGCTAGCCTGCTTTAAAAAAAAAAAGCCAGAGCTAAAGACGCAAATTCATATTTAAAAAAAATAAAAAGGTCCAACAGCTAATCTTGAGTGGTCCTTCTTTACATTTCTAAATGTGTAGAGAATAAACAAACATGCAAAACGTGTCAATCAGTGAGCTGCAGAGGCGTTGGCTCCCGTCTTTATGCTAAGCTACGAGCATTTAAGCTAGGCCAACCGCTTCCTCAGTCCAGCTCCACGCGCAGACAGATTGGATGTCGGCATCAATCTTCATGTTACGCTCAGGTAGAAAGCTGCAGGTAGGTCCGCTCATGTTGGCCGATTATTAAAGCGATAACACAAACAAAAGAAAAAGTTCTTCATAACCGTAAAGTGACGCCTCTTCAAAGAAATTGAGATTCAATATTGAAATGAGTGTTTGTCTTTTAGGAAGGAGTGAAACAATAATGTGAAGAAGGCCGTTCAGTTTAATGAGCTGTTAAACCTGCTTCTGTTAGGTTCTAATGACCTTACGTGACTCAGCATTGTCTTTGCTCTTTAACAGCGTCCACGTTCTGCCAACAGCGCAGCAGCAATGGCTTATGTCTCTTCTTTGTTTCTCCTAGCAGTGAAATTGCTGATGAGTGTTTTTTGCCTCAGTCTGCAGCTTTGGCACTTGGTCCAAAACGTAAATCAACGGGGAAACCCAGGCAGGCATCTCCCTGCTGGAGGTGATGCAGGTGAAGAAAGTATTATCTGTGATGTGAGAGCACACACACACACACACACACACACACACACACACACACACACACACACACACACGCACACACACAGACCCCTCCTGTGATCGTACCGCTCCTTCATCCCTGTGAGGCCGGTGTGAACACTGGGATTTATGAGCATTTCCACTGGGAATCATTTCCATTAATGGTCACCTCCCAGCAGGGGGCAGTGGAATTAACTGGGACTCTTGCCCACTGAGCCAAGGATTTTCTGCCAGGAAAATGCTCAGATGACTGATGAGGTTATTTCGTGTTTTGTTTTAGTTTTTTTTGGATGGATCAAACTTTGTTTTCCAGGTAGTTTAGCATTTAGCTCCAGACTCTTTCAAAGAGGGTCAGTGAGTGACGGCAGACTGTTATGAACACATTAAGTTATAGAGAGAGAGACAAATTAAAAAGGTCTACGTCGCCACCTTGACACCAGGATATTAAAATGTGCTTTTAATGCCAATTCATGCTTTCTACTTCCATGGTTACCTGCCACCCACATGCAGATGATCTCCATACACGATGAGTGAATCTGCATTGGTTGCGCATGTTTTCTCAGGATCCATGGATTATAACATGCTTGTCTATGAAAGGAATAATAATCATGTGAATCACTTCACAGAGTACAGGCGGACGCGTCGACACAACCCGGACCGGGTCGGCTGGGCTTGGAACACATCACAGGTTATTAATAACTTACAAACGCTGAGTGCAACAGTGAACCTTCCACCGCTCTGGAGCTTCAGCTGTTGGTTCTGATCCTCTAGGTTTTGCTTTTTTAAAGGATTCATGAAGACATCTGAAATTAGCGTTTGCTTTGCCGTGTTCTTCTTAGACGGAATATCTGACCGGACTGAACATCTGGAACCTAAGATTCACTATGAGCAAACTTACTGACATGAAAATACCATCAGAATATGAAGATATCGATGAAGTGAAACTCCTTCATTTATGGATGTTATTATTGTTTCCAGCAGGTCTTCTCCCAGCATGCCGCTCTCTCCAGCCTCTTCCCACGGCCTCGCTCATAGGATCTGTTTGTCATTTCTTAAAGCTCACGAGGTTTAGCGGTGATGAACTGGATATTCCCGGTTTGGAATACTTTCCCAAGGACTGTGCCCCGAAAAAGAATAAAAAGAAACTTGTTCTTGGTCTGAAGCAAAGAGCTCTTAGTGCGTTTGACCTTCATTCCCTCACTCTTATATTTCTCTCCTTGCTAGCTCTGAGCATTTAAAAAAATCCATTTGTAAGGTGTTTGTGAATTTTGTTTTGGGAAATGATTCATGAATGAAGATAGGAAGAGCTGCTGGAAACACACGGTTCTTTTGGGTAGCAGTGGAATTGATTTGCTGCTTTAGGTGATAACATCATGATGTGCTGATGAGGCCCACGCCATAAACATGATGGCAGAATATTGCTATAAGAGAACCCACATGTATATTTATACTGCACAGTATGTGTAGACAGATCACAGTCGGAGGTAACTACTCGCTCGCTGTCCCACACGGTCCTCATAAGGAGGGTAAGTCCGCTCAGCTGCCGTAGACCTGCAGCTTCAGTACGAGCCAGTAAGCTTTACTTTAGTGGGTTTGTCACCTGCAGTTTTCCAGATAAGGAATAAACTGCCAAGCTGAGGTCCATTAAAGTAACATGAGTTCTATACAACCTCTAGACGTATATTATTCATTTGGTCTGATCACGACTCGCTGGCCTTCACAGCAGTTTGTCTTCGAGCAGTTAAGATTTCCTTTGTATGGGCAACAATACTGCGTTAGCAACAATACTGCGTTAGCAACAACACTGCGTTAGCAGCAATACTGTGTTAGCAATAACACTGCGTTAGCAACAATACTGTGTTAGCAACAACACTGCGTTAGCAACAATACAGCGTTAGCAACAATACTGTGTTAGCAAAAACACTGCGTTAGCAACAATACTGCGTTAGCAACAACACTGCGTTAGCAACAATACTGCAATAGCAACAACACTGCGTTAGCAACAATACTGCGTTAGCAACAACACTGCGTTAGCAACAATACTGCGTTAGCAACAATATTGTGTTAGCAACAACACTGCGTTAGCAACAATACTGCGTTAGCAACAACACTGCGTTAGCAACAATAATGTGTTAGCAACAATACTGCGTTAGCAACAATACTGTGTTAGCAACAACATTGCGTTAGCAACAATGCTGTGTTAGCAACAACACTGCGTTAGCAACAATACTGCATTAGCAACAATACTGCAATAGCAACAATACTGCGTTTGCAACAACACTGAGTTAGCAACAATACTGTGTTAGCAACAATACTGTGTTAGCAACAACACTGCGTTTGCAACAACACTGCGTTAGCAATGATGCTGCGTTAGCAGCAATACTGCCTTAGCAACAATACACGCACTGAAAGAGTCTACACACCCTGTTACACATCACAAGGGTTAAGGCAAGCGGCTCCAGCACAAACACAAACACACTGCGGCTCCACGCTAACAAACTAATTAAGAGCAAAACGGTCATGCAGTCTCACCAGTTTGAAGAAAACAAAGCTACTGTAATTGGCGAGTAAATAGACATGAATAAAAAACTAAAACAGCTAAGTTGTGTTCATTCACACACAAAGAAAGCAAGAAAGAAGTTAAAGAGGGAAAAGGCGATTTCTTTATCTGCTCAGTCACTGAAAGAATGACCGCTGAATCCCGGCAACTATAATAAAGTTAATATGTCAATATTACACAGTGGTATCTACTTGGCCCAGAGGGTGAATGGGCAGCAGCCATAGACTGTATATAAGAGGTGAACATAGGCTTCTGGAGGTCACCCATTGGTTGGTGGACTGCGCTTTAGAAGCCTGGAGTTTGGCCTTTTGGCCATCGCCATCTTGTTTTTTGCAACCAGTGAACGAAAGTGACCATATTTGGACTGCAGAGGAATGACGTCATGGTAGAGAGACCTTAAATAACCTATTAGGTTATTGTAGGAACCTGTCAATCACAGTAAGCCCCACCCTAAAGCGTTCCCTGCTTTATGGTCTGTTTGACTCAAAATGACCATAATTTACTAAATGAACATCATGCTGTATTGAAGAAGACTTGAAACTAGAGATTGAGACATAAACTCATGTTTACAATGTTTACTGAGGGAATACATCAAGAGAAGTAGAGTCATTTATATAGACTTCTATACAACCAGAGGAGTCGCCCCCTGGTGGTCAGGAGAGAGAATGCAGCTTTAACACATGAAGCATATACTTCCATACAACCAGAGGAGTCACCCCCTGGTGGTCAGGAGAGAGAATGCAGCTTTAACACATGAAACATAGACTTCTATACAACCAGATGAGTCACCCCCTGGTGGTCAGGAGAGAGAATGCAGCTTTAACACATGACGCATATACTTCTATACAACCAGAGGAGTCACCCCCTTGTGGTCAGGAGAGAGAATGCAGCTTTAACACATGAAGCATAGACTTCTATACAACCAGAGGAGTCCCCCTGGTGGTCAGGAGAGAGAATACAGGTTTAAGACACTACTTTGCTTCCCAGCACCAGAGGTTGCCTATAGGCCTTCGTCTCTGATGCCCATAAACAGGCCTAACCGCTTTGTTGGCTCATATCTTTATCTGTGTCAGATTGGAAACCGTGGCATTTTGATAGTGCTAATCAAATCTATTCCCCCTGCAGTGAAAGCCAGTTAAATCATTATCTTACATTACTCTTTGTCTCTAAGCTGTCTTATCCCCGCTCTCCGAGGACGAAAAGACCTCGTCTTCTGTTCTGTGTGTTTGGCTGCACTCCGATATCTTTGTGCTTGTGTGTTAACTTGCATTTGAGCATTTCTTTGAGCTTGTTGTCTGTGTACGGGTCTTATGGGTGTGTGTCCGTGTTATCTCCACCGCCTCCACACACCAGATAAGTCCCACTCAGTTAAAGCTATGAATTAAACATGTGTTTTCTCTTGTTTATCTCTGTGTGCGTGTGTGTGTGTACATATATATGTGTGTGTGTGTGCCTATCGTATAGATTCATCGCGCTTCACTCGCAGTGTTTTAGGTCTTCATCACAGTTGACATATACATTCCCTGGGCGTTTAGAGGTGGACCGTGTCACTGAACACACGCCTTCATTCTGTCTGCTCGTGTGCGTTTCATGGAGCCAGTCAGCCACGACAGCAAGCTGCTTTTTGTTTGGGTTGCACCAGACAGTGGAAGTGTTTTGGGCTTTTAGTAATCCCCTTTAAATGAGAAACCTACAGGAAAGGGTTCTTTGCTAGAACTCACAGTGTCCTGTTTGGAATCAGTGGTATAGGTTCTTCTCTTGGTCCAGAATGCTGTCCTCTCTACTTCAGTTCTTCAATGTAGTTGCAGCAAAATAAACTCGTAGGACACACCTGTGTGACAGGTACTCAGGAGAATGAAATCTAATAGAAAAGTGACAAACTATTGCGTTTCATCACACCCGAAATTGAGACAGAAGCTGCCCTTCGGTCGTAGAGCTTGTCGGATATTAATCAAAGAACACAGTAAGCAGCAGGATCAGGTCTGCTGCCACACAGTGGAGACCTCATTGCTATGAGGACTCTGGAGAGCTCATGGACGTTTTAGGGACTCTGAGAAGACGTAGGACCACGTCCCACAGGGTATATGGAGGAGGTGCTGTGAGAATATCGGGTACGAGAATATGGGTCCTTTGCCAGAAGCCATCCAGTCCTTTGATAACTGTGATTGCATTCATCCAAAGGTCTCAGTGGGTGATGGACTCTGGTAAGGCTGTCCTTTGCCCTCATTACTTTCATGGACAGAATCAGGTGCGACCACCGAGTGGAGAGCGTCCTGTTTGGGGAATTTAGGATTACATTTCTGCTTTTTTCCAGTGACTTCCGTTGGCTTCATTGACCTCTGGCCTTCAGCAAGATGCTGGGATGAGACTCACCAACCCCAAGTCTGAGGACACGGTACCTTGACTCAAAAAAGATGGGTTGCCCCCTTTGGGTTGGGAGTTAGTTGTTAGTCAAGTTAATGGGGCCGGCTGGTGTGGCATGAGCAGTAATGCAGGCGGTGTATAAGACATGTCATGTTGAAGAGGGAGATGATGTAAAGATCTACATTTACCAGTTGATCCACGTTCCAACCCTCACATGGCCACGAGATTATGGACACGAGCAAATAAAAAAACTGCCAGACAGTGTCGGCTGGTCGGAGAGGGAACCCTCGGACTCCCACTGGGTACGACGGCTACGGCGTTTGGCCGTCAACTAGGACCTGGACCTGGATAAGTACCTTTACATAATGACTTGGCTTGGTCACATCAAAGAATACATGCATTAAAACATGAACCTTCACATCTGGCATTAAACGGAATGCAATAATAATATATATAGTGTCGGCCAGCACTGAGTCTCGGTCACATATTAAAGAAAAATACACACCATCGAGCCTTAACAGTTTTGTGGATTCTAGTCCCTGTGGGGTTCTCTTAAAGTCTGAACTTTACCTTTGCTCTTTCCCATAAAACCTCCATCTCGTGCCAAAGACACCATTCTGACCCGGCATGCTGGCTGCGGCACCGCACAGGGCAGACATTACCAAATGACCACCCTCGTGCGGCGCAGCCAGCATGCCGGTCTGCAGCTGTGCGTGTCTGTGCATGCAGACATACACAGACACGCACAGCTGCACACCTGCACACCTGCACACCTGCACACCTGCACAGCTGCACACCTGCACACCGCCTGCAGATTTCACGCCCAGTGGAACGACCACGTCGGAGATGTCTGCGGCTGATACAGATCTCCCCAAATAATGTGCTGCGAAGCGTTCTCTTTGCTCTCTGGCACGCCGGACGCACAAGGTGTGAAAGATGTGAAACACGGCCTGCGTTCAGACTGTGTTGGTGTGGAGTGAATGAATGAATGAATGAGTGAATGAATAGTTAAGATGGAACACGTCACACCGGCCCTGCAGGAACACGCTGCATGTTTTATTTACTGCTCCTTCAAAGATGTTTAATTATCACAGTTTCATCATAAACACAATCTGTGAATATGTTTTCCATGTACCCGCCGTCTCCCTCCCCTCTCCATGTGTGTGTGTGTGTGTGTGTGTGTGTGTGTGTGTGTGTGTGTGTGTGTGTGTGTGTGTGTGTGGGTTTGTGAGAATCAGAACTGCTGCTGTTGTCCCCGGGGGTGGACACAGCAGATGGGTGAACAGACCACACACACACACACACACACACACACACACACACACACACACACACACACACACACACACACACACACACACACACACACACACACACAGAAGTAAATGACTGCCCCTGTGGTTCCTAAATACCAATGTTGCTTCGCCTCCTGGTGCCACTCTGCAAGGTCAGGGGATAACACCGTATTACTCCCTCTCTCTCTCTCTCTGTCCCTCTCTCTCTCTCTCTGTCCCTCTCTCTCTCTCTCTTTCCCTCTCTCTCTCTCTCACTCGCCCCAAAGACACACTGGTAATATCCCAAGGGAAAATAGGAACTTTGCTGCACACAGTATCACTCTGCTTCGATGTACATGTGGATAAACTGCACGCTCGTTCTCACTTCTTCTTCTCACACACACACACACACACACACACACACACACACACACACACACACACACACACACACACACACACACACACACAGGCTTAATAAGGTCTCTCCATGAGCGATAGGCAACAGGACAACTGTCTCTCAGTAACAGACTGTATTTGATATGTTTGGGTGTTTTTAACAGTGAAGCAGCTGCAGACAAGCGGTGCAGGTGTGTAAAGCTCAGTCTCTCGCTGGCCATGATGGTTCCAGTAATTTGGCGAAGCGCGCGGTCAGAACAGCACGGAGGGCCAGCTCCTACAAACAGCTTCAGCTGGACCCGGCGCCTCATTAGCTGCTCCTCAGCACAGCTGCTGCCAGAAGGTCGTTGGGTCACAGCCCAGCTACTGGTCACACACATGGGAACCTGGGGGCAGATCTTCATGCTGCGTTCACACCAAACGCGTCGTGAATGTTACTCGCGCCTGAAAGGGGCGTGGCTTATCTCCGTAAAAACAGTTACCGTTTCCTCCACCCACCATGGAAATAACCACTAGTTCTGCTTTATACTTGTGTAAAAAAATCTAAGTTGAAAACGAATGGATAAAAAACACAAATTCCACTTGTCTGCAACATATAATTCCCTCCCTCTGTGTGGGATAGTGGATTTATAAGATGTCCTGATAAAGTCCTAAAACCATCAGTCAATTATCAGACAGAATAGAACTCTAATGCTTCTCTCAGCTGCAAGAGCAATTTGCACGTCCATCAAAGGACTTGTATAGGTACCTTCAATAAGACACTATATTACAAACCATAAAGACTGACAGTGAGAGAAAACCTAATGTAATGGAAGACTATTTTATTAGTATAGCAGAACAGTGCTTTCCAACTAAAACCCACGTCTCCCACACATATAGAAGGCTTACAGTGGACGAAACACAAAATACATGGAACATCAAGGACAAGTGGGAATTGGAATTAAATATTATAATTGAAGATACAACATGGAAATATCTGTGCAACAAATGTCATCAAGGAATCAATACCCACTTGTGGAAAGAATATTGTACATATATCATTTAATTACATTTAATTGTACTTCATTTAGCGATTGAGTCCTCCCCTCCTTATCATTGATCCCATCCTGAGCAGCAGTGTGTGCATGTGGGAGGGTACATGCAGGTGTGGATGTGGATGGTTGTGAATATGAAGGAGCATTTCTTGGTGTGGAGGTTCACGGATGTAAGGGTTGGCATTTGTGCACGCATTTGACTATTGACACTAATACTGCTGTTTTGATTGTTTGCTATTTACTTTGTTATGTTTGTTTATTTGGATGTCAGGGTTGGCTCTGGTGTTGAAAATGCAAAATAAAAAGTTAAAACAAATACTTGTGTAAACTGCACATACGTGTGAACATCAAACTCCATGGTGTCTGGTTCATAATATTATCCGTAACCACAACAGCGTCTGAATGAAGCTGCTCCCAGCGCTGCTTCAGGACCACTCAGCGCAACGCACATTTTTCGCCAGAGTTGGAACATTTCTGACATTTTTGGCTGTGTTGCTATGGTGATTTATCTAAGCTTGCTTCAAGGAACCGAAAAGCCTGACCTACGTCATCTTATCCCGACAATTAGCTAACTCAGTAAACCAGCTACGAAGAATAGGGCCCTGGTTGTTCGACTTCAAGTGTGACGTAATTGGCTCCCATTGTTTTTTTAAATCCATCAAAATGTTCGTGCAGAGACAAACTGCTGCACTAATGAATATAATCCATCATTTTCATTATCAAAACATCATCAACGGTCCTATCGCAGCTAATTATCATGTTTAATGGCATTATTTGTCCCATGCTGCACACTGGTGTGCTGTGGTGGCAGACAGTGTGTGTGTGTGTGTGTGTGTGTGTGTGTGTGTGTGTGTGTGTGTGTGTGTGTGTGTGTGTGTGTGTGTGTGTGTGTGTGTGTGTGCGGGCCAGCTGGACACACAGTGATCTGTTCCCAGCTCTGCTACATTGGTTCCATTGTGTGGTGAAGTGATGTTAGTGGAAATATGAAAGATTATATCGGTGAAGGCAGCAGTGCTTCTTCAAGCTGCTTTTTAAATTGGTTTTGATACAATGGAGGTCTGAAGCTTCCAGCAGGCAACAACAGGACACAGGGGCGCTTGGTGGCAAATGTCAGTCAGTTGAGGCTTCTCTTGTATAAGTAAATATGAATAAGTAGATATAACTCAGTGTCCTCTCATACCTTAATGTAAACCTAATCATGACTCTAATTCTACAAAGCCAGAGCACTTCAAACCTTAAACGTGTTATTCAAAAGTCAGAGCATCAATGTAACACAAACAATATGTGCAATGTAAAGATATAATAGAGTAATGTTACCTGAGCAGAGAATGGAGTCTCCCTCCCTTTGTGTGTTCTGAAAGGGAAGCCAGTGCATAAGTGACTTAAAGCTGCATTCTCTCTCCTGACCACCAGGGGGCGACTCCTCTGGTTGTATAGAAGTATATGCTTCATGTGTTAAAGCTTCATTCTCTCTCCTGACCACCAGGGGGCGACTCCTCTGGTTGTATAGAAGTCTATGCTTCATGTGTTAAAGCTTCATTCTCTCTCCTGACCACCAGGGGGTGACTCCTCTGGTTGTATAGAAGTATATGCTTCATGTGTTAAAGCTGCATTCTCTCTCCTGACCACCAGGGGGTGACTCCTCTGGTTGTATAGAAGTATATGCTTCATGTGTTAAAGCTGCATTCTCTCTACTGACCACCAGGGGGCGACTCCTCTGGTTGTATAGAAGTCTATGCTTCATGTGTTAAAGCTGCATTCTCTCTCCTGACCACCAGGGGGCGACTCCTCTGGTTGATGATTGTCATGATGTTCATGTTTTTTTAGTTGTACTGGTTATTTGTATTACTTGTCTTATTGTATTCACTATGTGTCTCTTGTGTTTACTGCTGCTGTAAGCCTGCAATAAAGGATTATCTTATTTTATGGTAATCTTTCACTGTTGTAGCTGTTAGCGCCGTTAACTTCCAGCTCAGCCGTGTGGAGGTGATCACTTTTCATTTACTGAACACAAACATAACAAACAGTCCGATGTTTTTGTAGCGTTTCAAACACAAGCTAGGATTCCCGAGTAGTTCAATGAAAGTGGATAAAATGAACAAGGCTACTACAACATGAAGAGTAACCATAGCAACCGTTCTCCATCACACACACACACACATACCGTTCTGTGTGTGCATGCAAGCGCGTCCAATCCGTGTTTCCTTCTCGATCTTTCAACCGACTAAAGAGATATTGATCAGGCACCAAGAGATATGACAGGTGTGTGCGTGTGTGTGTGTGTGTGTGTCCTCTTTAAACCTCCAGGTCCTGTAGAGAGCAGACAAGAACACGAGAGACTCGTAAATATGAGTCTTACACTGTTTGCTTTGCTTGTCTCTGTAAAGCGTGAGCAGCTCGGTCCCTTTGGGTTGGGGAACCGGAGGGGAACCTGTTCTCCATCCCCAGCTGAGCCGTGGGCGGTGAAGACGCTACTCTGCTTGACGGCACGGAGCGAGTCTAAATCTCTTTCCTCCAACTTCCCTCGCAGACACAGGGAGGACAGTTTCTGTCAAAATCAAACAGAAATGCAGAAAAGGTTTCGGCTCAATCCTCAAATCCTCCGATCCACACAAAGGCCTCAAGGCGTGAGCTTCATTCAATTAAGAGCCACGCATATTACAACCATCTGAGCAGGTTCATCTCATATGAAGCGGGGACCGAGCTCTGGGGGCGAGCTGCGTGATGGGGCCCTGCACGCCTCCTCCTGCGTGCTGGGGCCCTCCACGCCTCCTCCTGCGTGATGGGGCCCTGCACGCCTCCTCCTGCGTGCTGGGGCCCTCCACGCCTCCTCCTGCGTGCTGGGGCCCTCCACGCCTCCTCCTGCGTGCTGGGGCCCTCCACGCCTCCTCCTGCGTGCTGGGGCCCTCCACGCCTCCTCCTGCGTGATGGGGCCCTGCACGCCTCCTCCTGCGTGATGGGGCCCTCCACGCCTCCTCCTGCGTGATGGGGCCCTCCACGCCTCCTCCTGCGTGCTGGGGCCCTGCACGCCTCCTCCTTTTGTTCACATGGTCGAGGAAACCAATGAAAAGAGTCAGAAGCAGAGCGCTGGCAGAGAAGCTGTCCTTGGGTTTGCAGGTTGATGAGTTCTTTCATTAAGACACTCTGAAAGGAATCAAAGGAGATTTTGAATTTTGGATCTCAAATCCATAAAAATCTATTTGTTTCACTCGAGGACAGTGGAGGTTCTGCTGCTGCTCTGCAGGGGCTTTTAAATATATGCACAATATGATGTACAGCTTCACAGCCTCAAAGCTTCACTTCCTCACGGCCTCACGGCCTCACAGCCTATCTTCCTCGCTTCCTCTCTTCCTCACAGCCTCACGGCCTCTCAGCCTCACAGCTTCACTTCCTCACGGCCTCTCAGCCGCACAGCTTCACTTCCTCACGGCCTCACAGCCTCTCTCCCTCTCTTCCTCACTTCCTCCAAGCCTCACAGCCTCAAAGCTTCACTTCCTCACGGCCTCACGACCTCACAGCCTATCTTCCTCTCTTCCTCACAGCCTCACAGCCTCTCAGCCGCACAGCTTCACTTCCTCACGGCCTCACAGCCTCTCTCCCTCTCTTCCTCACTTCCTCCAAGCCTCACAGCCTCAAAGCTTCACTTCCTCACGGCCTCACGACCTCACAGCCTATCTTCCTCTCTTCCTCACAGCCTCACAGCCTCACAGCCTCTCTTCCTCTCTTCCTCACGGCCTCTCAGCCTCACAGCTTCCCTTCCTCACGGCCTCTCAGCCTCACAGCTTCACTTCCTCACGGCCTCACTTCCTCACGGCCTCTCAGCCGCACAGCTTCACTTCGTCATGGCCTCACTTCCTCACGGCCTCTCTTCCTCACATCCTCACGGCTTCTCTTCCTCACGGCCTCACGGCCTCACAGCTTCACTTCCTCACGGCCTCACAGCTTCACAGCCTCACTTCCTCACGTCCTCTCTTCCTCACGGCCTCACAGCTTCACTTCCTCACGGCCTCACAGCTTCACAGCCTCACTTCCTCACGTCCTCTCTTCCTCACGGCCTCACAGCTTCACAGCCTCACTTCCTCACGGCCTCACTTCCTCACGGCCTCACAGCTTCACAGCTTCACTTCCTCACGGCCTCTCTTCCTCACTTCCTCACAGCCTCTCTTCCTCACAGCCTCACAGTTTCACTTCCTCACGGCCTCACAGCTTCACAGCCTCACTTCCTCACGGCCTCTCTTCCTCACTTCCTCACAGCCTCTCTTCCTCACAGCCTCACAGTTTCACTTCCTCACGGCCTCACAGCTTCACAGCCTCACCGCCTCACAGCTTCACTTCCTCACATCTCTCTTCCTCACGGCCTCACAGCCTCACTTCCTCACGGCCTCACAGCCTCACTTCCTTACGGCCTCTCTTCCTCACGGCCTCACGGCCTCACAGCTTCACAGCCTCACTTCCTCACGGCCTCTCTTCCTCACTTCCTCACGGCCTCTCTTCCTCACGGCCTCACATCTCTCTTCCTCACGGCCTCACAGCCTCTCTTCCTCACAGCCTCACAGCCTCTCTTCCTCACTTCTGCACGGCCTCACTTCTGCACGGCCTCACGGCCTCTCTTCCTCACTTCCTCACGGCCTCACAGCCTCTCTTCCTCACTTCCTCACGGCCTCACTTCCTCACGGCCTCACAGCCTCACTTCCTCACTTCCTCACAGCCTCACAGCCTCACAGCCTCGGACATGTCGGCTGCAGAACAAAGAACCATCAACTCGTCACCTGCCATGCGGTGGAAGTCGTTTCTGTGACAATGGAGCCATCTTCTTTCTGTGCCAGAAAACAGGTTTGCGGCAACACAAGAGAAGGCTTCAATAGTGAGCACCTGCATGCTTCATAAGCTACACTTCCGGTTTGAGTCCACGCCGCTGTGCTCTGGTGGAGCTCCTGCTGAGCAGCCTGGTCACCGCTGATCCACTTCTACATTGAATTAAGGCAAGCGGGGCAAATCCGTGACATCTCAATTAAAGTGGAAGCTTCTCTCCTCTGATGAGGCTGAGATGGACTTTAATTCAACATTATTGAGGTTTCAAACGTATCGCTCCCATTATGAGAGACGATAATGCCTTTCTGTTGTGATTGAACTCTTCCAGCACACTGCGAAGTGTGAAATGGATGCAGACATAATAACTCATGCACACACAGAATAGAAAAAACTCAAACAATGGTTTTGACTGTGGGAGGGATTTAGTTTCAATAGCATGCTGGCCTCTAGAGGGGCATGGTACTTAAAACAAAGTCTGGTTTAAAGATACCATCTCTCTCTCTGTGTATATATATATATATATATATATATATATATATATATATATATATATATATATATATATATATATATATATATATATATATATATATATATCCACCAGCATGACCACACACATGCTGATGTATTCCTCCACTGGTCAGTCATTTACTCATTGCATTGTCTTCCCCGGTCTTTGCGGTTCTAGAGTTGAGAGGGATGAACAGCGCTGGTCTGGTTCTCCTTCGGTACGCTCCATCCAGTGCGGCGGTGCAGATTTAATGACGGCTGTTTAATTTATGAACTTTACATTACATTTCATTTAGCTGACGCTTTTATCCAAAGAGACTTACAATAAGTGCAATTCCACCATGAGGACAAACTCAGAACAACAAGAATCAAGAAAGTAGAATTTCTTCAATAAAGTTAAACCACAAAGTGCTATCAGTAAGAGACATGTAAGAGCTACTAAAGTGCTCCTAGGTGCTACCTTCCTTATTCAGCTCATTAACTCCATGTAGCTCCAGTAAAATACATGTAGAGCTGTGCACGACTACATTACCGCCCATCCATCCATTCATTCATCTGGCTCAGATCAGATTGAGTTGCAGTCTGAGAGTCTGCTGCAGTGAGAAGACGCTCACAGGTCGGTTCCCTCCTGGTCAGCCTCTCGTACCTGCTCACGTTACACCTGCCCTTCCTCCTCCCCGTCTGAATACATAAGAAGTAGCTCGGCTGAGTGGCCTGCCAACTTCCCTGCTAGAAGACAAAAGTCGTCATAAATATATATTCATACATTCCTGGAGCCAGATGCTTACACCTCTGCCTGGATCCAGGACTACAGATCTCGTTTCATTAACACAATAAGTGTATTTATTAAAAGAGGTGTGAAGCTGTGCACAGTGTTGCATGACATGTTGTGTCCCAGCTTCAGTGACCACAGCTACTCTTAGCTTATAATGCGTGTCAACACACAGCTGGGTTCATGGAGTCAAAAACACAAACTAAAACGTGTTTTCTTTCATCTCAGCCGTGCTGTTTGAAGAGCAACCCGTTAACGAGGAGATCGTCTTTGACCGTTCCTGTTTCTGCTCCGCTGCATGGTCTGGGACTATGGCGCTGCTTTAGAGAGGGATGCTAAGCACAGGTGTGTTTTATACATTGTTATACAACGTTAGCCCGCTGGATCCTCTCTGCTCTACTCGGCTCACCGAAACCAGTTTATTAATATCGGTTCATGGCGCATGAATGGGGATGGAGATTGATCTGCCTCCCACACCAGTGAAATGAATATGATGTTGGATGCAAAAGGCACAAGCCAAAGGGGGCGGGCTCTCTGTTGACGGACATGTTGGTCATCACCAACGAGGAAGGGTGAGGACGCGCTGAACTCAGACTTATGTAGACTTTTTAGTTGGTTCTTCACAGTTCAACTGAAGACAATATAGCAATACCAATCTATATATTTACAAATATATATATCATTTTGGAGTGACTGATTTGCCGTTTGGAAGAATTTAATGTTCAGATGATTTTTTTCTTTGATAAAGGAGACAAACAGGGTTTAAAAACCTAGAACTACAGGAAATATTTGATAGAAACAAGAGGTAGGACACACACGTCATTGTTCATCAAATTATCTTGGAAAAGAGTTTTCATTCTCAGTAAAGAAGAGAGAGAACGAGATTGGGAGGAGAGAGAGAGAAATAAGGCCGAGCCAGAATAATATAGAAAGAGGGAGACGGTTATTTTAATTATAATAAACCACCACACACAGGAAAAAGCCAAGGTAGCGACTCTGGAATCCTTAAAATCCCTCTGATCCTCAACCCACATCATCGTGCTGGAACCATCTGCTCCTCCCTCACCGCTCTGTCTTTCCTCTGCCGTCTATCCTCTTTTCCCCTCGCTTCATTCTTCATTCCACTTCCATTTGCTTCATCCATGCAGAGCTCACAGAGGCTGTAGCCACCTCATCTGATCGTTCTCATTAATACACCGAGTGCTGCAGATCACTTTCAGTCTAGTTGTGGTTTACATTCTCTGTTTCAGCGGTTTCTTTTTGAAAAATTGTCGAACACGAGAAGAAATATAACTTTCAACATCTTTACAAAGCGTTAACAATAGGAGGAATAACCAGAATGACACAAATGGACATTACAGAGATCACTCCACAACTCGGTTCATACACATTCTGACCAATGCTTTTCCGTGACTTTAAACCAAATGTCCATTACAAACATTTAGTGAAATCTGGGTGTAAACAGTAAAAAGTGAGTAAATGTAGTATTTAAACTAACAATGAGAACACAAAGCATACAGTAAACCTTAAATGACACAAATGACTGACACAATAGTTTGATTAAACACATGAATATAACACATGAATATAACACTTTTCCAAAACTGACCGGATTTTATTTTTCCCCAGGACTGGACTAACCATTTTAAACTTCCATGACTGTTCCAGGTGTTCCATGGCCATAGAGCCCTGCCAGCAGCAGCCCTGTGGAAGCTGTGCTCATCACTCTCCAGCACACTGAGCGGCTGCTGATTGAAACCTCCTTCATCATGGCGGCGCCTCGTCGGCTGCTTTGTCGGCCGCAGTGCGAGCTCAGCGCCACGTGGACGAACAAAGAGAAGTGGAGGCAGCGCTCCTCGGGTTGGAAGGTACTCAGTGGTGCATGACGCAAAAATGAGAAATATCGAAATTGGATAAACATATCTGGCTCTTCCTCATTTAGGGCCCTAGAGCATGTGGATGAATCTGGATTATTCTATTAGTGCGTTCTACAATTTCTAGGATCATTTCATGAAGGGCTTTTAATGCGTTTGTACCTTTTTTCCTTATGTTGGAAAAAAGACATCTGGTCTCTCTCTCCAAAAGTATTGTTGGGCCCCATGAAAGTATAATTCCACCATTTGGCCGCTGAGTAAAATGTGCTTCAAAGGCCCAGTGCTTTGTCAGGAGCTGAAATATGGGACGAGTGGAAGAGCTGAGCTGTTGGAGGCCCTCGATATAAAGCCAGGGGAATAACAAGTTGATCCCCTCTTCCATCTTCTTGAGACCTAATCTCCATCCAGTCGTCAAGGTTTCCCTCAGTGATGCTCACCACTTTGTTAGCACGGCTAACGAGGCTCCCTGCTCGTCATTGGCCTCGCGACTCTTTTTAGGATCAAGAGGCTGCGGCTGCAGTCACTTTGCCTCACAGCAGGCTCAAGGAGTTCCCTCAGAGTTCCTCCTGATCAGCTCGCTCCACTTTAATCACAGCAGCGTCGTAGAGTCACTGGCGTAGATCTAAGCACGCAGAACCCCTTTTATCTTGTTGCCTTTAGTTCTCCGAGTCTGTTAGATTGACTCCTACGCCACCGCCGGCCTCCCCTCCGCCGACTACAACATCAAACTCTGCAAATGTGTATTCTGCAAGTTTTCTGCAGAAGTCGAGCAGCAACGTCCTCGCTGTCATTGTTGGCCAATTACATCTGTAAGCTCCCAGGGATCAGACGGCAGATGACGGTTTTGCGCGACACAGATTAAAGAAGGGAGTCCATTATTTGCCTTGTGCCGCACTTTTATCTACAGCAAGAGAACTTGTAATCCATAATGTAATACGCGGCCGTGCGGGTGTGTGTGTGAGACTAGTAAAAGTGTGTGTGTCTCCTTCTATATATAAAATCAAACATTTCCCCACTTGCTCTATAAGCCCATGATTAGCCTCTGTGACAGACAGGAGCAAGCTTAGTGTTAACTCTGGTGGCCTTGATATAAGACACACACACACAGACACGCACACACGCACACACACACACACACACACACACACACACACACACACACACACACACACACACACACAGACACACACACACACACACACACACAGGTTTGAGTGCATATATAAATATAAACTCCTGACACTTGGATGCTAATACAGAGAGCCATATCCCTGCATTAATACAATGATATTCATGTATTCATGCACTCGGGCCCCAAATGGACTGCAACTGTACGAGTGTGTGTGTTTCTGCGTTTATAAACCTGCACACGCACTCGTGTGATTCCACGGGCGTTTCTGCATATGGCTAACGTCTGTTGTAATCAGGTTGGACTTTCCTGATAAGTGGTTTTCTTTTGTCTGTCACCTGAAAAAGGAGAAGATAAAACCCCTCCTCATCAAAGAGCGAAGGGATTAAGGGGGAAGTTAAAAATAGTCACATAAAGAGAGGCGGAAAAGACTTTTTAGCTGTGGGCTGATAGCACTTTTACTTCCTACGCTCATTTCTTTCTAAGCTTTTAGGCATTTCGTCCGCCTGCTGCAGAAACCCTGAAGGTCCAGTCAAGGTCGTACTGTAACGGGGAGGCCGTGTCCGAGCCTCGACCGGGCTGGTGGTGTTACATACATAGAGTACCAAAGACAAAACACACACTTTTCTTTGCGGACACATACATGTATTCTACTCGGCCAGTGGGCTTAGTTCTGTCCCTACAGGTCCACCGGTCTCAAGCAGTCAACATGACCCCACTTCACAGGTCTCACATGCAGCTTAGAACATGTAGATATGTTCTGAGAAACAAATGAAGCATGTAAGCCATCAGAGCCCAGTGACATTGTTGCCTTAAAGTTGCACATTGTCGTGTCACGTGGACACCAGATCGTTCCCACTTCCTGTCCTCCATTGTCCATCTCCAATCATCCCTCTCCTCTGTCCGACTGTTATCCTCCGTCTCCCAATCCCTCTTCTCTTCTCCTGCATTCCCATGTCCCTACTCGACCCACGCTGCTGTTTCCTCTCTTTAGTTTCTGTTTCTTGGTCTGTTAAAGTCTTGAAATGAGGTGACTCGTCTTCCCCTTGTCAGGCGAACAGATTACCAGTTCAAACTTTAAAAAACCAACCTATTTTAGGCCCTTTCCTCTAAAATGTCATCCCCAAACTAAAAAGGGTGTATATCTGCAACCACTAGGGCTATTTGAACAATGTTGGTGTTATAATAAAAGGTACACATGTGAGATTTTGTTCAGATGTGTAAATATCAGTCTATATGTTACTGGTTAAGAGTAAATGAAGATGACACACAGCAAACAATGAAAAGGTTTCAGGTCCGCCAATAAAAAAATCACTTTCAGGATGATTATTTCTTTGAAATGATGCAGCTGTAAGGTCCAACTCTAACCCAAATCATAGCTCAATATGTGAACATTCTCTAACCCAAATCATAGCTCAATATGTGAACATTCTCTAACCCAAATCATAAACAATATGTGAACATTCACTAACCCAAATCATAGCACAATATGTGAACATTCTCTAACCCAAATCATAAACAATATGTGAACATTCACAAACCCAAATCACAGGACAATATGTGAACATTCACTAACCCAAATCATAAACAATATGTGAACATTCACTAACCCAAATCATAGCACAATATGTGAACATTCACTAACCCAAATCATAAACAATATGTGAACATTCTCTAACCCAAATCATAGCACAATATGTGAACATTCACTAACCCAAATCATAGCTCAATATGTGAACATTCTCTAACCCAAATCATAGCACAATATGTGAACATTCACTAACCCAAATCATAGCTCAATATGTGAACATTCTCTAAACCAAATCATAGCTCAATATGTGAACATTCTCTAACCCAAATCATAGCTCAATATGTGAACATTCTCTAACCCAAATCATAAACAATATGTGAACATTCACTAACCCAAATCATAGCACAATATGTGAACATTCTCTAACCCAAATCATAAACAATATGTGAACATTCACTAACCCAAATCATAGCACAATATGTGAACATTCACTAACCCAAATCATAAACAATATGTGAACATTCACTAACCCAAATCATAGCTCAATATGTGAACATTCTCTAACCCAAATCATAAACAATATGTGAACATTCACTAACCCAAGTCATAGCACAATATGTGAACATTCACTAACCCAAATCATAGCTCAATATGTGAACATTCACTAACCCAAATCATAGCTCAATATGTGAACATTCTCTAACCCAAATCATAGCTCAATATGAAGATCTCTAGAGCTCGACTACGGGGAGCCGGAACGTTCCTCCTTCACGTCAGAACGTTCCTCCTTCACTTCAGAACGTTCCTCCTTTACGTCAGAGCGTTCCTCCTTCACGTCAGAACGTTCCTCCTTTACGTCAGAGCGTTCCTCCTTCACGTCAGAACGTTCCTCCTTTACGTCAGAGCGTTCCTCCTTCACGTCAGAGCGTTCCTCCTTCACTTCAGAACGTTCCTCCTTTACGTCAGAGCGTTCCTCCTTCACGTCAGAACGTTCCTCCTTTACGTCAGAGCGTTCCTCCTTCACGTCAGAACGTTCCTCCTTCACTTCAGAACGTTCCTCCTTCACGTCAGAACGTTCCTCCTTCACTTCAGAACGTTCCTTCTTCACTTCAGAACGTTCCTCCTTCACGTCAGAACGTTCCTCCTTCACTTTAGAACATTCCTCCTTCACTTCAGAACGTTCCTCCTTTACGTCAGAGCGTTCCTCCTTCACGTCAGAACGTTCCTCCTTCACTTCAGAACGTTCCTCCTTCACTTCAGAACGTTCCTCCTTTACGTCAGAGCGTTCCTCCTTCACTTCAGAACGTTCCTCCTTCACTTCAGAACGTTCCTCCTTCACTTCAGAACGTTCCTCCTTCACTTCAGAATGTTCCGCCTTCACTTCATACAAAAAAACTAATATGCTATTACTTTTCTGACACACTACAATGTCTATTTATGATATATTTGTATTTGTATTACTATGAGTCAGATTTAACCGGGATGCACTTTAAATGTATTCATTTTAAGCATTAAGGATATAAAACAACCACTTCCATCCCAACAGATCTTTGTCGCCTCCTCTTCTCGTGAAGGAGACTAATGATGATCAATGAGGAGCCACTATCCCATAATGAGTTATCTTTGTTAATTATCCAGAGATGTAGATGAAGAAAAGCCAGTTCTAGTCAACATTAGTGTCCCTAATATTTTGTATGTTTAGTGAACAGCATCATCATCATCATCATCATCATCATCATCATCATCATCATCATCATCATCATCATCATCATCATCCAGCAGCAAAAACAGCGTTGCTGGTAGAACTTCAAAGAGGAGCCGTGTTTCATCATTTACTCACTGCTTTATCAATCTTTGTAAGTTCCTTATTGATTTACCAATCAATACAACATAGCACTTCAGTAAGATGAACAGTCTTTTAACTGGCCAACTCTCTCCAACCCAGCACTGAAACGAGTGTTTCCTTTGGGACGGCTGGAAACGTGAGGAAAGGAAAAGGCCCTTAGCAAAGCACACCCTGGTTTATAGTCTAACCTTCACTACTTTGGCCCCAGAACACCTCTGATCACTCTTGTTTTAAGCTCTAACCTTCACTACTTTGGGCCCAGAACACCTCTGATCACTCTTGTTTTAAGCTCTAACCTTCACTACTTTGGGCCCAGAACACCTCTGATCACTCTTGTTTTAAGCTCTAACCTTCACTACTTTGGGCCCAGAACACCTATGATCACTCTTGTTTTAAGCTCTAACCTTCACTACTTTGGGCCCAGGACACGTGTGATCACCTGAGGGAGAGGTGGAAGGAAGCAGGTCTGAAGAGGACAGAGGCTATCTTCAGGTTCATGAATTGGTGAAGATGCAGATAGGGACAGATTGGGATCGATAGTGGACTTTAATTATTTTACTGGAGGACTTCGGTGTCCTCCTGAGATAGAGCATGTTAGCTCAGTTCACATCTGCGGGACGCAAACTGATAAGGGTTAGAGTTCTATAATATAAGGATGTGAACTGATAAGGGTTAGAGTTCTATAATATAAGGATGTGAACTGATAAGAGCCCCAGAGTCCTCTGGGTCTGGAGGACAATGCGGCGGGTCGGGAATATAAATGAGAAAAAGCAATCAAGGTCTTGTCAGGTTCATTGATGATGTTCACTGAGGACATTCTTCAGCTGTGCATAATCGGTGTGTTGCACAGGATGAGTCCGCTGAAGACTAAAATCATCATCACCTATTTGTTTGCCTTATTAAAATGCTGTTTTAATAAAAGCTGAAAATGAAGAAGTAAACTAAACAAATTTGGCTCGCTGTGGTGCTGGACTTCACAGACACTAAACCCTCAAAGCGCTGGTCTCACGGAAAATAATCCCTTTCCTTTGACAGCGCTAATGTCTGAACATGTCTGCATCATGTGCAGACTCTGGACTCCATATTGTTTACAACCAAGGCCGCCATGAAGATACGAGGTCTCGTTCTCAAGGCGCCGAGCCACCCTTCATAGTGTGAGACACGTCTGGCTTTCAAGTACAATGGAAACCATCAGCCTCATTTCTATAGGCCGAAACATTGCTCAGGGGTTGTGATGACGTCGGGTAGAAACGGGTCGGGAGAGCCGTGTTCATGTCCTGAGTGAACTAACGCACCTTAGGGTGAGATGGACTCTGCAAAGAGGACGAGTAAGGACGACTCAAGGCTCCTCCCATTGTCTGGGAGAGAACCGGGGAAATGAAGATTATTGATGAAAAACATTATTCATAAAAAGACAGAAAAGATCCTTCACACGCGTGAGCATCCGACAGGAACAACACAACGCGTCTCACGCTGAGCTGCTCTCTGCTGCAGGAGTCGTTGCTGTGGCGACCGGAGCAGAGCAGCAAGGTGGGACGTCCTCTCAGAGATCTATTCAGCCAGAGAACACACACACACACACACACACACACACACACACACACACACACACACACACACACACACACACACACACGATCACACAGAGACAAACACTCGCACGTGTGTGTGTGTGTGTGTGTGTGTGTGTGTGTGTGTGTGTGTGTGTGTGTGTGTGTGTGTGTGTGGTTATTGTTGTCATCCCGCAGTGTTTCCATCTCTCAGTTGTCATCTGCATCTTTCAGGATCCTTAGAAGACACATTCACGCCAATCACTCTCTCTCTCTCTCTCTCTCTCTCTCTCTCTCTCTCTCTCTCTCTGTTACAGAATAAACTTCTCTTGACACGGAGCTCTCGTCAGCATGCTGAGCCGACTCCAGAGTTTCAGACCTTCGACTGTCAGCCGAAGGCGGCAAAAAGACATGATGAATAAAGAAAGGAGAAGACACTCCCCTCCCTCCCACAGTCAACATCCTGTCTGCAGACCGGCAGAGACGAGACAGGCCTCACACCTGAGCATCCGGTGAGCACCTCGTCCAGTACATTGTTTACCTGCAGATGGCCGACAGAGCTGTGATTGGTTTTCTCTGCATTCCGCTCACATTTTGCATTTCGTGGACTTGGAGAAGAGCAGCTAAAAGCTAAAAGCCTCCGACGCCGCCCTCATCTGACTGACGGGAAAGAGCGGGAAACTGACAGCTATCAATTAGACGAGCATGCGTACGAGAGACACTAAGGGCCTCGTCGGGCACGCCCTCCTCCTAGTCGGCCTCGGGTCAAAGCCATTGCCACGGTGCTGAAGATGAGCCGTGTTCACTGCACTGTGACGTTTGAGCAAACATCTTGGTTTGAGATTTGAGTTTCTTATGGAATCGTTATGACTGGTTTGAACGTTTATGATGAAGTGGATCTAAAAGTAACGAGTGACAGCATGTGGATTTAAATGTGTGAGAGCCATACGGATAATAATTCTTCTCACATTTATTGTGTACAGTCTGGCTTCAAGTCACCGCCTCACAACTTGTCAGAAATGCAGTAAAGAAGCTCCATCAGGAGAGGGAATTCTGGGAAAACTCATTCCTTCACCCCGTGTGATGACCTTCACACAGTTGCACGTAGAGCTCTGCCACCATATTGTTATTACTGTACTGTCATCTTCTTGTCATAGCCCGACATCGCTGCTGGAGAAAGCTGTCCAGTTCTTCTAATTGTGGTTCATGATGTGCAGTTTAATTAATGAGGACTCCAGAGGTTTGCTACTGCACACGATGAGGGCTGAGAGGTGCAGCTCGTAGCGGCTAACAGCTCCTAGCAGCTAACAGCACGTATTGGCTAACAGCTTGTATCGACAAACAGCTCGTAGTGGCTAACAGTGCGTAGTTGCTTACAGCTGGTATTGGCTAACAGCTCATAGTGGCTAACCGCTCGTATTGGCTAACTGCTCGTATTGGCTATCCACTCGTATTGGCTAATCGCTTGTATTGGCTAACCGCTCGTATTGGCTAACCGCTCGTATTGGCTAACCGCTCGTATTGGCTAACAGCTTGTATTGGCTAACAGCTCGTATTGGCTAACCGCTCGTATTGGCTAACAGCTCGTATTGGCTAACCGCTCGTAGTGGCTAACAGCTCGTAGTAGCTAACCGCTCGTAGTGGCTAACCGCTTGTAGTGGCTAGCCACTCGTATTGGCTAACCACTCGTATTGGCTAACCGCTCGTAGTGGCTAACAGCTCGTAGCAGCTAAAAGCTGTAGGAAACGGTTGGCTCACATGTCCGACATCAGAGGGAGAACCAGTCATCTTTTATGCGGACATCCATTCAGTGTTGATGGCAAATGTAGTCGAAAGAAGAAATTAACTTCTCAATGCGTGCTATATTGACCCTGAAAGCGGAGTTCTGCCATCAGTGCCTACATGTCCCAGGGTGCATTGCCCTCCTAACGCCCAGGGTCCCTGCTGCTGCACTTCTTTGGCGTAGACTCTGGCTCCAATAAATACGTCTAATCGGAGTCAGCCGGAACACTGTAGAAATGCACTAAGTTTACCATCAACACTGATGGGACATGCACCTTAAAACGTGATATAACGATGTGATAATGTTGTGTTTGTAGCGTGTTAGAATAACAATAATATAAGACTTGATGAAGCTCCAAAATGCAACAGCTTCCACAGGCTGTGCAGAACTCTTTTAAAAGACAGAAGAATCAACCCGATGGGAAAGATTGAACCCTTCTGCCCTTCAGGATATGGGGGGAAACGTGCTGTTCTCTTCTGTTGATGCTGTTTGACTTCTATTTAACAGACTGCATGCAGCTCTGCTCTTCCAGAGGAACAGACCATCACAGAGCCAGTTGTTGCCAAAGCTGTACAAGGTGGCGTCACCGTGATGGATTGATCTGCAGTGTGTGAGGCAGGGACGTGTGTTTCTGTGTGTGTGTGTGTGTGTGTGTGTGTGTGTGTGTGTGTGTGTGTGTGTGTGTGTGTGTGTGTGTGTGTGTGTGTGTGTGTGTGTGAGAGAGAGAGAGAGCCTCGGGGAAGTCAGACTTCCTGTGATCAGTCTTTATGATGTTGGTTATGGCTGTTAACTTTATGACCCCACAGAGGACAAACACACCGTTTTATCACTCACTCTGTCATTCTCTCTCTCTCTCACACACACACACACACACACACACACACACACACACACACACACACACACACACACACACACACACACACACACACACACTCTGTGACGTGTGTTTCACGGGGCAAACAGGACATTATGTTGACTAATCTGTGGGGACATCAGCTCAGAGGAGTGACTGATGATTCTGATGGATGAGGCGCTTCCCTCCAAGGGATTCCTTCAGTCACAAGTTCCTGGATCACAATGAATGCAGCGTGCGTACGTTTGTCACAGAGCAGAGCAATAAGGAGGCCGGATGCACGTAATATATATATTAGAGGAGCTCATCATGTATATATTATATATATCAAAAATATATATATTAGAGGAGCTCATCATTTACCAGCAGTCCTCACACCCTTAAGGCTCAGAGTGAGCTCATTTACCTCTCAGTAAAGGCTTACAGCCAGAACAATGGTCCCAGTGCTGGAACTATAAACTTAATTTAAGAATGTTACAATATCTCATGTTCACAGGATATATCTGAATACAAATAAATAATAATAATTTCACTTTTATAACAAATTTTGATCATAACTATGAACATCCAGCATGATATGAGCCAGATTCCCCAAAAATGTCTCTCTGAGCGGTCCCTGAGTTTCTCAAACTGTTTGTTCAGGGCCTTACCAACAACCCACATGCTAATAAGACACATTTTAGGAAAGATTAGGACCTAAAGAATTGGAATCTGAAACGAAAAGCATAATAAAACAAAGCATTGGCATGTTAGGAAGGAGTTTCAGTCAAAAAACTGTTGTTCGGTTCAAAAATGGAGCAGTTACTTATTTTATGGCAAAAATGTGTCCGACTTAGGCATGCTGGGAACCGCAATGTTACTTTTTTGAATTATTTATAACCATATGTCTCTTCTCACAAGGGTTACGGTATTGCAGCAATTTAAATGAAGTTAAACAACCATGTGGTTGCAGAGAAAGTTAAGGAAACGTTTAAAACCAGTTGTCTGAGAATAGGCGCGGTGGCGTGGTGCCTCAGTATCACAGTGCCATCGGGTCAAGAGATGCACACGCCCCTTTTAAACCCTTTAAAACCCTCTTCCCCTTAATACCACCTGAACAAAAGTTAATTCTCCACTTTGAATAAATAATATTCTCAAAAACATAATGAAGGCCTTTGCAGGGCATCAGCTCAGCTGGAGGTCAAATGGAGTTTCAGGTTATTGAGTCCGGAGAAGAAAAGACGCCGTTGTTTCTCTTTCTCTGGCGGTTCGATTCCGCTGACCCGCGCTGCCAAAGGGCTCGGATTACTGAGGGATCCTCTGACTCCTCAAGAGAAGCCCGGCTCCTCGTCCTCCGCCGCTCTCTCTCTCTTTTGTTCTCTCTTTGCGGTCTCTCTCTCTCTCTCCGCTCAGCCACCTGGTCTGCTTCCTGTGCCTACCGGCAGCAGGAAGGAAGACATGGAACGACAGGGAACTACTGCTAAAGTCAACTTTTCATATGTATTACCGGTTCTTGTAATATCACTGTCTTCAGCTGAATTATTTTGCACATTACACATACAACCAAACTAATGCATGTATTACAATCCATTTCCCTGCAGCTGTAACAGCATGTTTCCTCTCAAGGAGCCATCTCCTGAAATAAATATTAACAAATAGAAATTATGCAGACTGTAGGCTCTGGTGGAGAGAGAGAGAGAGAGAGAGAGAGAGAGAGAGAGAGAGAGAGAGAGAGAGAGAGAGAGAGACTGTAGGCTCTGGTGGAGAGAGAGAGAGAGATTTTGATTTTTACAAAAACACTTTATTTACATATTTTCAAAGTTTTACAAATACAATCAGTGTTAATGTAATAAATAACAACAAATACAATAGAATCCTTGTTCGACCGTTTCCCTTTTTTTTTTTAAAACACCATCAGTCAGTTAAAAAATGTGTAAAAGACAGTTGACCGTCCGAAACCTTGCACAGTGTGTTCTTAAAACACCACCGCTCTACGAACGACTCAAGGTCGGAGATGTGGTGATAAAAACAAAACTGGAGCCAGAGTCTTGACCGGAGGTTGGTCCTCCACACTGCCGCCGCTTCCCGCCCATCCCCATGCTCGACCTGCCTCTTTCTGCTCGTGTAAATCGCCAGTTCAGCCTGGCCTGAGATGAAATTGAGGAGCTGCCACTTGTTTTTAAAACTTTTGTTGTAGCCCGCTCCCATAATAAAAATCCTCTCAGTAAAAACAACGCCGAAGCAGTAAAAACCGATGTTAAAAGAGAGAAGAGACTGGTGAGTCTCTTACACTCAGTAAAAACGTGATAAACTGTCTCACGTACTCCGCAAAACGGGCATCCGCTAAAAACAGCTGGGTTAAGAACAGAGATAAAAGCGTTCGTAGCGACGGCACCGTGGAGGATCCTCCACTGGAGGTCGCCTGTCCGTTTTTTGAGGGGGGCTTTGTATAGGAGCCTCCACTGCGGGCTGGGGCCATCTTGTCCCCACTTCTTTGCCCACACAGTGGGGGGTCTGCCGCTCAGTCCGACCCGGTGGATGCACTTCACACAGTTGCGGTAGAGAGTCTCTTTGTCTGCTTCGTATATAGTCAGTTTTTGCAGAGTGTACGACTCTCAGAAGGGGGCCGGTCTTCTCTCCCAGGCCTGGGCTCAGGACGATGTCCGGGTAGGGGTCTGCAGTGTTGCTTCTGGTCTGGCTGCCCATCAGGAGGTGCCGGTCTTTCTGTGTTAGCCTCCGGGACCAGAGCCCCAGTGTCATCGGAGAGACTGCAGCCCCAGCAGAGAGCCCAGGGCCTGGGCGTCGGTCAGTGCCGGCCCCACTGCATCCACCAGCTGCTGCAGGGTCAGGGTTCCAGACTGGATCAGCGCCGCCGTCAGGCCGTGTGTAGTGTGGTCGCTGACGTCCAGCCTGGCCCCATTGACCAGTGGTTCTCTCAAAAACCAGTGCAGACTCCCAGTTCTTCTTTACTATATGGTCTGCTCCCCAAAACACCCCTAGGTACTTTAAACCTCCTCTCTTCCATTCTAGGTTTCAGGGGAGAACTGGGAGACCGCCGCGCCACTCACCTGTCACACCGCGGTGAGGGTTGTCTTGTCTGGGGTTTTTGTCTCGTAACTTCCTGTTTTATTTTGAAGCCTGACTCTCCTCTCGTTTCAGGTCACTTGCCCTTCCTCATGTGTCACTGGTCTGATTGTCTCCCCTGATTCCTGAGTGGTTCCACCTGTTCCCCATTGCCCTCATGTGCTGATAGTCTGCGTCTTCCCTCTGTCCTGTGCCAAAGTGTTTTTCCTTGCCCATGCACCAAAGCCAGCGTCCACAGTCCTAGTTAGAGTTTTCTCGAAAGTTTTTGTGCGTAAGTTGTTTTTTTCCCCTGTTTTTCTTCCCTCCTTCGGGAGCGTTTTGTGTTTGAAGTTTTTGTGAGAAAGTTGTGTTCACAGCCTAATGTTTTTTTCACTCGTCGAAGAGGATCTAAGGAAATAATAAAGTGCGCCTGTACGGATATCTCCTGCATCTGGGTCCTCTTTTCAGTCCACGAGACCCACAACGATGGAGAGACCCCAACGCACTCAAGCACCAGGATGGTCGACCACCCGTCGATCGCCACCAGAGCAGCGTCGTTATCCCTCTCTAGAAGGAGAGGGAGAGCCCAGGCAGCTAGGGAGAGCCCGACTAGCACCCGAGGAGCGACAGACGTCTACAGGAGGGCCGCTGCTTTTACTGCGGTGAACCCGATCATCTTGTCGCCAACTGTCCTGCCAAAAGGACCATGGACTTTTAGCTAAGCCCATCAGAGCTATGGCCCTTAATGGACAGGAACTTTTCACAATCACACATATCACAGCACCGCTCAAACTGTGCATTGACAATCACCAGGAGAACATTTGCTTCTATGTATTCAAGTCACCTTCACAGACTCTAATTTTGGGACAGCCATGGTTATTTCGCCACAATCCCCATATAAATTGGAGAACAGGAGAGATCCTAGCCTGGGGAGGGGACTGTGAGCGACTGTCTGAACCTCTTGGTTCGGGAGAAGGGAGTCGCAGGCATTAATTTGATCTCTGTCAGTCCCGCCGCAGATCCCAAGTACCCGGACCTGAGCTCTGTGCCTTCCTGCTACCACCACCTCAAAGAGGTTTTTTAACAAAGCCAAAGCCCTATCACTCCCTCCACACCGACCCTATGACTCAGCCATTGAGCTGATTCCAGGCTCAACCATTCCCGAAGGCCGCCTGTATGCGGTTTCTGGGCCAGAGAGGGGGGCCATGCGGGAGTACATTGAAACCTCGTGCCATCGCCGGCTGGAGCTGGTTTCTTTGTGGGCAAGAAGGATGGCTCCCTAAGACCTTGCATTGACTACAGCCCACTCAATGACATAACTATAAAGATCCGCGACCCACTTCCTCTTATGTCATCTGTCTTTGACCAGCTCCAACAGACCAAGATCTTCACCAAGTTGGATCTTCGCAACGCCTATCACTTGGTACGAGTAAGAGAAGGTGACGAATGGAAGACCGAGTTTAATACACCTAGTGGGCACTATGAACACAAATTCATGCCTTTTGGCCTCACCAATGCTCCTGCCGTGTTCCAGGCCATGATTAATGATGTGCTAAGAGACTTTCTTGACCATTTTGTGTATGTCTATCTGGATGACATACTTATCTACTCCCCTGACCTGCATACACACCAGGACCATGTGACTCAGGCATTGAAACGACTGCTAGAATAAACTCTATGTCAAAGCAGAAAAGAGTGAATTCCATGCCGACATTGTCTCCTTCCTGGGCTTCATCGTAGCCCCTGGAAGAGTGCAGATGGACCCGGCGAAAATTAGCGCTGTGGTCGATTGGCCTACACCTGATAGCCGCAAAAAGGTTCAGCAGTTCCTTGGGTTTGCTAACTTTTACAGGCGGTTTATCAGAGGCTTTAGCGCAATAGCTGCACCTCTCCACGCTCTCACCTCCACACTGGTGCAGTTCCACTGGTCTCCAGAAGCTGATGCTGCCTTTCGTATCCTCAAGCGCCGCTTCACCTCGGCCCCCATCCTCACCCTGCCAGACCCTCGACGACAGTTCGTGGTAGAGGTGGACACCTCCAACGAAGGGGTCGGGCCATTCTCTCCCAGCGGTCAGAGCAGGATGGTAAGGTGCATCCTTGTGCCTTCCTGTCACGGCGGCTATCCAAGGCGGAGCGGAACTACGACGTTGGTAACCGGGAGTTGCTGGCGGTCAAACTCGCGCTGGAGGAGTGGAGGCACTGGCTCGAGGGGGCGGACCATCCGTTCATTGCCTGGACTGATCATAAGAATCTAGAATACATCAAGAAAGCCAAAAGACTCAATTCTCGCCAGGCCAGGTGGGCGCTATTTTTTTTTTTTTTTAACCGATTCTCCTTTTCTCTCTCATACAGGCCGGGGTCCCGAAACGTCAAGCCAGACGCCCTGTCTCGTCTGTTCGACCCCGAGCCCGTTGCCAAGGACCCAGAAACGATCCTCCCACGTACCTGTGTGGTTGGAGCACTGACTTGGCAGATAGAAAATGAGGTTAAGCAGGCTATTGGTGAGGCTCTGTCACCTAGTGGGTGCCCAGAGAACCGCTTGTTTGTCCCGGTTGATTTGCGCCCACAGGTGATCCACTGGGCCCACACCTCACTGCTTTCCTGCCATCCGGGAGTTCGAAGAACAATGTTCGCTATCGCCCGGAGGTTCTGGTGGCCCTCCATGGAGCCGGAGGTCCGGGAGTACGTAGAGGCATGTTCGGTCTGCGCTCAAAACAAGACGTCCTCCGGGTCACGCATGGGTCTCTTGCAGCCACTTCCCATCCCCTCCAGACCGTGGTCCAACATCTCAGTGGATTTCGTCACGGGGCTTCTGGCCTCTCAAGGTAACACCACTGTCCTCACAGTGGTGGACAGATTTTCCAAGATGGCTAGATTCATCGCTCTGCCAAAACTGCCCTCCGCCAAAGAAACGGCGGAGATCATGATGATCAATATTTTTAAGGTTCATGGATTTCCCAAAGACATTGTCTCGGACCGGGGACCCCAGTTCGTCTCCCGGGTCTGGAGGGAGTTCTGCCGGCTCATCGGAGCTAAGGCCAGCCTGACCTCGGGTTATCACCCGGAGGCCAACGGCCAGACCGAACGTCTCAACCATCAACTGGAAACGGGCCTCCGGTGTCTGGTGTATCAGAATCCCTCAACATGGAGCAAACACCTGGTCTGGGTCGAGTATGCCCACAACCTACTGCTCACCTCGGCCACAGGTATGTCGCCGTTCAAGTGTGTGTTTGGTTACCAGCCCCCTGTTTTCGCAGACAACGAGCCAGAGGTGTCTGTACCCTCCGCCCATGCTATGGTTCGCCGCTGCCACTGCAACTGGGCAGCCGCCACGCAGGTATTGATTCGCCAAGGGGATCGAGTCAAGAAGACTGCGGACCGCAAGAGACGACCCGCCTTCGCCTACCAGCCAGGACAGAGTGTGGCTCTCCGCCAGGGATCTACACCTTAAAGTCCCGTCCAAGAAGCTGGCGCCGCGGTTCGTGGGTCTGGTCGACATCACCAAACTCATCGGCCCTGCAGCAGTTCGACTTCGCCTGCCCCGATCCCTCCGTGTTCACCCCACCTTCCACGTAAGCCGGGTCAAGCCCGCCAAGGAGAGTCCGATGGTTCCAGCCGCTGCCCCTCCACCGCCCCCAGAAGTGATAGAAGGCGGTCCGGTGTACAAGGTCAAGCAGTTGCTGGCGGTTCGCAACCGGGGCCGAGGTAAACAGTACTTAGTGGACTGGGTAGGATATGGTCCTGTTGAGAGGCAGTGGGTCCCGTCTCGCTACGTTGTCAACTCTACCCTCATCACAGACTTCCATAGGGACCACCCTGACCAGCCTGGGCCGTCAGGAGTCGGCCCTAGAGGGGGGGGGGGGGACTGTCACACCGCGGTGAGGGTTGTCTTGTCTGGGGTTTTTGTCTCGTAACTTCCTGTTTTATTTTGAAGCCTGACTCTCCTCTTGTTTCAGGTCACTTGCCCTTCCTCATGTGTCACTGGTCTGATTGTCTCCCCTGATTCCTGAGTGGTTCCACCTGTTCCCCATTGCCGTCATGTGCTTATAGTCTGCGTCTTCCCCCTGTCCTGTGCCAAAGTGTTTTTCCTTGCCCATGCACCAAAGCCAGCGTCCACAGTCCTAGTTAGAGTTTTCCCGAAAGTTTTTGTGTGTAAGTTGTTTTTTTCCCCTGTTTTTCTTCCCTCTTTCGGGAGCGTTTTATGTTTGAAGTTTTTGTGAGAAAGTTGTGTTCACAGCCTAATGGTTTTTTCACTCGTCGAAGAGGATCTAAGGAAATAATAAAGTGCGCCTGTACGGATATCCCCTGCATCTGGGTCCTCCTTTCGGTCCAGGCCTGACATCACCGACAGCGAGGGCTTCACGTTTCCCCCAGTTGACCCTCGCTGCCAATGCCGAGCTAAAATCCTTTACAATACCTGCTAAAATATCGACCTCGTCCTGGTTCATAATAAAAAATATAATATCATCTGCATAAGCAGATCAAATCAATCTTCCATTAAAACCTGGATAAAACAACCCCTGAGTGCTGGAACGTATTTTGTGGAGGAGAGGTTCAAGGGAGAGAGCGTAGAGCATCCCAGACAGAGCGCAGGGCCCTGCATGCCCTGCAGGGCGGCCAGCAGCTCCTGCATCTGGAGGGGGGCGTCGAGCTGTGAGTTGGTCTCTGCGGAGACCTGGGGTAGTCCCCCGCAGAAACCCTCCAGGAGAGCTGGCTCTTCCTGGTATTCTGTGGAGTACAACTGTTGATAAAAGCTCACAGCTCGCCCTCGTATCTGGCCCGGGTCCGTCAGCTCCTGCCCTGTGTCAGACAGCAGTGCGTGGATTACCTTCCCCTGCCTGTTCTTCTTCTCCAGACTGAAGAAATAGTGGGATGGAGCATCCATCTCGGTGATGCTCTGGAACCGGGACCTGACCAGGCTAACGCCATTTTTTTTCTCTTTGAGGTTTTCAATATAACCTCGATTTCCTGTGGACTCACCTAAGCGTTCTAGTTCCACTATATCGGTCTCTAGATCTTCCATAGATCTGGTGCTGTCTCGTGTGACGTTCAAAGTGTGCTGTTGACACAGTAGTCTTATTTGTGTCTTACCGTGGTCCCACCACTGCTTAAGACTACTAAAATCACCCTTCCTCTGTCTAAAAACACCCCAGAAATAAATAAAAACCTCTCTAAAACTCTTATCAAATGTTAAAACAGAATTAAAATGCCAATAAGCACTTCTGGGTAAGATGTTTCTGATAAAAACATGAGACAAAACAAGAGAGTGATCACTAAAACCAGCCGGCATAATAGCACAACTCCTAAAGGTGCTAAAATGAGGCTTAAAACAATAAATACGATCTAGCCTAGCTGAGGAGACCCTGCTCTCTCTGAGGTGGGACCAGGTGTACTGTCTGGAGTCTGGGTGCATCCTCCTCCACACGTCCACCAGGCCGGGAGAGCGGACCAGCTGCTTCAAGGCGTGCTGAGAGGCTGGATGAGGCTCTGTGTGATTAGGGTCTAAGACTGCATCCTCTGTGCAGTTAAAATCCCCCCCAAGAATCAAAAATCCTCCGTTGAGCAGCCATTTAAAACTTCATCCACTTTGAGTAAAAACTGCTTCCTCTCTGCGCCAGATGTTGGAGCATACACGTTGATAAAAACAGCAGAAAATGTGTCGAACCGAGCTTTGACTAAAAGAAGCCTCCCCTCGATAAAATGCTGGACCTCCAGTGTGTTGGGTTTAAAAGCCCGTGAGAAGAGGAAGCCCACTCCTGCGCTGAGGGAGGTGTTGTGGCTTAAAACGACTTCCCCTTCCCACTCCCTTCTCCAGTCAGACTCGTTGTTAAAATCACTGTGCGTTTCTTGTAAAAAGAGAACGTCCATCTTTTTCATTTTGGAAGTTTCATAGATAGACGTTCTCTTCTGGACGTCTCTGCCACCATTTACATTTAAAAGCCCTATTTTTTAAAACATCCATGGTGGATAGACTTAAAATGAGAACCAACCAATAAAACAAAAACCTAAAAGACCTTTCCAGAATTGCCCCTTCCATGAGTGTTTTGTTGTTGCCTTGCTTTGGTGACAAGTTTTTTTAATCTAAAACCCTCCTGCTCTGTAAGGCCAGGCTCCCTTCTGGCTCATGTGGAGCCTGGCCGAGGCGATAAAAAGGCCGAGGTCTGGGAAATGGTCGCCAACCTTCACCTGCTGGTTCTTGGTTTTTGCTAAAAACGCTTTCAGTTTGTCAAGTGTAATCGTTTTACTTTTTTGGCTGCTGCTAAAAACAGCGACATAACTGCTGTCCGACACACACCCATCCTCCGCACTCTCATCAGTCACACACTCATTTGTCGCCCCCCTCCTGCTCGACCTCCTACATTTTGCTGCACTCTTCTTTTTGTTTTTGTTTGCTTCCTCCAGCATCACTTCCTCCATCTCCGCCTCCTCCACCTGCTCACTCCACAGCACACTGTGCTCCTCCATGTCCTCTTCCTGCTCCTTTGCCTCTACGCCTTCCTCACCTGCCTTCTCCTCCACCTGCCTCACACACACACCACTCACACCAGCCTCCACCTCATCCTCTCCCACTTCACCCAGAGCACCCTCCCCTCCCGGAGTAGTCTCCTCACCCACCACTCCCTCCTCACACAACAAACCCTCACCCAAAGTCACAACAAAGTCCTCCCCGCGGACGCCCACGCGCCCGGACCGGGCCCGACCCGGGCGGCGCCGGCCCAGACGCGCCCGCGCCCGCAGCCGAAACTGGGCCGGGTGGAGCTGGCTCGCCCCGCCTCGGACAGACCCTCACCGTGTGTCCCTCCTCTCCACAACCGAAACACCTCATCCCCGCTGAAGTGGCGTATATTGTGTAATCATAATCATCTACTTTCACAATGAAACGGAGGTTGAGCTCCTCGTTCCGATTGTTCAGTATCATATACAGTTGTCTCCGATGAGACACGACGTGTTTCACAACGGAGACTTACACCCAGACAACATCCTGCGGATCGGGGACGCCACCTTCCCGTGTCTGGACAGCTCTCTGCTGAGGAACTCATCGGAGATGAAAGGAGGCACGTTCGAGAGGACCACCTTGGTGGCGGCTGGGACAAAGGCAGTATCTGCACGAAACAGCTGTTCACGGTGATGCCCGTCTCGATGACGGAGTTCACCTTCTCCACCCGGTCCAGAAACACCACCACCGCACTGTTCATGCGAGCGGCCGACACCACGCCGCTGTGGCCGACCATTTCCCCCACAGCGAGGCCGACATCCTCCACGCTGCAGGGGGACGTGGCGCAGACCTTCACCCCGTGTTTCCGTGTCAAATGTTTGTAGCACGGGGCAGCCATGCTGCTAGCCAGGCTACCCGCACCGCAAAAAAATAAATAAAAATAAACCCACTAAATACACCAAACACCAAACTACTATGTGATTAATAAACTGTGTGAAAAGTATAACATTAACAGAGTGAAATCGCAAAAAGACGCACACGCTCTGTCCCACCACCTGATCTCAGCTCACACACGCTCTACTGAGAGAGAGAGAGAGAGAGAGAGAGAGAGAGAGAGAGAGAGAGAGAGAGAGAGAGAGAGAGAGAGAGAGAGAGAGAGAGAGAGAGAGAGAGAGAGAGAGAGAGAGAGAGAGAGAGAGAGAGAGAGAGACAGATATGAACCGTCACACCAAACTAAAGGAAACACCTGGCAGACGAGAGGTGAACATTCTTCTTCACTTCTGCTCCTCACTGAGTCTGTGAGGATCATTCTGGCATCACCAGCTGTAGAAGGTGGTTCCTTTTGTTAAATAAATGCTTTGAACTGGTCTTTTTTAACACACTATTTTAACATGAGATCATGTTACAGAGAATTGGCCCTTCCCAACTTTCCCCCACATGATGGATCCTGCTGTCAATCAAAGTGCAGATTGTCCACCTGGAGGCTCCTGACAGCGCGCTGAGGCGTGGAAAGTGTTCTTTCATCTTTACATCATCACTTTTCATCTGAAAACAGAAATGGCCGAACATTTGACACTAATGGAGTTTAGGAGCGGTGAAGAGAGCAACCTCTTTCTCCTCCCTCTGTCCTCTGCCCCTTATTGCATTCAATTCTTTACATATTTATTTTAATTTTATTTCAAAAGGGACGCAGCACATTATTCACATTGGTCGGGGTCATTAGTGAGGCGTCACTATATGAACCCTGAGTCCATCTTCCTTTGTGTTTCCTCTGATGTTGTAAATAAGTTATTCTTCCTTCCAGAAACAAGCTGCTTCCATCTCTTTCTGTCTGCAGTCAAAATGATTCCAATGTGAGATTTTCTGCTGTTAAATAAACAAATCCATCTGTGGCCATCTTCATCTCTTTTTTTGATTTATTTTTATGAAAAAGTCTTCTTCAGATCTTTGCTTCCAATCAGACATGTTTCTGAGGATAGGATCCTGTCTTTAACAAAGCTTCTGCACAGTGAATGTTTCAGAGTGAAATCACTCCTGGTGTTAACATGTGAGCGATGAGCTCAGTGTGAGCAGCAGCTGTCACCATGACTACAGGTGTTGGTCCGCTCGCTGCACTTAAACACGTGAACTCGATGGAGAGCGTGGCAGCAGATCCTGAAGGCTTCATCTCTCTGGGAACACACCGTTTTTTGCTTTCATGATTTGCAACTTGTGTGATTGATTGTAGCTCCTCTCATCTCTCACACCACCCTGCGCTCCACCTGACACACAGACCTGAGCAGGAAGCTGCTGGAGGAAGTGCAACATTTAGCCGCTACAGAGACAGATACCCCTCAGCCGATGGTGGAGGCCAAACACAGCAAACAGGAGACTGAGATCCATCCCATCACCGGACACACGACTCCAACTGTTCACGATGTTCACTCATTGAACTGTTCCTCACCCGCCTGCCTCTGTGCATTCTGGATATCCTTCCTGAAGGTACGTCTAGAGGGCCTTACAAGAGGCTACTGGCTGTTGTCCGCTGCTTTAATACTGCGGTCCGCTTTAGAGAACGTTTATTTATTAACCTCATCCCCCTCTACCTCTCCCCTGGCGTTCGCTCCACCAGTCTATCGGAGTCATCCTTTCTTCAGACGGCCACCGTCTCCTCTGCAGACGGCAGCCAGCGTTGAACTCCACGAGAGAGAAGGAAAACCATCAATCGCTCTCTGGAAACCGTCTGCGCTGCGGCTCAATCTTTCTTTTACGAGCCGCGTGATGCCAGGTGGGCTTCCTGCGTCAGGGTGCTAAAATGTTTATGTTGCTGCAGCTTGCCAAATGCTCAACGTGGAATGAAAAGCCAATTTCTATGCGCACATTCCACAGCCTCGACAAAAACATAAATCTATCAAATGATTGGTAATTAAGGGAATAAAAGGGAGCGCCCCTTCAGGCCCTAAGTGTCTTCCTGTCGTCTAAACTCTCCCAGACAGTGGAACGGCTTTCACAACTACCTTCCAGAAAAATGATTTCGTCGTTGATTACTTTTGCTTTTTTGACGACACACAAATAAGTTTGAGATGTGAGCTCAGGGGGTCGGGCTGGTTCAAACTCTGAGAAGAGAAAATATGCTTCCCTCGAAACGTATTTAAGAGTGTAGTGTATGGGATCGTATTGGTCCTCTAATACGATCCCATACAAATACACGAGAACCCTTCCCATGGACATGGGAATATTTAAAGCACATATCTTTAGTGTCTGGCTCGTGGGCGTTGAGATGATGCACTCATTCAAGTGTTGAATGGATGGACAATGAATCATCTTCATCATATTTAAAGCGTGCTTTAGCAGAACCGGGGATCAGGGCCTTCGAGCTGCTGAGTCTGAGCCGCCTCTTCAGCTCGCCGGGTAAATGCAACACATGAACGTGTGTTCCACCTCCCAGAGGCATCGGATCTCTACTTCCAACAGATGGCCCGCATCTACGCAGAGGGTTTTAATATGAAGATACATTTCAACAAAATAGCCGAAACCGAGCCAGAAGGTTTGCTCAAAACAAAAAGAGGTGTTAGGTTTAAAAAAGTTAAAGCAGCAGCACAAATAGAGTCATGTGTCCATAGCAATGACTCAATAATGTCATGGCTGAATCCAGGTCATGTTGGCTAACATTAGCCAGCAGGAGTTACTGTCATACCAGATCAATTGAATTGAGCATTGGTGTTTTACTGCAAAGAAATAAATACAAAATCTTGCCGAATTTTCATAATTTAACGCTAGGGCCAGCCTCCCGTTGGCCCAGAACACCTGTTGGTCTCATGAGAGAACAGATCATCTCACTGAATGTTGACTGACTCTTATGCAGAAACTCAAAAGGCAGACTCGGCTCAGAGGAGGCCATTCGTCTCTCATCCTACTCTCTCATCAGTCGCTCCTCTGCACAGAAGCAGTGTTCATGGTAAACGCCGGAGCCGCTCGGGGTGGCGCTAACGGCAGCGCTAACGGCAGCGCAAACGGCAGCGCTAACGGCAGCGCTAACGGCAGCGCAGCAATTCAGAACGCCGCGGGACCGTCGTCACCTCCGCTTCCTCTCGGGTGCAGAGAGGATGATTGTGATCGCTGCCGGGCTGCAGCGTGGAGGGAGGCTTTCACCGTGGGACCCTCCCTCTCTGCAGAGAGCTCACACATGTGTCCCATGTGGACCAAGTCTTAGCATCTGGAGTTGTTTTTACGTTACAGTTATTTAACTACGTTTGGACTAATTATTATCGTATTACGTTGCGTGACGAACATACATATCTGAACCATGATCTTTTGGTAAAGTCGGGGTTCCTACGGTTATGGAAAACCTGGAAGAGTCATGGAGGTTTAAAATGGTTATTTCCAGGACTGGAAAAGTCCTTGAAAAAAATAAAATCCCAAAGTTTAGTAAAAGTCATGTAAATGTGTTATATTCATGTGTTCATGTCGTTCATTTACGCTGAGTTTGAAATAATTAATATGCTTTTTAAAGAAAGACTCAAAATATAAGCAGGCATACATACAGGCATCTATATAAATGTTTATTCTTTTAATCAAACTATTGTCTCATTCATTTGTGTCATTTAAGGTTTACTGTATGCTTTGTGTTCTCATTGTTAGTTTAAATACTACATTTACTCACTTTTTACTGTTTACACCCAGACTTCACAAAATGTTTGTCATGACATTTGGTTTAAAGTCATGAAATGCACTGGTCATAATGTGCATGCACCTTGTGTCACGATACTGAACCCCCGATTGCTCCTCATTAAGGTCTGTGTGTGTGTGTTATGTCACTGTGTGTGTGTGTGTGTTATGTCACTGTGTGTGTGTGTTATGTCACTGTGTGTGTGTTATGTCACTGTGTGTGTTATGTCACTGTGTGTGTGTGTGTGTTATGTCACTGTGTGTTTGTTATGTCACTGTGTGTGTGTGTGTGTGTGTGTGTGTGTGTGTGTGTGTGTGTGTGAATAGGTGAAGGTAACATGTAGTGAGAAGTGCTTTGAGCTCGTAGGGCTTTGCAAGGTCGTCACAAGTCCGCTTGAGTCTTTATAGCTAACGGCCTCGCCTGTGGCTTAGAGGAGGTATTGAGAAGTGTAAACGCCAAATATGTCCATTTAAAAATAATGCTGAATGTCTTTTCCCCTCTGCCATGTTTCCCGGTCCTGGATCATCATCATCATCATCATCATCATCATCATGGAGCACATCAGAAATGTGAACTTCATGGTGAAGTTAATACCGTCCACGTTTCTCTGATCGGAAAGACTTTTTTTACGTTATGTAATAAACTAGAATTATTCTTTAAATATTGCACTGAAGTCCTATTGAAACAGAAGTCAGAGCAATATGTTTTATAGTTTTTGCATGTATTGTTAAAAAGGTGCACAACACGACCAGGAAGTGATCTTATAGGATTTACAAGGAATGTCCCAGTTAATTTAGCCTTTAAATCTAAATAACAGAGAAGACTGTTTACCATCTGCAACATTGAAGCTTTGATATTTTTTTGTGAGTCATCATGGAAACACAGCGGCTGTAGTGGGAAACTACTCTGCTCACGTCTGTGGACAGGTTCTGTCCCGTGATGGAGCGAGATGCAGAACCCTGCAGCCGAGGGGCTGAGACCCAGTGAAGGTTTAGTGGAGCGAAGGCTGAATGACAGGAGCAAGGCTGGAGGTATGGGTCACAGTGGAGAAGCAGCCGCTGGCCTCGCTACTCTGATGGGACCACAAGATGGTCTGCAGCTTAACTACCTGTTCTACAGCTGATATCTCAGAAACAGCCCAATCTCCTCTGAGGAAATGTCCTTGGAAGTCTGTTCAGCTTGGAGTAAAAATAACAGAACCAGGTCCAAACAGGTTCTTGTCCAAAGAAAAACTCTCTCTCTCTCTCAGTTTACCATGCGGCCGTGCCTCCAGTCGTGCGTGTCACTGAAACGTGATTGTTCGATAGTAACTGAAACGTGATTGTTTGATAATAACTGAAACATGATTGTTTGATAATAACTGAAACATGATTGTTCGATAGTAACTGAAACATGATTGTTTGATAATAACTGAAACATGATTGTTTGATAATAACTGAAACATGATTGTTCGATAGTAACTGAAACATGATTGTTTGATAATAACTGAAACATGATTGTTCGATAGTAACTGAAACATGATTGTTTGATAATAACTGAAACATGATTGTTCGATAGTAACTGAAACATGATTGTTTGATAATAACTGAAACATGATTGTTTGATAATAACTGAAACATGATTGTTCGATAGTAACTGAAACATGATTGTTTGATAATAACTGAAACATGATTGTTTGATAATAACTGAAACATGATTGTTCGATAGTAACTGAAACATGATTGTTTGATAATAACTGAAACATGATTGTTTGATAATAACTGAAACATGATTGTTCGATAGTAACTGAAACATGATTGTTTGATAATAACTGAAACATGATTGTTCGATAGTAACTGAAACATGATTGTTTGATAATAACTGAAACATGATTGTTCGATAGTAACTGAAACATGATTGTTTGATAATAACTGAAACATGATTGTTTGATAATAACTGAAACATGATTGTTTGATAATAACTGAAACATGATTGTTCGATAGTAACTGAAACATGATTGTTTGATAATAACTGAAACATGATTGTTCGATAGTAACTGAAACATGATTGTTTGATAATAACTGAAACATGATTGTTCGATAGTAACTGAAACATGATTGTTCGATAGTAACTGAAACGTGATTGTTTGATAATAACTGAAACATGATTGTTTGATAATAACTGAAACATGATTGTTCGATAGTAACTGAAACATGATTGTTTGATAATAACTGAAACATGATTGTTTGATAATAACTGAAACATGATTGTTCGATAGTAACTGAAACATGATTGTTTGATAATAACTGAAACATGATTGTTCGATAGTAACTGAAACATGATTGTTTGATAATAACTGAAACATGATTGTTCGATAGTAACTGAAACATGATTGTTTGATAATAACTGAAACATGATTGTTTGATAATAACTGAAACATGATTGTTCGATAGTAACTGAAACATGATTGTTTGATAATAACTGAAACATGATTGTTTGATAATAACTGAAACATGATTGTTCGATAGTAACTGAAACATGATTGTTTGATAATAACTGAAACATGATTGTTTGATAATAACTGAAACATGATTGTTCGATAGTAACTGAAACATGATTGTTTGATAATAACTGAAACATGATTGTTTGATAATAACTGAAACATGATTGTTTGATAATAACTGAAACATGATTGTTTGATAGTAACTGAAACATGATTGTTTGATAATAACTGAAACGTGATTGTTCGATAGTAACTGAAACATGATTGTTCGATAATAACTGAAACATGATTGTTTGATAGTAACTGAAACATGATTGTTTGATAGTAACTGAAACATGATTGTTCGATAATAACTGAAACATGATTGTTTGATAGTAACTGAAACATGATTGTTCGATAATAACTGAAACATGATTGTTTGATAGTAACTGAAACATGATTGTTCGATAATAACTGAAACATGATTGTTTGATAGTAACTGAAACATGATTGTTTGATAATAACTGAAACGTGATTGTTCGATAGTAACTGAAACGTGATTGTTCGATAGTAACTGAAACATGATTGTTCGATAGTAACTGAAACATGATCGTTCGATAGTAGACACTGAATTCAAAGTGTTGCATAAGCTGGTCCTTGACATACTGTGTGGAAAGCTGACCCTGTTCTCTGCAGAGACGGCCACAGAGAGCACCTGGTGCATGTCTTCCAGCTTGAGGTGAACAAACAGCTCAAGGTAACAGATGCGTCTTTGAACATGGTTTCACAACAACAAGTGGTTTCATGGATTCTCTGTGTTACGCCCAAAGGCGTAGGTCTGCATAGGGTCCATAGGGACGAGTCACGACCAAAGTTTAGGAAAGACACAATTGTCCCAATACGCAAAAAATATTGTGCACAATATATTTGAAAACGTATTTGTATTATTATCTATACTATGTTTGTCGCCCAGAAGAGAGAAAAAAACATTTCCACGTTTTCCAATGCGCCTTCGAACCTCGAGACAAGATGCGGTCCTTTAATTGGCTGAAGTGGCGAGTCAGGAACACCACGTGAATCTTGACGTGCAGAAAGAGATGCAGCAGGATGAGGAACCGGGTCATCAAGCCGCGACTCCGGAGCCGCAAACTCCACTGCTGCTGGTTCTGTGGCAGCTCATGAAACACTGAGGCGTCCGCTAGTGAAGACGGATCCTCCTCCTCCGTCTGCGGTGCTCTGAAAGTCGTAGTGAGGACGCTCAGTGTGAACGTAGCAAAAGATATGCGTTTAAAATATTAACCTCACGTGGGGATCGAACCGTCTACCTTGATAGGACTTTGCTCCGCATAGTTTTGTGTAGTCTCATAGTCGACACATGACAGTATTTTTGTTTTCCATTTTATGAGAGTTTGATAGTTATAACAGGTAAAAAAGCAATACAATGTCATTAATTGTCTTTATTCTTGTTCTATGATTTCATAAATACAACAAACTATAGTTTGTGTATATATTATATGACTATAATACAACTTTATAAGATGTGATATCAAATAGCTTTTGCGGCTCCAGACACATTTTGGGTGGAAAGAGGGGGGTCCTACCAATGCTGAGAGCAAACCTACGCCCATGCTGCTAAACTACTTGAGGGAAAACCACCTCGATAATACAGTGTTATTGTTATAGCAGTAATGAAAACAAAAATAGGTGTCTATTTAATGTTTTCCCATTTCTTATATGTCTCTTTCTCCTCCTATTTTTCTTCTAAATGTGAAGCACGTTGAGTTTCTCTGTTATGAAATGTGCTCTCTAAATGAAGCCGCCTCGCCAGAGTCATTTAAACCAAGCTAAAGAGTGAAAGAGTGACAGTAAAGAGTGACAGTAAAGAGTGACAGTAAAGAGTGACAGTAAAGAGTGACAGTAAAGAGTGACAGTGAGCATGACAGTCACGGTCATTCACTTGCACCATAATGTTGATGCAAAGAGACATGCGTTTCCCCCGGCCTGGACGTGGAGACAGAGAGATTTGAAAATGTTTCGTTGAGTTAAAGTTGCCCACGTCATGCCGTGTGAGGCTTAGAGAGCTGAGCTGTGAGCTAAATGCTACGTCAGCATGCCAACAATGATACAACAGAATCACATGTATGTGCGGCTTCATACATCGGATGAAAAGAATGTGTATGCATATTCCTGTCTTCCTATTTGCATACGCTTTTTAGTTGTTGTGGTGAATCCATACAGAGCCGCCATGGTGTTACCCGACCTGTGTTGTCCTGCAGATCCACCAGATCCACCAGATCCACCAGACCCACCAGACCCACCAGATCCACCGAGACCAGACCCACCAGATCCACCAGATCCCTACCGGCCTCTGTGGACCTGAGCTGGTCCATCACAGCGGCCTCCATCAGCATCTAGTGCATCTCAGACATGTTGATCCCTTTATGCACACTTTCCATCAGTATATTGTTCTAACTGTAACTAACGTTAGCTACTTACAATTAACACTAAACACACGATACAGCTGATGCTGATGGGAATCATCCGTTTTACTGGTTTTGGATGGATTCACATTTGATGAGCTTTAAATGAAAAATCTGATGATCAAATTTACTGATCATTTTACTTTTTATTTGAAGCCCATCTTGTGGGGAAAAGGGACTTCAGCACTAAAGTTCATAGCAATCCTTCCAATCCACAAATTCTTCAGGGATCATTCAAGTCTTCAGGGTGAATCCTCTGGGAATCCCAAATGTCTGCACATGGAAATGCATTCAATTCAGTCAAGTATGGACATCACTTCAAGAATTCTATAAAATCCCTCAAATGTTTTTTCGATTCAAATCTGTCAACTTTGTAAAACTTTTCTGAAAAGTGCATGTTTTGGTAAGAGGTTCATTGTCCGTCTTATCTGCTGTTCCTGAGCCAGTTTTGTGCGGGAAAGCAGAAGAGAAGCGAGCGGGAGGCAAAGCCGGCGAAGACAATGACCTGGGATCTAGCAGCAGGAGACAAGCCGGTCCTCTTATCTCCTCTCTTCCAGTCCAGTGATCAGAAACCAGGACGCCTGGAAGTCACAGCAAAGGCCTCAAAGCAGGAGACCCAGAGTGTAAGGCTGCAGGAACATGAGAACCTGAAGGAAAGCAAGGGGAGACATGCCTGAGAGAAAGAGAGACCCACAGCAGGAATTAGCGGCACAGGGAATAAAAGAGGGTGCGCTCGCTCCTCTTCTTATCTCCTCCTCACAAATCCACTTTCAGATCCGAGAGAAAGGGAGAGCGTGAGAGAGATCCAGGGAGGAAGGCTGAAGCGCTTATCTGCAGCCTTCAGTGCAGTTTGAGCGCCAACGGATGGCATTGTAAAGCTGTCGTCGCCGCGGCGTTAATAGAAAACCTGATCCCATCATGCCACGCAGGAGAATAGAGACATTTCCTCTTCCTCCTCTCTCTCTTTGGCGCCAGCCCACTACATCAAATTAAACCACTTTGTATTACATCCTTCCCTAATCATGTTACATCCTAATTTCATATCCTTGAGCTCTCTGGATTGAATGCCTGCTTGCGTGGAAGGAATATAATATCTGCAATATAATGTGTATTTCAAGGATATCATCTGCCGCTCACCTCAGTAAAGCACACCCACACTGTGTGTCTCTGGGAGCAGCGAGTCCATGGAGGCCATTGTGTCTTGTGTAAGAGTTTACTTTAGAATTACATTTTCATGGCGAGATAAACTACTGGATCTAATCCCATCATTTCTATGGCAGGCTGACCTTTGTTGAATGGGTAACTCCGAGGACCGCTAGTCCTTACAGGGATATTATTCACTGAGTGTGGAAGTCCTCACTGGCACAATGGTAACATCTGTTTTCAGTCGCCATCCTTTCCATTAAATCAACTTTTAAATCCCGAGCCAGAGGAGCAGTTTGAAACGGAGGTCATCGGATCCTCGCTTTGCAAAATCTTTCCTAAGAAGACTGAGTTCCAGCCGTATCTTGGTGCATGACAGTTGAATGCTTGCGCTCTAATGGGGCCCTCTAACAACGTCTCTGCAAAAGGTTATGCCAGCAGATAAAGCCCAGTAAATACACATGCTGCCGGCCGTGCATTGCTGTGTGGATCGTGCTCAAGTTGCATCAATCAAGTGGAAAGTCTCTTCCTCCGTAGAGGCTGGTGAGTCACAGCTGAAGAACTTCCACAACTCGGAGGGAAGCAACACTTTTCCTGCTTGAATCATCGGCCCAAAGAGGAACGATAAAACATCTGCTTCTTTTATAGGAAAGAGATGTTTTGAACGGGGGTCTTCACTCGGCAGACCGGGGTCGCCTCAGCGGCAAGAAAGACACACAAAAATATGACAGAACAGTACAATGAAGATAGGACGATCTGTAGGTAAAGAAAGTGCACGTTGGTGCTGTCGCCTCACAGCCAGAGGCTTTCTACCCTCCGGCCGGTGAGGAAGTGTGCATGTTCCCCCCGTGGTATCGGGGCTCTCCTGGTTCTCCTGGTTCTCCGGCTTCCCCCACAATCCAAAGACGGCTCTAAAGTACTGGAGGTGTGACTGTGAGCTGAAGGGCTGTCTGCCTTTCTGTGTGATTGTCCAAGGTCACCCACCTCTCACCAATGTCAGGAAGAACCGACCCTGTATGGATTAGTGGTTACAGATAATGGATGTAAGTGGAAGTCTGACACTGGTAAAACAGGATAATTGCTCATTTCAGTCTAAATAGAGAAAGTGTAAATGCGTCAGAGTCCAGGGAGCCAGACAACTCAAAATGGGTTTATTTTCAACCACTGAGGGAACTTTGAGTATTCAGGTTCTCCCTCTAGAGGAGGAGTTTAGAACCACGGTGCAGAACAAAGCTTTATATAAACAGCTTTGTTCCAGCAGCCATCACTGGTGAACACATTATAATGATAGCAGCACTGATCTGGAGCTTTCAGTACTTTCATCATGTTTGTCTGCTTGTCTGTTTGTTGTAATGAAGTCGAGACGGATGCCTCGTTTTCTACTGTTTTCTACTGTTTTCTACTGTTTTCTTTGTTTTCTACTGCAAACCCAGTCTACCTACGATACTAATAAAGTAACCAAACCAAACCAGAGAAATAACAGCGAGTAGCTGGATGGCAAAGACAACTTCCATGATGGTAGAACACGGACATATGAATATTCATAAGCACACATCTCAACATGTGACTAACCTTTCTCCAAGAGGTTCCTCACGCTCCGCTGCAATAAGGACCGTTACAGGGGAACATTCCTGCCGTCAGCAATACGGCTCTATAACAAGTCACCGCTTGCTAGTTCCTCTGTGGACTAATTCATCACTGTACCATACATACTTTGCTTTTTGCTCTTTGCACTTTCTACTGTTTATCTAATTTACTTAATTAATGAATACACTCTGTGCTGTAAATATAAAAACATTCTCCAGTTAGTTGTATTCTATTCTATTTTATTGTGTATACTTAAATATATATATGACTTTATTTTAATTTGTATATATCTTTCATCCCTGTTGCTTCTTTATATATTTGATCTTTTATCTTGTGTGTTTGTATCTTCAATTGTAAGGCGCTACTGATGACGACAAAAAAATGTCCCCTTGGGGATTAATAAAGTATATATTCATTCATTCATTCATTCACCTGCCCTCAACCGAAAAAGATCCAACTTTTCAAACAAAGTTTAGAATGTTCCTGACCGGCACCACTGTGGTAACACGAGATAAAAACGGACCCAACAATAACTTTCATAAGTACTCTGTTTTATAGTTTGTTTTAGTGTCAATACATCCTGTCCTCCTCAAGCAGCAGCACTGGACCTCCATGAAGCCTGGTCAGGAAGCACAGAGACGCTGGGGTCCAACAGCACGACACACTGCAAACACATCACTTCACCTGCTACTCTCACAGTCAGTTCAGTTCATCCACTGCTGGAATATTCAGTCAGTAGAGGAGCGTGGGAACAAGATCGGGGGTTATTGTTTGTGACCAAACTCGTGCATCTTCTCTTCGGCGCCACATGGAAACATCAGCCAGAGCGAGGTTCAACCCAGCGCCGTCTTTTATTACCACGTCTGTGGTGGAGGAGGTAGTGGTCCGGCCTTTTTTTAAACGTTTAAAAAGAGTGTAGACTGTATACTGATGACTGAAGGATGTGTTAGCACTTACAACCTGAATAATCCCCAATCCAGAGGTGATACACAAATCTGATGCTCTGTGAAACAAATGGATTCCTGGTGCTTGGAGACTTGTCATGGTTGCACATAGAGCGTTCCTCTTTTGGGCAAAGAGATGTGTTTCTTCACTGAGAAGGTGTCTCTCTGACAGAGGAGGTTAAGTAAAAGTGGATAAGGAACACCGCTAATAAGCTACAACAGCTTCCTCTAGCTTGAACTCTGCCTCCCTCTAAAGGTCGGCACTGTCAGGGCGGCGAGCTGCAGATTAGCAGAGCAAACCGTTACTCTGCTAATCACAGGACTCCACTGGGGAAGAAGGTTCCATGTTAAATGATAGTGGTGTTTCTCCTCTTTCTCTCTTCCATGCGTGGCCGTTTCCTCCCTTCTTTCTGTCCTCTTCCTCCACATTAACGTTTATATTAAAGTGTATTGATCCGTCTGGTGCACGTTGAAAGCAGAGCTATGAAGAGCGTTGTAAACACTGAGCTCTTTATAACAGTTGTTCATGGTGATGACACGGCAGACGGAGGAGCCGGGGTCCGTGGGCCGGGCGGCGTTGCATCCGAACCTCTGACCGGCCAATTACACGCGTTGGAAATCACATCACGTGATGCTGCTCAGCCAATCAAAGGTGTGTATTCTGGCGAGCATCGCGACAGAGACCAACTAGTCAAGTTATTTCACACGGCGTTCTCCAAGAAGAAGACTGTGGACAACCAGAGCCGATGCCCGTCGTGTCACCGGGCCGGTTCACACAAAACGAGAAAAACACACACACACACACACACACACACACACACACGTACCATCTGTACTACGGCATTGTGTTGAGCTCTCTCAGCGCGCTACAATGAACCCGTTGTGATGTCGGCACACGGCTGCACTGCCGGTAGAGACAGAACAGTCTATGGCAGGTTGTGTGTGTGTGTGTGTGTGTGTGTGTGTGTGATCTCTCTCTCTCTCTCTCTCTTCCCCTCCTCTTCCTCCTCCTCCTCCTCCTCCTCCTCCTCATCCTCTGCTCGCCGTGGAAACAAGATAAGTTTGTTGGGCACTCTTTGTTGTTTCAGGCCATTGTGTGTCGTCTCCTGTGAGTAACTTTATATCCTCTGTTAGATACGGCCAGGTCTCCTGAAGATGTATTGGTTAATTAACTTAATGGCGTGTGTGTGAATATGGTGTGAGAAAGTGTGTGTGTGTGTGTGTGCGTGCGTACAGTACGAGTGCATGTGCACAATTGTGTGTGACGAGTGAGAAATGTGTTTGTGTTTTGCACAGTTGTGTGTGTGTTGTCCGGTGAATTGAGCAACAGAGAGAAAGAGGCTCATTATCTCAGAAACCAGGAAGACAAATTGGAACCAACGGGCTGATCATTGGTCCACTTATAATTACCAGAGCGGCAGCTTTCTGCAGCGCTCCTCTTCAACAGAGAAAGAGAGGTGAAATGTGATTGGATAAGATGCTGTTAAGCAGCTCCCAAACAGAGGCATACAAGAGGCCTGAAGCAGAGCAACAGAGGAAGACAGGAGCTGTGCAATGAGAAAATAAGCTAATAGGGAAAACATATTATAATACATGTAGTGTATTTGTGAAGAACAATTAAATTATAAAATAGCTGTAGCTTTGTGGTTCTGTTTAGGCCATCAGAGAAGGCTTACAGGCCCCGACGGCCACCACTGTGTGAATGTGTGTGAATGTGTGTAAATGTGTGTGAATGTGTGTAAATGTGTGTGAATGTGTGTAAATGTGTGTGATTGCGTCAAGCTGCAGTCCCCACTAGTTATCAAATCACATTTTTGTGACGCAGGTTTTCTTTCTTAAAATGGCGTTTTCCGGCTGGCTTTATTAACATGCTCAGGGAACATGTAAAGAGCAAGCGGCGGCGTGTCTGTCAGTAACCATGGTGATGGATGTTTCCATCTCACAAGGCAGGAAAGCAAGCGGCGCCTCCATCTCCCGTGATATTTACTTTAAAGAACATACTGTACAGCGCACCACAAAGATTAATGTGAAATTACTTTGACATTACATTACAAAAATAAAATAAAAAGTGCATTTCAAAGACAAATAAAAGTCAGTAAACTCCCTAATATTTCTCTTTCTAGGAAAAAAATGGCGTTTTACATTACAATATATATACTTAAAATAACACTGAAGGAAATAGACAGGTATAAGAAAAACCTGTATCCTTCAAAATAAAAGCATCCCTCCTGTTCATAATAGCAATATAACAACAGTAACAAACGATCTAAAGACATTAGGAGACTGGTAGCAAAGTGCAGCCAACTCTGCAAAAAGTGCACCTTAAGTAATTGAAATGCTATTCCATACTGGAACGTGATGTTTATGAAAGAGATGTCTCTGCCAGTGTGGGGAGATCAATACTGCTGACTGGTTTTCTACAGAACAAGCACCATCCCGAAGGAAGAAGAAGAGAAATGCACTTGTTGCCAGAATCTTCTTCATAAGCGCTGCCTTGAGTGAAAGGAAGTCGTGCAGATTTCGCTTGTTTAGGGTAATAAAAGAAAGATGCGAGGCTCAACTCCTGCCTTTGTTCATCTTTCTGCCACAAAATGTGAGCCGACACACTACAGGTAATTGTCTTTGCTCTATGCAAAGCACCGCTTTCTTCCCGTTCCCGGCTGAGTGCCGGGCCGAACTCTTTGAATGTGGAATAACGAGATATGCATTCATATTAATGTGCACTCCAGGGACGACTTGAAAGGGCGGCCGTGCTCCGGGTGTGCGTGGGCTCTGAAGAAGGTGCATGAGCGGCAGAAGAGGTGGGCTGTCGCTAACGGAGGATGCTACTTTAATGTCCAGCCTCCTTGAGCAGCCGGAGGGAGGCGGAGGAGGAGTGGGCGGAGGGATGGGAAGACGAATCAAGCGCTGAACACCAGGGATTCTCACGGAGGATATGGGAGTCCCTGTGCTGGTTGTCTATGAAGACACACTCATCAGACTCCAATATCACAAAGGCCTGGGAGGTGACGTCACCTATGAGTGTGAGTCTGTGGCCGGATTGAAAGCTCTCAAATGCACTGTAAAAAATAAAATCAATGTTTTGACAACTTGGGTCTCATTTTCATTGTTTTGTTGCTGTAAGTTTTGCCCAGAGGCGTGATGGAGAGTTACTGTCGTCCTTTTATAGGAGCACAGGTTGTTTGTTCTGTCGTGGTCTCTTGTCTTTGTGTGCAGGGCGACCCACTCATTCTGATGGACGTCTATGAATGTATGGACACGTGTTGGCTGGAAAGACCTGGGCCCTATTCCTCGTAATTGGTTCAACAAAGTCGAGCAAACGTCCTATTATCCAGCTGAAATTAGCGAGATGATTGACATCAGGCTAACTGGGTTTCATCTGGATAAATGCCCGTACCCGCTCCTCTTCAGAAGGGGGAGGAGTCGAACAGATTACATGATCTTCAAACGCTACAATGGCAAATAAACTCAGAGAAAGAGCGTCTCTTCTCTCCGTGGAGGAGCAGAAGATGATCACGACTACATATGATGAATTTAAGTCCATATCATGGCAAAGTCTAATGCTGCGTTCACATCCAAACACTTCCTGTTTGTGAACGCAGCTTAACGATGCCTCCGCTGGTCGGGCTAGAGTCACATAAGCATCGCAAAATATCAAGTTAAATGCATAAGTGTTGGGAAAATGTATCGGCTAATTTTAAGTGCCTCATCACCCAAATCAATCAGATTCTATTTATGTAAATGTGCCTGCTGGCAGTAGTATACGAATAAATATCTACTTATGAGGATATATGTACTGTATGTGCGTATGTATCATATATGTGTATATACATGTTTGTGTAGATTACCATATAACTAGGAGTTTGAATATGTGTATTGTTAATGCGTGCTAATTATTGGACGCCTTTCATTCACAGGTTATTGTCACAGGTTGGTCTCGCCTCGTCCTCACATCTGATTGGCTCTATCCTGTCAAGACGAGGAGAATCATGTTCTCATCTTTTCTCACAAGACTGGACCGTGCAACGACCCGTCTGCTTCACTAGTGTCAACATACTGATTACAGGTGTGAGTGTTGAAGCGCAGGCGTGTGACTGACTTCCCTTGAGAACTGGACCTTTCATAGACACAACCACCTCCAGCTGCATAGCTGTGTTGTACTGACCTCGCTAACCTGAACTTTAATGGACATGAAGAGTAATGGAGAATATCTGCAGAATATAAGGATTTATATTATCAATATGGGCGGATCAGTACCTTAATCATGTTCTACAATAATGATATGTATGGTGTACTAATAACACCGTCATATAATTATGAGTACTTTAACACATCCATACGTTTCTTAAGCGCTAAATAAACTATACGAACAGCACGCCATGCAGCGGCTTTCCCGATGTTCTCCACACTGTTGCCAAAAAATAAGACTCAGTAAAAAATAAAAAAATCCATGAACTACTTATTGTTTCGAATGTAGGAAAGTTTACCAAGTTGTGTTCCCCAAGACCAAAACAAATCAAGAAATCCAGGGGTGAGTTTGACACACACACACACACACACACACACACACACACACACACACACACACACACACACACACACACACACACACACACAGTCCATGGCATTAGCACCCGAATGGAATGCGGCCATTAATAATGAATTCATCTCAACCAGTGCTGTGAAGTAACACTTCCTCCATCTCCCTTGTTGCTCTCTCCTCTGTCCTCCATGCATCTTCTTCTCTACAAGCAAACCTCTGAGTGTAAAGACATCTGTAGAGAGTCTGCAATCACAACAAGGAAATACATTAATTAATTGAACTGTAAAAATCAATTCTTACAGCAAAAGAGCAGCAACTGCAATTCTCTTGATGTTGAGCCAAAAGGGGTTTTAGGGTCTGGGAACACTGATAAAGCATCGATCCCTCCTCTTCCTCCTCTCCCTCCTCTCCCTCCTCTTCCTCCTCTTCTATTCCTCTTTCCTCTGTGGGTTCTTCTGGCATTCTGTCTCTGTCCATGTTCATCTGCTTAGCCGTCTGGCTCCACAAGCCAGCGCTCTGGCTTTGTGTCTCTTTTCTGTGTGTGTTGGCGCAGGCTTTGTATCTTTTGGCTGGGTTTTTAGTTTTTGTGTTGTTCCATAGACTGTTAAACATGAAATGTTTGCTTTATTGGTTGGACCTTATGTCGTTTTATGCCAGTGACAATATTTTTAAATTGGTGATATGTTCCTCCGACCGTGACTCTCCTCATTCTGTCTCCGCCGTCTGATCTGACGGCCTCTACGACCCTCTTGCTCCACAAACATGTTGATTGAATGTCGATGTTTCGTAACCAAAAATATGTTTCATAAAAGTGTTTCCTATCAGCTTTGGATTACGTCTGCAGGAACACGCAATGCTACGCGTTTACACGTTGAGAAAAACGATTGATCGGGTTTATGCGATACCGATGCTCTTAAGGGGAGACAGATTACGCTCGTAATATGAGATGTTAATAATAACAGCCTTTGATGGACGTAACATGATAAAGTACCGTGCAGAGTAGGGTTTACTTAGAAAGGCTGTCCTATATAATCACACTCCTACGCTGTCACTTTAAGGACATGTTAGGAGAACAGCTGCAGAGTGAGACTCACATGTCTTCGCTCAGCGACTTCTTTCTTTTCTGTCCGCTGGACGACGCTCCGCTTCAAGGAAAGCTGCCGTGAGAAAGTTGCCATGTCACGTAACTCTCAAACCACGCAACCGCTCTTGCCAACTTCCTTCTTGGCCGAGCAGAAGGAGCGATCAGCAGCACAGGAGGAAGGTATTGATTCTCTAACTTTGTTCCAAACCTCGGCAACAACCAGAACGTCTCTTGACCGAATGAATCACTCAAGAGGACAAACGAGAGCATCTGTCCTGGTTTCTCTCTTGTTCCACCTCTCACCTTCCAGGTCATACTCTGGCTCTCTGTGTGGTCCGACTAGGGGAGAATAAAGTACAGCGTCTACTGGAATGTTTTCCTCCGGTTAGCTGTAGGTTGAACATGTGACCTCGGCCTAGGAGTTACTGGTTCTTTTCCCCAGCAAACATTGCTGTGTCTCGTGAAGACTCGTCCTCCTGATGAGAGTAAACTATATAACCTGGCAACGTTTAACACTGAAACAGCATATTTAGCATTAGGTAGCACATCAATAATCAAAGATTTAACTCACAACTATAGGTGTAAGTCAATGTATTTGTCAGCTATGATTCCTCCAGCCGGTGAGTGAAGGCTGGTGTACAAACAGATACTCAAGCATAAGTTTGAACATGAACCATGGAGGAGGCAATGCTGCAAATGAATGAACACTTAACATGTGTTTCTGATGCTTGAGTTCAGTGGCACCACTGTGGGCGTCAACAACAAAAAGTATTTTTTTTCCCAAAATAATGAATTCATTCATTGATTGACAGATCTCTGCACACAAAATAATTAAATCTGTGACATAATGATTTCAGATGCAATTAATGAAAGGTTTGTTTCTATCAGTAGTGCAGAAGCAAAACAAACAAACAACCTCTATATACTTTATGGTAGACAGATTTAAGTTCTTACAATTTATTTATTTTATTTTATTTCTGTCCACCATAGCGAGAATAAGGTGAATAATCCCTCAGAGAAGACTTATTTATTTAAGGAGAAAACAAGGGTGTAGTTACGTGCGTTCACTATATATATATATATATATATATATATATATATATATATATATATATATATATATATATATATACCCCAGCCTGCCGACTCTCCTCCTAATGAAGGCCGGTCTTTGACGCCTTTACAGGCGATGGGAAAGAACATTCGTACATGACATTTCATTTAGCGGAGGCGTTCATCCAAAGAGACTTACATGTCTGCTTTTCAAAGCCAGCAGAGCGATGTGTTCGATGTCAACGCTCAGCAGCAGATAGAGGAACTCAGAGAGTGGGCTTTAATATGTCCTGGGCTTCATTTAAACTCCTGGGCCTGTGGGCAGAGGACGTTAGCATGAAATGCTACTTTAACGGGCTCCACCCTTATTGTTGCTCCGGTGCAACAAAAGGCCCAGATGGTGTTTCCAGGTCTGTTGCTGCGTTTGAGGGATTTGATTTGTGTACGTCTGTAGGAAGAGGACGCGTTGGAGACATCCTGTCCTTCCTTTGTTTGTGACTTCAGGGGAAAGCTTTGGCGGGACATTTAGTTTGAGGCTCATGTGTGTTTGTCGCTGTAATTATTATTACACTACTCATCACTACAGTCAGTCCTTGTGGCCAAAATGAGCATTACAATGAAAAACATTAGCAATTTGGAAAAATGATCCTCAAACATACATTTGTGTTTCTCTACCTGTTCTTAAGTCACATAAACACAGTCGCAACACAACTAATGAGATCAGAATAAGATTCTTCATCACCACATGGCCTCCATACGAAGCCTTGTGGAGTTCTTCAAAAGTCTTTGACGTGCACACGTCCACATATTCTACCCATCAGAAGTGGTGTTGGCATTGTCTGATCTTTCCATCAACAACAGTGAGGGATGAAATATTGCAATAACACGAGACACCACACACCAGAAAGGCCTCAAGGAAGACGGCTTCTCTTTTTATGATTTATTCAGATGTGTTCTGCAACAAAGACGACGTCCACTCGGCTCTGACATGTGAGCTCACGCTCTGACATCAAACACGGGGACGCGCTCTCCCTGCTCCCCTTCTGCATTTCCTCTCTCTCTCTCTCTTTATTAGGAGTTTTCTGTTCAATTTCTCTCTTTGTCTTCTCATCTTTTCCCCCCGGTTCCTCCTCCCTCTCTTGTTTTCCTCCCCTGCTGAAGCCTTTTGCTGCAACAAGAAAGACGTCGCCATCGGGAGAAAAGTAGACTTACTGTTTATCTTTTGAAGCATCACAGCTCACTGCACAGCGATGATCAGAGAGGAGAGGGAGACGGGACATAGAGATGGAGGGACGGGAAATACAAGGAGACAAGTAGCGGAGAGAATGTCTGTACATTGCAGGGAAGCGAAGGAGAAAGTGGGCAAAGAGGGAGATCATAGGGTTTAGGGTTGAGCGAGAGAGAAAAGACCCCGAGGAGGGGCTCTACCTCCTCCACCTCCTTATCCCCTGTTCCCAGGGTTCAGGAGGAGCAACTGAGACCCCGAGACTTTATGGAGCTTTTGCAGCTGGAGAGGAAAGTAAGGAGAGAGGAGAGAGTAAAGGGAGAAGATGGGAGGGAAGGGGGAGGATGTGAAGGTGAGAGGATGAATGAACATCAAAGGAATAGTTGAGCATTTGGGGAATGACACTCTTGAGATGAGAAGATTTACAGTATGTCAATATCATCTGCGGCGCTGGTTAGCCTAGCTTAGCAAAAAGAGGGAACGCAGGCTTAAAGTCAAACAGGACCCAACGCTAACCACTCACTAAATGCTAACGTTAGCATGCTCGCAGTGACAGATTTGACGCGCTGATGTTCAGCATAATTCCTGTTCGCCATCTTAGTTTAGCGTGGAGTGTGCTAACACATGCTAATTAGCGTTGCACACAAAGTGCAGCAAAGACTGGTTTCATCTGGTTGCTTTAGTTTCCAAAGTTAATGACACTCACAAAGTACTGGACAAGTTACAACTCAGACCAGAAGATGGCGCTACATGAGAAGTTAAGGGTCCCCTAACGGGACATTTAATGGCAATCTTTCCAACAGTTGTCGAGACGTTTAATTAAAAAAACTTTTTTTTGTGACGTAACTTGCATACTTCTGTAAAGGCAATTCCGTTGTAATTCCATCTCATTTTGACGAACGTTGGTGGCTCTTGTAGGAAAACACACCAAGAAATGATCATATGAACCGTTGCATGAAGATTCCTTGAATTGGTGGACAACCGAGGCAGCTTTATAGAAGGCATATATATATATATATATATATATATATATATATATATATATATATATATATATATATACAGGTAAAAGCCAGTAAATTAGAATATTTTGAAAAACTTGATTTATTTCAGTAATTGCATTCAAAAGGTGTAACTTGTACATTATATGTATATATTGCACACAGACTGATGCATTCAAATGTTTATTTCATTTAATTTTGATGATTTGAAGTGGCAACAAATGAAAATCCAAAATTCCGTGTGTCACAAAATTAGAATATTACTTAAGGCTGATACAAAAAAGGGATTTTTAGAAATGTTGGCCAACTGAAAAGTATGAAAATGAAAAATATGAGCATGTACAATACTCAATACTTGGTTGGAGCTCCTTTTGCCTCAATTACTGCGTTAATGCGGCGTGGCATGGAGTCCATGAGTTTCTGGCACTGCTCAGGTGTTATGAGAGCCCAGGTTGCTCTGATAGTGGCCTTCAACTCTTCTGCGTTTTTGGGTCTGGCATTCTGCATCTTCCTTTTCACAATACCCCACAGATTTTCTATGGGGCTAAGGTCAGGGGAGTTGGCTGGCCAATTTAGAACAGAAATACCATGGTCCGTAAACCAGGCACGGGTAGATTTTGCGCTGTGTGCAGGCGCCAAGTCCTGTTGGAACTTGAAATCTCCATCTCCATAGAGCAGGTCAGCAGCAGGAAGCATGAAGTGCTCTAAAACTTGCTGGTATACGGCTGCGTTGACCCTGGATCTCAGGAAACAGAGTGGACCGACACCAGCAGATGACATGGCACCCCAAACCATCACTGATGGTGGAAACTTTACACTAGACTTCAGGCAACGTGGATCCTGTGCCTCTCCTGTCCTCCTCCAGACTCTGGGCTTCACAGGTCACAGGTGTAGCCTCACAGGTGTATCCTCCACAGGTGTAGCCTCACAGGGCACAGGCGTAGCCTCACAGGTGTAGCCTCACAGGTGTAGCCTCACAGGTAACAGGTGTATCCTGCACAGGTGTAGCCTCACAGGTCACAGGTGTATCCTCCACATGTGTAGCATCACAGGTGTAGCCTCCACAGGAGCAGCATCACAGGTGTAGCATCACAGGTGTAGCCTCACAGGTGTATCCTCCACAGGTGTAGCCTCACAGGTGTAGCATCACAGGTGTAGCCTCCACAGGTGTAGCATCACAGGTGTAGCATCACAGGTGTAGCCTCACAGGTGTAGCCTCACAGGTGTATCCTCCACAGGTGTATCCTCCACAGGTGTAGCCTCCACAGGTGTAGCATCACAGGTGCAGCATCACAGGTGTAGCATCACAGGTGTAGCATCACAGGTGTATCCTCCACAGGTGTAGCCTCACAGGTGTAGCCTCACAGGTGTAGCATCACAGGTGTAGCCTCACAGGTGTAGCATCACAGGTGTAGCCTCACAGGTGTAGCCTCACAGGTGTAGCATCACAGGTATATCCTCACAAATGCTCCTTCTTAACATACCAAGCTCTCTTTCCACAGTTGACTCTTTTTAGTCTGAATGATAAGAATCCCAGGAACAGCATCATGGCTGACGAGCTGCAGGGAGCCGATTCAAAAGGAAAGACATGTCGTACTCACAATGGACGTTAATATTGGAGAGGGATCCTGCTGAGGAATATGACTCAGAGTCAAATTCAAAACATGTATATTTAGTTTTATCTAATTGTTTGAAGGAGAGTGCAACTGAGAGCTAAAGTTACAACAAACCTTCTGCTACGAGAAGAAGAACAAAGACAATCCCAGACAACACAAAGATCTGTTTCCCTCGGTCTCCTGGTCTCCTGGTCTTCTCTCACGACGCGGCTCTGAAACACATACGTGTCTTCAGCAACAGTTGCTTTCTCCAGAAAAAGTACATGAAGGCATCGCGGGTGGTGATGTCCACGCCTTGCTCCAAAACCCAACACAATCATTCAATAATAATAACGATAGATGTATTTACTGAACATTTAGTTTTGTGGGTTCTGTGTGAGTCCTGTTCCCACGGTATTTGACCCGAGCACCAAATAAACACCTTGATGGTTGAATGTAAATCTCTTTCCTCTCTCAGCTCTGATGCAGTGAATGATGAAGAAGAGCTTTCTAACGTGATCCACTTGGTCCGTTTTACGTCATTTATACTTCCTCTTCGCCTTTATTTGGCTTTTTGAATGAATTAAGATCATTAGTACTTCATTAATATGTGATGCCAGGCAGCGTTTCCCCCCCTGTGTGTGTGTGTGTGTGTGTGTGTGTGTGTGTGTGTGTGTGTGTGTGTGTGTGTGTGTGTGTGTGTGTGCCCTCGCTCCCGCCTTTCAAAGCCCTCCCCACAGAGGAGGAAGTCTCTTTTAAAGTGAGTAACAAATCACGATGAGTGTTTCTCAAACCGTCTCTGGCAAATGTTTCTCTTGTTTTAGGGCAAAACGGGAGATTTCCTCCGGGGACCGTGAACGCACCGCCGACCTGCTGACGACAGAAACAAGAGATGTCTGTCACCCGCAACATCTGGCATCCATCTTTTAATTAACCCCAATGCACGCCGGCAGGGATGTAGAACGCACTGCAGGTGAGAGATGTGACAAGAGAAGCCCAAAGGACAGCGAGGACAAGGCGGTGAGCCTAAGGGATGGAACATTAGCTCAGACACACACACACACACACACACACACACAGACACACACACACACACACACACACACACACACACACACACACACAGACACACACACACACACACACACACACACACACACACACACACACAGACACACACACACACACACACACACACACACACACACACACACACACACACAGACACACACACACACACACACACACACAGACACACGCACACACACACACACACAGACACACGCACACACACACACACACACACACACAGACAGAGATCGGCTCTATGAAGATCCGCGGCTGGATTGCGGGATGAAAAGATCCCAGAGGAAGGATTGGCAGATTAGGGATCTGATCTGATCCGTGTGTGATTTGTAATCCGCCCAAAGTACAAAGAAGCACATTTTCATGTCAGACGTCTCCTGATGAGATTTTGAACTCATTATCTAAAGGCAGACGTTCACTGAGTGACAGGAAACCACATCACAGATTTATTAGTTTTAAAAACGGGTGCTTCTCATTGTCGAGGAATGACCCCTTGAGATGTACCATCTCGTCTCCATTATGCAATAATACATACAAACATAACAATAAATGTATATATATATATATATATATATATATATATATATATATATATATATATATATATATACACTCTCTCAATAAAGTAAGTAAGTAAGTTTATTTACGAAGCCCTCTTCACAGACAAAGGTCACAACGTGCTGCACAGGAGGCAGGAAACAGGTGTTGAACCAGACTGACAGTAAGAGTTAAGAGACAGTAAAATACACATTAAAAGATGGAGCAGTAAAAACACAATAAAACAAATAATGAAAATGAATAAATAACTGATTGGAGGCGCTGGCAGGGAGACCTCATTGTTGCTCTTCTCTCATCCGACCGAACAACAACGTGTTGCTATGTGTGACCACAGAGGACCAGACGGCACACGGGGAAACCATCCGTGCTCAGAGGCCACAGGGCATGATGCTGATGATGACGATGATGACGAGGATGATGATGCTGCAAGGCGTGGGTTTGGTCTCTACATGGAGGAGGAAGGTGGGATCCTCCCCATAACAGTTTGAGCATCAAACTACTTTTCTTGCATTCTTGTAAATTTTTTCTGCATCAATTTATGGTGGAAATGTCTTCATTTTGTAAAAGCGCAAAATCCAGGCGGATGGAAAGGAACACAACGCAGTCATGCTCATGTATTGCTCAATACATATTCCCTCAAATATTAATTCTCCTGCAGATCAGCTTTTTCTCATTTAACGTCATCTCTGCTGAGTCAAAAACATGTTCCGACATGGTTTTCTCTTCTGTCCCCCTTTTCGTCTCTTTTTTGGGGAAGTAACCGCGTTAAATGTGCACGTGACGCTGGTGCACGTGCACAGTAGGGAGCAGGGGTTAACAGGTGAAGGGTAGGGAGCAGGAGTTAACAGGTGAAGGGTAGGGAGCAGGAGTTAACAGGTGAAGGGTAGGGAGCAGGAGTTAACAGGTGAAGGGTAGGGAGCAGGAGTTAACAGGTGAAGGGTAGGGAGCAGGGGTTAACAGGTGAAGGGTAGGGAGCAGGAGTTAACAGGTGAAGGGTAGGGAGCAGGAGTTAGCAGGTGAAGGGTAGGGAGGGTCCAGGTTGTTTAGGGCTTTGTAGGTGGTGAGTAACATTTGAAAGTCTATCTTGTACTTGACCGGGAGCCAGTGGAGGTTGCGTCGGACCGGGTGAGACGTGAGAGGAGAACGGTGTGGTCGATAGTGTCGAAGGCGGCGCTGAGATCAATGAGACCAGAGGACAGAGAGGAGTTGATGATGTTTGTGATGAGAGGGGAGAGAGAGGGGAGAGAGAGGGGAGGCAGGCCTTGACTAAAGAAGAGGGAAGGGGTCAAGGACACGGGTGGAGTTGCACGCCTGCCACTTGTGTTCAAACCAGCAAACCTGCCCGAGCAGTTTGGACTGACACAGAGTGTGTGTAGAAAGGACTGCACGGTCCTGCAAGACCGCACTCAGGTGTAAATGTGCCCATGTTCACCTGTCACACTGGGTCCGCTCACACGTCCATCTGCATGTGTCAGGTGGAGCGGCTGCTCCGGTCTGGCAGCCAGGAGGGTGGAGACGACACACACACACACACACACACACACACACACACACACACACACACACACACACTGGGACTAAATGTACGTGTGTTCCACATATCAAACACTCCTCTCTGTTTCCAGCAGGTCACCCGGGTCAAGCACTTATTTTTCCCACTTCGATAATTCTGCGCGCCGACAAACAAAATTGATGGTGACGATAAGGAAAGCTGAACCTGCAATAGTTTAGTAGATGAACCACAGTGCTGTGGGAACTGATCTCATAAGGCAGAGCCCTCCGTGCAGAACACCCGCGGGTGCTCTTAAGGTGTGCAGCGGTTAGACTGACAGCATTAATAATGTGAAACACAGTTTTTACACTCAGTCTCTCATACGCTCAATCCAGAGGCAGCTGGAGGGAGAAATACATCGCCTCACCTCCGGGTCGAAGCACCCATCACACACACACACACACACACACACACACACACACTCACACACACACACACACACACACACACACACACACACTCACACGCACACACTCACACGCACACGTAGACCGCGTCATACAGCACATACGAAAACAGCTGATCGTTTTCATAGTAGGCTCGACTAGATGAGACACTATCTTGGCACAAAGTGGGTAATTTTTGAATTTTTGAACCGGAAGACATGTTTCTTTGACTGAATATGCTTCCTAATATGCCAATACTTTCCTGGATTGTGTTTAATGTTGCAGATGTCGATGCTTTAGGTCGTAATCTTTCTAAAAAGGTGCACTATTAGTCTTTTTGATACACCTTGCTCATCCTCATGCTGGATGTTTATATATGATCAACATTTATTTTAAAAGTGTATTATGTGTATTATGTCATGTATAATACCATGACATCATCTAATGCTGCTAATACCATGACATCATCCAATGCTGCTAATACCATGACATCATCCAATAATGCTAATACCATGACATCATCCAATGCTGCTAATACCATGACGTTATACTGCTAATACCATGA
>NC_136601.1:26284610-26297110 GCF_910589615.1 Taurulus bubalis
ATGAGTGGACTGCTGAGTATTTTTGTGACATTTTGTAACTTCTTGGGGATTAATTTACTGTAGAAAATGTGCCGCGGCTCAAAAAAGGTAGAAAAACACTGGTCTAGAGTCGGTCGTGTCGGTGGAGAGAATGGAGAACCAGAGGAAGCCTGGAGGGGAAGAGTCACGGAGCCCCGGTTGTGTTGGCCAGAGACACCTGGCCCAGGTGTGAGAGGCTCTGACGCAGCCTGCCGCCCACACAGTGACACGGTGAGGACGGCTATCGGAGCTGATGAACAGGCAGCAGCAGGGACACCCGTGGAGCCCAGAAGAGGCCCCGGGGTGTGGAGCGCTAACACAAGCTAAATGCTCAGCGTGGGGCGTTCAGTCATAACTTGTCATTCAGTCTGCTTGTGTTAACACACAGTGAGATGTGACTAAACAATTCATTACCGTGTCGTTACCATGTTTCTGACGCGGCCGTGGAGATCCAACAGCTTCATACAGAACCGGTATCTACATCGGTTTTAAGTTGCCGGCAACATTAATTATACATTAACACGGACTGAACACAAGAGGAGAGGGAAGGCTGCTGAAGCCAGTTAAAGGCCGGACGGAAGACCTGAACCAGAACCAGAACCAGAACCTGGACATGAAACTGAACCTGAACCAGAACCTGGACCTGAAATTGAACAAGAACCAGAACCTGAACCTGAACCTGGACCTGAAACTGAACCTGAACCTGAACCAGAACCTGAACCTGAACCTGGACCTGAAACTGAACCAGAACCAGAACCTGAACCTGAACCTGAACCTGAACATGAACCTGAACCAGAACCTGGACCTGAAACTGAAACTGAACCAGAACCAGAACCTGAACCTGAACCTGGACCTGAACATGAACATGAACCTGAACCTGAACCTGAAACTGAACCTGAACCAGAACCTGAACCTGAACCTGGACCTGAACATGAACCAGAACCTGAACCTGAACCTGAACCTGAACCTGAATCTGGAACTGAACCAGAACCTGTACCTGAACCAGAACCTGAACCTGAACCTGTACCTGAACCAGAACCTGAACCTGAACCTGAACCAGAACCTGAATCTGAACCTGAACCAGAACCAGAACCTGAACCAGGCATCAGGCCCAGTCTGCTGAGAACCCAGGGACCACCGCTCCTCTGGAATGACAGAATGAAGCCACAATGTGCATTTCATTAGTCCTCTCTGTCTGTGTGTGCGTGTGTGTGCGTGTGTGTGTGTGTGTGTGTGTGTGTGTGTGTGTGTGTGTGTACCCTCCCAGTCACAAGGAACAGACAAACAAGAAAAGCAAGAAAGAAAGGAAGAAAGAAAGCAAGAAAGAAAGGAAGAAAGAAAGCAAGAAAGAAAGCAAGAAAGGCCGTGGCGGCGAGAGGAATGAAGACCGTCTCATTCTTTGGTGAGAGATAGAAAGACAGCAGCCATAATATCGGCGGGATATCTAATTTGCCGTTAAGATAAAGACGGACGCCGCTTTGCTCCTGGTGGCGTTCCCCCATGATGCAACAGCAGCCGGTGGCTGAATCCAATTAACATCTCCTCTGACTTGGTGTCCCAGCAAGCGGAGATCAAGGTGCTGAATTGCAAACAGGACCAGAGCAACAAAGCAAATCAATGCCGCCAGTGTGTGTGTGTGTGTGTGTGTGTGTGTGTGTGTGTGTGTGTGTGTGTGTGTGTGTGTGTGTGCGTGTGTGTGTGTGTGTGTGTGTGTGTGTGTGTGTGTGTGTGTGATTAAAAGCTGTCTCTCCATTTGTTTGTTTCCAAGGAGGCTGCAGATCCCACATGAATGGCCGAGAGGCAGAGGCAGGACCGATAGAAGGGTTGAAGTGAGGTCCTGGTTGTCTCTAAAAGATCAGAATGAATCTGTCGGCCGGCAGAAGAATGGTTGGCGTTGTGCGTTGGGGCAAATGTGTGTGGTTCCAAACCAGTCCGGTTCATATCAGCCTCGTGTCTCTTCCAGGAACGCACAATGTCAACAGGATGAAACCATTGCTGAGGTTTACACAACTACTAGTAAAGGTTGGAAAACAGATCAGGGTTTGTGTGAAATACCTGGCAGCGGTCAGGAGGCGGGGGGAAGTTTGAAGACTGGAAACTAAACATAGTTTATTAAATAAACATTTTAGTGACAGTTGCAAGTGACACATAATTGTCTTATGATATGAATGTCTGTGTTAAAAGAATAAAGTAACAAGATAACGAGGGTGAAAACATAACGCGGGTCGATAACCAGGTGAAGGTAGTAGGTGGTAGTCGATGCAAAAACGCCAATGCACAGTGGGCGGGGCAAATGATGCAAATGATGCAAGAAAGCCAAAATTGCATCATTGCATTTTGGTTCCTCATGCGACTCGAACAACGGCCTCCTGGGTGAAGGTGTTTGACCCGCCCACCTGAGTGGACCTAGTCGCTTGTTACATGTATGTTGTATGTGTGGTTATCATACCTCATAACTTTCAACAGCCGCCGTTTGATGCACCACCACTTGGTCTGACCGAATGCAAACATATCCATATGCACATGCGCAGAGGTTTAACACTTCAGAAACTCACAACATTTACATGTACAGTATATATACCATTGTATTCATATATTCCACTGCTTTTGTGAACCTAAGACCTTTGGTAAATCAATTTCCATCACCAAAACAGTTCTACCACATGAGTAAAGTTATGTTTTCACAAGAGATGTGCAGAATTTAAAAAATGAGCTTCAATTTTTCAGCGTTAGGGTCATATTATCACTTTACACTTGTGCCTTGGGACAGTGGTGCCTCATTATATAGAGAGCTGAGATTGTTCTGCAATGTTTGATGTAAAACATGGGTATGAATCTCATATGCAAGTGCCTTTAAAAGGTGAATTTAAGAAATTATGTAAAATCGAGAAAATGACCCCAGAGGTTTAACCACGCAAACGAGGGCCATGAAGGAGAAGAGAGTAGCCAGGCAACGCTTGACTAATGGCTACAGGCAGGAACTATAATGCAACGTCAAACTGCTGCAATTTTAGTTTTTGCAATAAGGTGCAATGGCGGTAGACCAGCGGCATGGAGGAGCGCTGTCACAGAGCACAGCACGGCATTGCTGGTGGCTGGGGAAGTCGGCCCCGCTTTTATTTTGGCGGGACACAGCAACAGACCTCGTTTTGAAGTCGCTGCCATCGAGTCTGTGTCTGCGCTGCCTCTAATTGTTTGCTGCAGACGGAGGACACCGAGAGATGAAAGAGGAGAGAGGACAAGTCACAGGGTTTTTCATCCGAGGCATTTTATGTAAATAAAGTTAATACTTGCCAACATAGTGGCTCGCTAAGGCTCACAGTAAAAAATCCTGAAATGAAACATTCTGCAGGCAGCTTTGTCCACCTCGGTTTGACAGATGCTGTAGTTTGAATACATTGTTACTTTAACACAGTTGTGTTTTGACTCTTTCCAACACTAGCAACATGACTGCATTATCTTCAGCTTTAAGCCGAAGCATTTCTATTGGTATCTCCCTCAAAGAGTCAACCAAGTCCAACATAAAAAAGAAATCAGCAACGATGGCCGTAAATAACAAAACTATTGTTGCTTCGTACATGTCGTGGAATTTGTATTTGTTTTGTTAGTGACAGCGCACATTCATAACACATTACTGTAAATGCACAAGACGACAAGCGAACCTCATGGATGTTTTCTGATTGCAGTTCAGATCGATCGGTGCTTACAGGAACATGGAAGCTGCTCCATCAGCACTCAGAATAACCTAGTCCAGGCATCGACACACTATGTAATTGCTCTGTGAGAAAAGTTTGCCTCCCTTTCAGTGTGAGCCCACAGAAAAAACTACTTGTAAGCCAACGAGAAGTCCTTAAGGTGCTCAAGAGTATCAACCGTATCTCACTGTCTTCTTCATGAAATGGATTTTCCTCATTTGTCATGGAGATGGATCTGTTGACATGCAGGCTGTTGTGACATCATCACTTCAGGACTTCTCATCGCTGTTGGCTGAAGAAAACTGCGCTGTGTGCCAAGATAGAGACCAATCAATTCCAAAAGTGTGTATTATATCCAATATGACTTACATTATAAATTCCAATGTAAGTCGTGTGGGATATAATTCACTAAGAGCTTTTCAGGCTTCTGGTTCGCTCCCTGCTCGTATGAATGGGATGCGAATAATTTACTGGTGTGGCTCTTAGGAACCTTTTACATTTGTTGGACCTATAGATCAAATCTGAAGACACCAAGAGTCATTTCAAGGTGTCTGTGATGCTCACACAAATGTGTTCATTGTTTTACAGACATTTCTTTTGGCATTGTGAGAAAAGTATTTTTTGAGTAAAAGTGCAGTTGACTTGCAGTTCCGAAGGTGGCCACCAGGCCAGAATGTCCACACAGCCCATTGCGGTTCCAGGGGGAACTCCTTCCTCGGATGAAGAGCAGTTGAAATACCCAGAAAAAGCAGGTAAGTGAACCTTGAGTTGGATTTATTTTGTAACTTTCATGCTTAACCTTTTTTTGTTTTTGTTTTACAACTAAAACAAAACGACTAATAATGTTTGTTTGTTGAGGAAAATGCTCCCAGTGAATTCCTCATGGAACAGGACAATGAAACAGTAAATATTGTACATTTTCTGTCGATACAAAAAGTCCAAAATTAGTCCATAAATGATGGACACATTCTTTGAGAGTTTGTCCGAAAAAATTGTCCAATCACAAGGTCCATGTCAAACCTGCTCCACTTTCGGGCCATTAGCTGGAGCATTAAAGGGTTACAAAGTGCATTTCCTTGTTATGGCCTTTGGTTTGACATTTGGCCAACCAAAGCTGACATTTAAAAACAAATGACACAACAGTAATCAAATCCTTTTTTGCCGTATGGAGGCCTATCTATTCCCTTCAACTGTGGGGAAACACATTTACGCAACTTGTTTTATTTTCCGTGGCATTTCAAGAGCCTGCCGAGAGTTCCCCTGACAGCTGGTCGGAAACAGAGACGGACACTCCGTGTGTTTCATTTCCAACCCTGCCGTGTTCATTTCGCACTAGGAGGCCTTCGTCTTGGCCCGTCTCTGCTCCGTCACAGCCTGTCCCCACAGCTTCCGTCATCACTGGGATTGGGCTGAAATGAGAATCCTATGAAAAAGAAAGTTTCTCTTTGCACTCAAGACAGGGGCAAAACGGGGACACCAGGCAGAAATATTCGTCATCAGAGGCAACACATTATAATATATAACTAGTTTTTTCGGGGATGAAGGGAAGACTGATGATGTGGCTTCTTTGAAATTTGAACTGGCTTCTAACATTCAGAAGGGCCCAGAGGAAATTGCGGCATGTCAGGGAAAGAGACAAAATTGATAACAACAGCCGTGGGAATTTATCAGCGTCAAAATATTATTCAAGTGAGAACATAATCTTAAATAGAGGCTCTACTCGCCCTCATACACAGGCAGGTCAAAGGTCAACGTCAGGACGCTTGAAGTGAGCTCTGTTTGAAGTGTAGCCCCTCTGGACCCGTGACCACCAAGGAAAGTGAGCTGCATTTCAAGAGGTCGCCGCGAAAATGAAAAGGCGGAGAAAACACAAATCCTCAAGGCAACATGATGCAATAGACTTTCTTATTCACCTAATTATGATATTCCTTTCAGACTAACAATGAAATCCTTGCTTCAATGCTTTTCTACTTTCAACACACAGAACAATAAACATGCTCTTGTTGAATAAGCAGACAACAAAGGTTCATCCTTCTTGTGAATGAGTGGGAACAGAGGGTTAACAGGTGAGGTGCTCACGGCGGTAAGTCAAGTACAACATACAGAAGTTAAACAGGTGTTTGTCGTGACATTACAATGTTGATCATGATATTGTGATGAATCCTACTGGGCCTCAACCGCTTCAGTACATTTAGTTAAACTAAAAACATTGACTGAAAAAAGATGTGTGGGTTTAACCCTCTGGAGTTTGTTGCAGAACAATCTCAGCTCTCTATATAATGAGGCACCATTGTCCTAAGGCAAAAGTGTAAAGAGAAAATATGACTCTAAAGCTGAAAATTTGAATCTCGATTTTGGAAATTCTTCATATCTCTTGTGAAAACATAACTTTACTCATGAGGTCGACCTGTTTTGGTGCTAGAAATAGTTTTACCAAAGGTCTTAGGTTCACAAAAGCAGTGGAATATATGAATACAATGGTAGATACATGTAAATAAATGTCTAAAGCCAAATGTATTATTATAGGGTGGGGATGTGCTGGAGTGGCTGGCGCTGTGGCCTGCGGCAGCGATGCTGCATGTTGTCCTCTGGACCCTGGCAGCTGAGAATCCTCTCTGTAAAATACATTCATAATGGTTAGTATAAGTTCACTGAAAGAAAGTAACGGGGATAGTGACAATATTTGATTACGCACCGTTCAGTCTCATAGACACACTGTAGCCATCTAAGTCTCGTTAGCTCGCACCCGCTAGTTTCGGTTAGCAGCAGCTAATCTAAACACGGTAGTTTCAGTCTCACAAACACATAACAGAGCTATAACACTACTAGGCGTATTATGTTCACTGAATGAAAGTTAATGGGGATCGTGACAATATTTGAATACCCACCGTTCAGTCTTTTATCCACCCTGTAGCCATCTATATCCCCGTTTGCGATCGTTGGCGATCGTTAGCGATTGTTGCAATCGTTAGCGATCGTTGTGATCGTTAGCGATCGTTGGCGATCGTTAGCGATTGTTGCGATTGTTAGCGATCGTTGCGATCGTTATCGATCGTTGCAATCTACCGCGTTACTGCTAGCTCCATGTTAGCAGCAGCTCTATCTGGCCACAGGTCCCATTACTAACGTAAATATGCTATTGCAAAGTCCAGTAAATACACTTACCCATCTTCCAGTGGATCCCTTTGCTTGGCGTTGTCCTGTTCATCTCAGGGATCGACTCCTTCAGGCTCTATTTATGATTGAAGCTGCGCCGTTCTCCAGTACAGCTTCGCTCAGCCTGAAGCTGTGTACGCATCATATGACACGTCTGGGTGTGTAGAATGCTCTATCTTGCTGTGTGAATCTCATACGATCTCGTAGACACAAGGCAGAGGAAGCGGAAGTTTGACTGAATCTTGGCGACGTTGAACCATATTTCTGTGCAGAATTATTGCGACAGAGTGAATATTACGTCAGCATCGTATAGCGCAGATCCGCGCTCCAAGATTTCGAAGAGTTAAATAAGTATGCTTGTTACGTAACTTAAGAATGTTTGTTACATAACTGGTGTTAATAATGTACGTAACAAAACAAAACTGCCATAAAAGTCCTCATTGACTTGGTTTCCGCCGCGGCCTGAACAACGGTCTCCTGGGTGAAAGTCCTGTGTTTGATCAACGTGAAATGACTTTTCGCAACACATTATATACTTCCTCGTTCATGACTACGTGGATATTTTGGGAAAGGTCTGAAAAAAGTCAGTCTATGAAGAGTTGAAATGAGAACGTGTTGGGGAAATGTTGGTCGGGGTTACATACCATATGCCATTTTTTATTTATCTTACTTAACACATCTACTTATTCAAACCCAAACATAATTTTCCTAAACCAAACCAAGTTTTTGTAAAGTAAACCTGAAAACGAAGTAAATCTACATAGGAAGTTGTTGTATTGAAGAAGACTTGAAACTAGAGATTGAGACATAAACTCATGTTTACAATGTTTACTGAGGGAATACATCAAGAGAAGTCAAGAGAAGAGTCATTTATATAGACTTCTATACAACCAGAGTAGTCACCCCCTGGTGGTCAGGAGAGAGAGAGAATGCAGCTTTAACACATGAAGCATATACTTCTATACAACCAGAGGAGTCGCCCCTGGTGGTCAGGAGAGAGATTGCAGCTTTAACACATGAAGCATAAACTTCTATACAACCAGAGGAGGCAACCCCTGGTGGTCAAGAGAGAGAATGCAGCTTTAACACATGAAGCATAAACTTCTATACAACCAGAGGAGTCGCCCCCTGGTGGTCAAGAGAGAGAATGCAGCTTTAAGACATGAAGCATATACTTCTATACAACCAGAGGGGTCTTCCCCTGGTGGTCAGGAGAGATAATGCAGCTTTAACACATGAAACATAGACTTCTATATAACCAGATGAGTCGCCCCCTGGTGGTCAGGAGAGAGAATGCATGTTTTAAGACACTTACCCATTGGCTTCACTCTGACAATGTACTGACCTGCATGTTGTAGAGGAACAGCCCCAAAATAAAAAAAAAAATAAAACCAGAATTATGAAACTGTGTCGATTGAAGGCTGCCAGAAGAGTTCCTCTTATTTAACGTTGAATTAGATGTGCATCCATTCTGGCAAGAGCGTTGCATCTCTTTTGAACTGATAATGGTTGAGCAAACAGCGGACTAGGCTCTCTTCTTCCATCCTGACACACACACACACACACGCACACACACGCACACACACACACACACACACACACACACACACACACACACGCACACACACACGCACACACACACACACGCACACACACACGCACACACACACACACACACGCACACACACACACACACACACACACACACACACACACACACACACAGAAGTGAATGTAGACCAGCTCTGGATCTGCTTTCAATGGGTATCCTTATCAAATGAATGCATCACTGTAGCCCTGTGAACTATTCCACACAGAAAAGTGTTTGATATCAAGGGAGACTTCTCACTCTATTGGCCTCTCACACTAACGCACACAGTTCACAATCATAACCCAAAGACATTGGTTCTAAAGACTCTGGTTCTTACTCAAAGACGGTTTTCAAAGAGCTTCTCTTTGAATGTCTGATGTCTGGAGGAACAGATCTGGAAGTTTGGAAATCACAACCAAGAAACTTCAAAACTACTGCATAGTGTTGACACACACACACACACACACACACACACACACACACACACACACACACACACACACACACACACACACACAATTATTGCTTCTCAGATAAGTCTTAATCTTAGTTCACAAACAGATGTTCTCAGACTATCAAACCACCAGTCGTAGAGAGAGAGCGCTCGTACGGAACAAGTCAGTTTCTGCTGTCCATCTTTTTCCATCCCACGGGATAAAACTGAGACTTATTTAAATGTGAGTGTATATATATATATATATATATATATATATATATATATATATATATATATATATATATATATATATATATATATATATATATATACATATATATGTATCCTCCAATGAATCGCCACCTTAACGTGGTGGAGGAGTTTGAGTGGCTCAGTGATCCTGGGAGCTATGTTGTCCGGGGCGTCAGCCCCTGGTAGGGTCTCCCAAGGCAAACAGGTCTCGGGGGAGAGCCCAGACTAAGAGCGGTTCAAAAAACCCTGATGAATAGCAGCCCACGGTCTGAAGTTACCTCGCCCGGACAAGGGAAACCGGGGCACCCTCCCGGAGCCAGACCCAGGAGGGGAGCTCGTCGGCGAGCGTCTGGTGGCCGGGCTTTCGCTCATGGGGCCCGGTCGGGCTCAGCCCGAAGAAACAACATGGAGCAGCAGTCACCCCGTGAACCCACCACCCGCGGGGAGAATTATCGGGGTCGGGTGCTATGCATACCGGGCGGCGGGCCAGGCAGGAGACCTGGGCGAGCCGATCGCCGGCAGCATAGACTAGCTCTAGGGACGTGGAACGTCACCTCGCTAGCGGGGAAAGAGCCGGAGCTGGTGCAGGAGGTGGAGCGGTACCAGCTAGATTTAGTTGGGCTCACCTCCACGCACAGCATGGGCTCTGGAACCAAGCTCCTGGAGAAGGGTTGGACTTTGTCCTTTTCTGGAGTTGCCCAGGGTGAGAGGCGCCGGGCGGGAGTGGGGATACTTACGAGCCCCCGGCTGAGCGCCGCTATGTTGGAGTTTTCCCCGGAGAACGAGAGGGTCGCCTCCCTGCGCCTACGGGTTGCAGGGAGTAAAGCTCTGACTGTTGTTTGTGCTTATGCACCGAACAGCAGTTCAGAGTATCCGGCCTTCTTGGAGTCGGTGGGAGGGGTCCTGGAAAGGGCGCCGCCTGCCGACTCCATAGTTCTCCTGGGAGACTTCAACGCTCACGTGGGCAATGACAGAGAAACCTGGCGGGTGTGATTGGGAGGAACGGCTTGCCCGATCTGAACCCGAATGGTGTTTTGTTGTTGGACTTCTGTGCTAGCCACAGTTTGTCCATAACGAACACCATGTTCGAGCATAAGGTGGCTCATAAGTGTACCTGGTACCAGAACACCTTAGGCCGGAGATCAATGATCGACTTTGTAGTCGTATCATCTGATCTGCGGCCGTATGTCTTGGACACTTGGGTGAAGAGAGGAGCAGAGCTGTCAACTGATCACCACCTGGTGGTGAGTTGGATCAGATGGCGGGGGAGTCGGCTAGAAAGACCTGGCAAGCCCAAACGTGTAGTGAGGGTGAACTGGGAACGTCTGGCGGAGGACCCTGTCCGGGAGGTCTTCAACTCCTACCTCCGGAAGAACTTCTCACAAATCCCGAGGGAGGCTGGGGACATGGAACCCGAGTGGACCATGTTCAAAGCCTCTATTGTGGACGCGGCTGCTCGGAGCTGTGGCCGGAAGGTCATCGGTGCCTGTCGTGGCGGCAACCCAAGAACCCGGTGGTGGACACCGGGGGTGAGAGAAGCCGTCAAACTGAAGAAGGAGGCCTTTCGGGCCTGGCTGGTCCAGGGGTCTCCTGAAGCAGCTGACGGGTACCGGCAGGCCAGAAGGGCTGCAGCTGCGATGGTCGCGGATGCTAAAACTCGGGCATGGGAGGAGTTCAGGGAGGCCATGGAGAAGGACTTTCGGTTGGCCTCAAGGAAGTTCTGGCAAACCATCCGACGGCTCAGGAAGGGAAAGCAGGGGCTACCCCAGGCTGTTCTCAGCAGGGGGGGGGGGGGAACTGCTGACCCGGACTGGGGACATCGTCGGGCGGTGGAAAGAGCACTTTGAGGAACTCCTAAACCCGGCCAACATGTCCCCCGGAGAGGGGGCAGCGCCGGAAGACTTTGGGGTGGTTTCTCCCATATCCCTGGCAGAGGTCGCTAAGGTAGTCAAAAAGCTCCTTGGTGGCAAGGCGCCAGGGGTGGACGAGATCCGCCCTGAGATGCTGAAAGCGCTGGACATTGTTGGGCTGTCTTGGTTGACACGCCTTTTCAGTGTCGCATGGGGGTCGGGAACAGTGCCCATGGACTGGCAGACCGGGGTGGTGGTTCCCATCTTCAAGAAGGGGGACCGGAGAGTGTGCTCAAACTATCGTGGCATCACACTGCTCAGCCTCCCGGGAAAAGCTTATGCCAGGGTGCTGGAAAGGAGGCTCCGACCGCTTGTCGAACCTCGGATTCAAGACGAGCAGTGCGGATTCCGTCCCGGTCGTGGAACAGTGGACCAGCTCTTTACCCTTGCAAGACTACTGGAGGGGTCCTTGGAGTTTGCCCAACCAGTCTACATGTGCTTTGTGGACTTGGAGAAGGCTTTCGACCGGGTCCCTCGGGGGTTTTTGTGGGGGGTGCTGCGGGAGTATGGGGTGCCGGACCCGTTGGCACGGGTTATCCGGTCTCTGTACGCCTGCAGTAGGAGCTGTGTCCGTATCCTCGGTAATAAGTCAGACACGTTCCCGGTGGGTGTTGGCCTCCGCCAGGGCTGCCCTTTATCACCGGTCCTGTTCGTGACCTTCATGGACAGGATATCTAGGCGCAGCCAGGGGGCGGAGAGGATCCGGTTCGGGAGTCTCGGGATCGCCTCTCTGCTGTTCGCGGATGATGTGGTCCTGTTTGCCTCCTCGGACCGTGACCTCCAGCATTCACTGGGGCGTTTTGCAGCCGAGTGTGAAGCGGCAGGGATGAGAGTTAGCGCCTCCACATCTGAGGCCATGGTGCTCTGCCGGAAACCGGTGGATTGCTCCCTCCAGGTGGGGACAAACTGCCTACCCCAAGCGAAGGAGTTCAAGTATCTCGGGGTCTTGTTCACGAGTGAGGGTAAGGTGGAGCGGGAGATCGACAGACGGATCGGTGCGGCTGCAGCAGTAAAACAGGCGCTGTACCGGTCCGTCCTGGTGAAGAGGAGCTGAGCCGGAAGCCGAAGCTCTCCATTTACTGGTCGGTCTATGTTCCAACCCTCACCTATGGTCACGAACTCTGGGTCGTGACCGAAAGAACGAGATCTCGGATACAAGCGGCCGAAATGAGCTTCCTCTGCAGGGTGGCCGGGCTCAGCCTTAGAGATAGGGTAAGGAGCTCGGACATCAGGGGGGAGCTTGGAGTCGAGTCGCTGCTCCTTCGTGTCGAAAGGAGTCAGCTGAGGTGGTTCAGCATCTAGTCAGGATGCCTCCTGGACGCCTCCCATTAGAGGTTTTCCAGGCACGCCCAACTGGTAGGAGACCCCGGGGAAGACCGAGGACACGCAGGAGGGATTATATCTCCCGGCTGGCCTTGGAACGCCTCGGGATCCCAGAATGA
>NC_136601.1:26299610-26312110 GCF_910589615.1 Taurulus bubalis
ATAGATAGATAGATAGATAGATAGATAGATAGATAGATAGATAGATAGATAGACAGATAGATAGACAGATAGATATATGTGTACTTTATTCATCCTCAACACATTTGTTTGTCACAGTATCAAGAAAAGTTACATATAACAAATATCAGGAATGTAAAATATTCAATATATACCACAAGACAGCAGAGCGAATTCATTTAGGAAATTAAACAATAAAGAAAGTGCAAAACTGCAAAGTATATGCAGCGTATATGAAGTGTATATAAGAATGTACAGTGACTAACAAACAACAACAGCAGTGCTAGGGATGTTGTTGTTGTTGTTGACTCAATTGACAGAGGATCTGGTCAGACACTAGCAGGACGACATCAGACTTCAGAGATAATAAAGAATACGAACACGTCATCCTTCATGTGAGGTCACTGCTCACTAGAGAGATGGCATGATGAAGTATTAATGTGAGAATCACAAAGATGAACACCTTGATATCATCTTTTTTAAAGGCAGGAAAAAGCTTCAAAATTCACGAGAGCGTTGTTTAGTGAAATGATCTGTCGTAGAACAACACTTTGAGATCTCTCCGGTTCTCTCTCCCTTCATCCTCTTTCCTCTTCAAACTCACATCTCGGGTCACTTTTCCAGATCCCCAGCCTCAGTGTGTCTGAACACACATCATCCCCGCTCACGCACACGCCAACATGGCCGTCGGTAAAAGCCTCTCCACTGAGGGGGAGTGAGGATGAAAGGTGACAGAGGCTTTTAGTGGGTGTTTAGAGACGCTGTCAAACACCCCAGGAGAGGAGAGGGCAAGGAAAGGAAAGGAGGAGGTACAACAAGAAAGCAGACAGGAAGGAAAGGAGCATGAGGAAGACAGAGGGAGAAGAGAAGGTGAAACCCTCTGGAGGATGATGAGGGGAGAGGAAGATTAGAGAAGAGAGGTAGGAGGGCGAGCTAATCTCCATGACCGGATGCAAAGTGCTCTCTGGAGAGGAATTAGAGTAACTTTTTGTATTTTCCGTCTGCACTCAGGAGCTTGGAAACGTTTCCATGAGGCGGCTCCGTGGGCGTGGGAGGATTTATGTCCACGATCAGAAGTCTAGTTCATATCCAGCACTCTCAGACTGGATCATTAGCAGAACAGATGAAGTGACACCCGGCTCTCCTCACGCTCACGGGCACAAAGGGTCACCTGCTTTTCAAAAGGACCTTTTACCTTCTCCCAGTAGGGCTCTGGTCCTCACCTCCAGCTCTGCTTCTCACCTCCAGCTCTGGTCCTCACCTCCAGCTGTGGTCCTCACCTCCAGCTCTGGTCCTCACCTCCAGCTCTGGTCCTCACCTCCAGCTCTGATCCTCACCTCCAGCTCTGCTCCTCACCTCCAGCTCTGCTCCTCACCTCCAGCTGTGGTCCTCACTTACAGCTGTGGTCCTGGGAGGAGGGCAGTGAACGCTTGAAGAAACAGTTCAACTCGGGGGGAATTGTGCGCCGTAACACTTTCTTACAAACAGAGGGTTTTTATATACTCTTTCTATATTTTGTGCCTTATTTTGTTTACCTTCAGGTTATTGTATTGTGTGTTGGGAGGACCCAGCAAAACAAGCTTTTCATTGTACAGTAAACTCTGGTATCTGTGCATACGACCATAAACATCTTGAATCTTGATTCTTACATCCAGTACGTTGGCCAAGAGATAATTACAGTTTATGGTAGTGGATTTAAGAAAATAAAAAACTATATAATTTTTTAATTAATTAATTTAATATAATTATAATTTTTTTTCTATATTAATTTTTCTGAGTTTTCAAAGTGTGGGTGTGCGAGCCGCTTCCCATCGCTAACAGTTTCTATGCTAAGCTAATCCCATTACATGTAACAAAGTCACTGTTTGGAGTAAATTGTACTAGTCAGAGTAGTTTTAATGCGGCACACTGTTTACTTTTACTTAAGGAGATTTATTTTTGAAAAAATCTTAATTTTGGTAACACTAATAACTAATAACTGCACGCTATGAAGCACTAGTTAAGTATGAGTAAACACTTAATTCATCATTTATAAAACATTGTTCCACACTTTACAAATGATGGATTCACCATTTGTAAATTAAGAATTATATATAATTTCATAGCATGCAGTTATTATAAACGGTTACCTTCATTGTTACTGTTATATTTGGATGCATGTCGCTACTTAAATGTATTTAATGATGGTTTTATGATCTGTGAGGATGCTCTGGTCAAAGCAGCTAACGCTAAAGACAGTTAGCAGCAGCTGGTGTTTACGGCTGGACCACCAGAGGGCAGCGCAGCGGGCTGCAGCTGTGAGCGCTGGTCTGAAGTCAGCTCCTCAGAGGGTTATTCTCATATGTTTAATTACATATTCACACAGTGTATCAGGCTTCAGAAACTACTTCTGTAACTTTCTCTCCTATCAACATACATTCAAGCGGTGTGCAGTTTGGTTTGTGTAGCTCGAGAAAGAGACACAAACAAGGAGAGACAACATTATGCACAAACTGTTTCAACTTCCTCCAGTCAAAGTGAAGAAGTCAACGCTGTATTTATTAGGTAAATAATGATGAAACATCACAACATCATCGCCTACTTGGTGTCAGTGAGTCATCTGATGTGAGACGCTTTCAGAAAGATAACAGACTCATCTCATTGTCTTCATGTGAGCAGTGAGGCCAGGATGTGATCTGTGTTCATATGTGACGTGGTCCATTATGCATGCAATATGACCACTTATTAGCCAAATCATAATATAATATAGGAGACACCAAGCAAGTGCACCAGTAAGGAAAAGTAAATAACGGAATTGAGATGATATTGATATGATATTAATGTGATATGTGGTGAGAGGAACAGACAGTGAATACTGTCTGGTGGACATGTGGAAGCTCCTTTCATCAGGATCCTCGTCACAAACAAACAGACTGAGTTCATCTCTTTACTGAGGAAGATCATCTCTGCTGGCATTCATTTTATTTGCAGTATTTCTGCACATGTGCACTGATGGATGTAATCATTTCCAAAATGCATAATGGTTTTATGCTTCAATCCATATTTGTTGGTGTTTAGCCTTTAAAAAAAAGTATTTTAACAACAGATAACCGGATGCCCCGCTGGGTTGTGTTGTTGTGGTGTTTTTATTGTGAAGCATAACAACTGATGGAAAGGAAATCAGTGTTTGTGTGATTAGAGTGAACATACTGTTGGGATCTTATGGAAGAAATGGAAACCATAGCAAGTGAACACACACACACACACACACACACACACACACACACACACACACACACACACACACACACACACACACACAGGGTTTAAGTGGTCCAGGCAAACAGCTCGGGGCAGAAAGGTTCTCTAGCTGGCTGTCACCATGTATTTAACCGGCTTCTCTACCATAGAGAGAAACAGAGGTGAAATGTGACTGGACAAGAGCGCTGGCCAGAAGCTGACAGACAAGGCAGGAGGAACAGACAAGACAGGAGCTTTGCAATGAGAAAATAAGCTAATAGGGGAAAATAATTATAATACATATAGTGTATTTGTGAAAAACAATACAATAATAAAATAGATATAACTTGTAATTTAAAAAAAAATATAAAATAGCTATAACTTTGTGATTGTGTTTAGGCCAGCAGAGAAGGCTTTAGCAGGCCCTGACGGCCACCACTGGTCAAACCGCCTCCCACTCCCAACTCGTCAAACACTGCCGCTCGGTCAGTGCACGTGTTGATCGACACGAAGACGCCCCCTTTAGGGACCAGATGCAACGTACCAGGCGTCCAACTCACTCCAACTACAGGCGGCGGGTCGATGGGTCCCATGTGGAACTGAAAGGACTCGTTGGGCACATGTGAGTCTTTAGTCAGTCAAGTTAAAGTCCACCGTGTTCTTTCCCTCAACCTAACCTGTGAGCTAAAACCAACTCCCCGTGAAGACAGAGGTTTATTTTGAAAGGTTGTTTGTGCTGGTTGTTTGTCTGTTGTTGTTTGTGCTAGTTGTTTGTGTGTTGTTGTTTGTGTGTTGTTTGTGCTGGTTGTTTGTCTGTTGTTGTTTGTGCTAGTTGTTTGTGTGTTGTTGTTTGTGTGTTGTTTGTGCTGGTTGTTTGTGTGTTGTTGTTTGTGCTGGTTGTTTGTGTGTTGTTGTTTGTGTGTGGTTGTTTGTGTGTTGTTGTTTGTGCTGGTTGTTTGTGTGTTGTTGTTTGTGCTGGTTGTTTGTGTGTTGTTGTTTGTGTGTTGTTTGTGCTGGTTGTTTGTGTGTTGTTGTTTGTGCTGGTTGTTTGTGTGTTATTGTTTGTGCTTGTTGTTTGCGTGTTGTTGTTTGTGCTGGTTGTTTGTGTGCTGTTGTTTGTGTGTTGTTTGTGTGTTGTTGTTTGTGTGCTGTTGTTTGTGTGTTGTTGTTTGTGTGTTGTTTGTGTGTTGTTGTTTGTTTGCTGGTTGTTTGTATGTTGTTGTTTGTGTGTTGTTGTTTGTCTGTTGTTGTTTGTGTGTGATTGTTTGTGTGTGGTTGTTTGTGTGTTGTTGTTTGTGTGTTGTTTGTGTGTTGTTGTTTGTGTGTGGTTGTTTGTGTGTGGTTGTTTGTGCTGGTTGTTTGTGTGTTGTTGTTTGTGTGTTGTTGTTTGTGTGTTGTTGTTTGTGCTGGTTGTTTGTGTGTTGTTGTTTGTGTGTGGTTGTTTGTGTGTTGTTGTTTGTGCTGGTTGTTTGTGTGTTGTTGTTTGTGCTGGTTGTTTGTGTGTGGTTGTTTGTGTGTGGTTGTTTGTGCTGGTTGTTTGTGTGTTGTTGTTTGTGCTGGTTGTTTGTGTGTGGTTGTTTGTGCTGGTTGTTTGTGCTGGTTGTTTGTGTGTGGTTGTTTGTGTGTTGTTGTTTGTGCTGGTTGTCTGTGTGTTGTTGTTTGTGTGTGGTTGTTTGTGTTTGGTTGTTTGTGTGTTGTTGTTTGTGTGTGGTTGTTTGTGTGTGGTTGTTTGTGTGTTGTTGTTTGTGCTGGTTGTTTGTATGTGGTTGTTTGTGTGTTGTTGTTTGTGTGTTGTTGTTTGTGCTGGTTGTTTGTGTGTTGTTGTTTGTGTGTGGTTGTTTGTGTGTGGTTGTTTGTGTGTTGTTGTTTGTGTGTGGTTGTTTGTGTGTGGTTGTTTGTGTGTGGTTGTTTGTTTGTGGTTGTTTGTGCTGGTTGTTTGTGCTGGTTGTTTGTGTGTGGTTGTTTGTGCTTGTTGTTTGTGTGTGGTTGTTTGTGCTTGTTGTTTGTGCTTGTTGTTTGTGTGTGGTTGTTTGTGTGTTGTTGTTTGTGTGTGGTTGTTTGTGTGTTGTTGTTTGTGCTGGTTGTTTGTGTGTTGTTGTTTGTGTGTGGTTGTTTGTGCTGGTTGTTTGTGTGTTGTTGTTTGTGTGTGGTTGTTTGTGTGTGGTTGTTTGTGTGTTGTTGTTTGTGCTGGTTGTTGTTTGTGTGTGGTTGTTTGTGTGTGGTTGTTTGTGTGTTGTTGTTTGTGTGTGGTTGTTTGTGTGTGGTTGTTTGTGTGTTGTTGTTTGTGTGTTGTTGTTTGTGTGTGGTTGTTTGTGTGTGGTTGTTTGTGTGTTGTTGTTTGTGTGTTGTTGTTTGTGTGTGGTTGTTTGTGTGTGGTTGTTTGTGTGTGGTTGTTTGTGTGTGGTTGTTTGTGTGTTGTTGTTTGTGTGTTGTTGTTTGTGTGTGGTTGTTTGTGTGTGGTTGTTTGTGTGTTGTTGTTTGTGTGTTGTTGTTTGTGTGTGGTTGTTTGTGTGTGGTTGTTTGTGTGTGGTTGTTTGTGTGTTGTTGTTTGTGTGTTGTTGTTTGTGTGTTGTTGTTTGTGTGTTGTTGTTTGTGTGTGGTTGTTTGTGTGTGGTTGTTTGTGTGTTGTTGTTTGTGTGTTGTTGTTTGTGTGTGGTTGTTTGTGTGTGGTTGTTTGTGTGTTGTTGTTTGTGTGTTGTTGTTTGTGTGTTGTTGTTTGTGTGTGGTTGTTTGTGTGTGGTTGTTTGTGTGTGGTTGTTTGTGTGTTGTTGTTTGTGTGTGGTTGTTTGTGTGTTGTTGTTTGTGTGTTGTTGTTTGTTGTGTGGTTGTTTGTGTGTGGTTGTTTGTGTGTGGTTGTTTGTGTGTTGTTGTTTGTGTGTGGTTGTTTGTGTGTGGTTGTTTGTGTGTTGTTGTTTGTGTGTGGTTGTTTGTGTGTTGTTGTTTGTGTGTTGTTGTTTGTTGTGTGGTTGTTTGTGTGTGGTTGTTTGTGTGTTGTTGTTTGTGTGTGGTTGTTTGTGTGTGGTTGTTTGTGTGTGCGTGAGTCGGTGGAATACTTGTCCAACGTGAGTAGAAGCAGTTTGATGCGGCCGACAGACAAAGTGCTGTGTGGAGACACTCTGTGATTTGTGTTGGATGCTCACGCCCTCTGTTCTCTCTCCGCTCCGCTCCACTCTTCCAGAGGTCTCTCTCTCTCTCTCTCTCTCTCCATCCCTCATCTCCTTCCGTCTCTTGTGAAACAAATGCTTCGCTGTTCAACCTATCGGGACGGACGCCTCCCTTTCTCTCCCCCATCTCTCTTTCTCTCAGTCTCTCTCGCTCTTCCAGCCATTGGACTTGTGACAGAATCAGAGAAATATATTGAGAATCCATACGCCAGGCAGACAAAGAGCTGAGGAGTTGTAAATCTCTAAATGTGTTGACAAAAAAAACAAGCCAAAAGATAATGAAATATAATGCTGATGCGTCAAAAGACGCGAGCCAAATACAAGTCAAGGAAGAGCAACACTCAGTCTTTTATGAGGCATGGCAGGGGGAACTTTTTATTTGAGGCCAAATTACCTAAATAAATGGGAACAGGGCCTGGGATGTCCTGTAAGGCGTCACTTGTTACAATGGATGTTCCCAATGCAGCCCCGCTGCAGAAATGTTGTACATATCATATCATGTTTATGGTGATTGTCTGCTGTTTATGGCCCATAAGCCTAGCTTTGCCCATATCCTCTCTGAATGATGTTGACGATTTATCTAAATATCTTAGCTGCTCATAACCGACGCTGGAGCTCAGGCACTCAGGGAGGATGGTCCCACTTGAAGCTGCATCAATCCATGAGGATCAACAGAATATTGGCATATTTTTTTATCTTTATCTTAGTTTTACATTTTTATACACGTGGCTGTTTTTTTAATCATATTCAATGGATTTTGTTTTGGGGCTGCTCTGACTCAACACACAATGAAATCAACAGCTCTGGCTAAATGAGCCAGAACAGCAGCTTTACCACCATGGCCAGCTGGACCCGGCCGGCTGCTGTTGGACGACCTGTGAGCGGCGGCTGCTCGGGAATTCGGGAGAACATACCAGATGGCCGGTCTGCCTCTGGGTCTCGGTTATTGAAACAGGCAGGGTGCTTATTTAAGACCACGAGCTTCACAAAAAAAACAGAGCCTCCATTGGTTGCCTCCCTGGGAGGAAACCAATGGAGGCTCTGTTAGATACAGATGGACTGGGAGTTAACACTTGATGCTGTATTAAGGATTATAATCAGAGCCGTTATCGTCGTATCAAAACTTCTCCAGTAAAATGACACTTGCATTGGATCCTTTTGGTGGGAACTACTGGGTTACTGGTATCGGTACTGGCATTGGTCTGAGTCCAGTTATTAGTGCAGCCTGTTGACTTTCACATCCTTCAACTATGAAATGTCTTTTTCATGTTGCTTTCATGAGCCAAACTTAATAGACATATTTATCTTTACAACCCGGTCGCAGCCCGTTGTAGCCCTTTACTATTCCGTGGTAGCATTAAATAAAGTTTTCACTGATCAAATTTGGCTCTCCAAATCTGGAGAGGTACTTTGTAAAACGAAAGTTAAATAAAAAAAAGCCTTTCTTGTCTCAGGGACAGTAAAAAAAAGAATGCATCCTTCAACAGTGTTTCCCATTATGTCCCAACACTGTGAATGAAGGAGTAAGTTCAATGTTCCGTGAAAACAACAGGAAAATTACTGCTTAATGTGATATCTGTGTTAGAAAAATGTATCTCTGGGAAACATTTCCACTCCTGCCATCCCTAAATGGCAAAGTAAGTAATGCATTTCTTCTACCAGCTGTAACAAGTACAGCGGGGAAATATTAGTCGTGATAAATGAATACAGTCAGTTTACCAAAAAAAAAGTGACATTGCTCGCAGTCAGAGCATATGGTCGACCATCTCTTCTGCTCATCAACACACAGCTGCTGCTGAGTGCAGAGCCTCTGAAGCACTCCGGTCCTGTTCCACGGCTCGGCTGCGCTGGTGGATCGTAAACAGCCTCGTGACACTAAAGTGCCACTCAGGAACCGTCCTCTCCGCTCCAGCGGCCGACTCGTCGCTCACCGTGGCGCCGATCCCGAATTACAACTCTTATTTCTTTTCTTCTTCAGGCCATAATGGCATTTACAGGCTCAACTGACAAGATGACCAAAGTGGAATTGAAAGCCGCGGGACAAGAGAGAGAGAAAGAGAGAGAGAGAGAGAGAGAGAGAGAGAGAGAGAGAGATCATTCTCCAAACACCTCTCGATAACACCAATGACAGCTGAGATCAAGGCTGCTGCTGTGTCTGTGTGGATGATGGAGGTGCTACGTGCTACATGCTAGTCATTTAAGCATTCATGTTTTGTCGAATCTGATATCATTACCAAATTAATCCACTAAATCTAAACAGATTTGCTTGTTTTTGCTGTCAAGAGTTGAGGAGGAAGATCCTCTCTAATGTCCATACGCAGCCAGGTAGCTTAGCTTAGCATAGGTTCTGAAAACAGCTTGGCTGGCTCAGTCTGAAGGGCACACCATCTGACTCCCAGCACCTACAACCGCTCCTGCTATGTTGTATTATATTCTATTTTTATTATATTATATATTGTATTATATTAATGAAAGGTGATAACATGTGACCTTTCGGTCAGAGCCAGCTTTTTCCAGTCTTTATGCTAAGCTAACTACTTTTGGCTGTAGCATCATGTGAGTGGTGTCATCTTCTCATGTAACATTTGGCAACAGCAGCAAACAAAGTTACAGAGTGAACATAAAAGTATTAAATATGGAAAATACTCAATATATACAATACAATAAAATAGCAGAGCAGAACATATTACATTGAAGAAAATTAAATCATTAAGAAAATGCAAAGTATATACAGTGTATATAAAGTATATACAGTGAAATAGATATCATCAGGCCCATCACATCAAACTACTCTTTTGATTGTGCAGCGTTGATGTGATACAAATACGTCCACAGTGAAGATGAAGTATTGCCTCAAACTCACACCATTGTGACTAATGTGATAATATGAACCTTTTTTTATAAACACATGAACAGAGTCATTCTCTTTCCTGCTCCAGCAGTGATATTTGATTCTTTGCTGAATGATTTCTCCTCGCTGGGCACAATGGAGCATTTGCATAGTTTCAGCAGACAGAGTCCCTCAGCAGGCCAACATGTCCACACACTGCTGATCCAGAGATCCTTCCGTCCATCTGCTGCTACGCTGGGTATCAGACACATGCTGGTGCGTAGCAGCTTCTAGTTGTTGCCCAAAGCCCTAAACCCAGAAGCAGTGAAATTCACTTGTTCCCTTTGAGAGAACCGAACCACCACCATCAGGGTCTTATAACACCACAAGACCCAGAAGACCTTTGAGTCCACCAACACGTCTTGTTAGTGGAAGACGGCAAGTTACGACCTGCCCAGGCCGCATTCATGTGTTTCAATAAAAAAAAGAAATAACAAAGTCGGACCTGCTGGGCTCTGGATTCATTCATAATGTGTTGCCCCTCAGCGAAGTTTTGCTCTCAAGAAGATGAATATAAGATGCCAAGAGCATCCGTCAAATGTAATGAGGAGGTGAGACGGCTCAGTAAACCTTATTGACTGAAAGCCCTGTGGCGGTTCAGTCCCTCTTGATGTCGTTGTTGTTCCAGTCCTCCACTGCCGCCAGCCCTTTCATTTAGAGTGTGATTTCCGCGTGTTGTGTATTGATTTAAGACACTTGTATTTACTATTCGCCACATGTGTGCATTTCCCATTTCCCTCTCACAAGACCACAAACAAAGCGAAATCATATATCAAACAAGAAATCCATCTCATTGGGCTTTGAGTAACATGTTAGCCTCCGGCAAACCAGTGCACGGACCAATCAGCGTCCTTTGAGGAGCTAGCGGCTACGGGCGCCCCTGGTAGCTCCTGGTAGCCAGTAGTAGCCGCAGGTAGCTCATGGTGGCTCCTGGTAGCCCATGGTAGCAACTAGTAGCTCATGGTAGCCCTTGGTAGCCCCTAGTAGCTCCTGGTGGCCACTGGTAGCCCATGGTAGCCACTAGTAGCTCCTGGTAGCTCCTGGTAGCCCTTGGTAGCCCCTAGTAGCTACTGGTAGCTCCTTGGAGCCCCTGGTAGCCACTGATAGCTCCTGGTAGCCCCTGGCAGCTCCTTGTAGCTCCTGGTAGTGCCTGGTAGCTCCTTGTAGCTCCTGGTAGCCCCAGCCATCAGTGTATGAATGGGTGTTCCTATTTGCCCGACACCCGTTATGTGACTTTGTGTAAATGGGGTCAATGGGTCCTGACCATTGTTTCGATACCACAACATACACTAAAACAGGCAAAGTGAATCCCTTGCTCCCAGTCTACTAGTTGAAGGTGTTAGGATTAGTGCAGCGACAGTGGGATGCCTGGAAGGTTTTAGCAGACAACGTGTTCTCAACAAATCTTTTGCATTCGACAGTATTACTGTCTTCAGAGTGCAAGAGCAGAAGAGAAAAAGAAAAGGCTGTAACTGAAGGCCCACGTCTGTCAATCACGTCTCCTGATTCCTGGTGTTCTTCTGTCATCCCTTTTGTCCGCTTACGTAAAAAGGAATCAGCGAGTTAATCCCCCAGTGTTCTCGTCTCTTGCGGGCGTGAGTGTGCATGTATGTTAATTTCTTGCCCAGGGTGAAGCAGATTGTCAGGGGGGAGAAATGGCCGTTGCATGCTGGGAGTTGCAATGAGAGAGAGCGAGAAGACTTCGCTGTGTGCCCTTGGGCGAGTCTGAATTGACTGTGAAAGACTTCCTCTCTCTCCATCCGGGCGTCATTGTTTCTTTTATTCTCCCTTTGTTTCTGCTCGTGAACGTTTTCTCTCTCATTCTGGTCGTGCTTCCATCAAAGGGAATAAGAATTGAATTTTTGAACTTTTAAAATGTCTATATGACTATTTGCAGTACATGTAAGACACACCTGTATTGTATGTGTACCATCTGTACATCTTCACTCTGCCCCTCGTTCCTGTATTTCAAAGTCTCGGTGAGTGTCACTCCACGTAAACATCAGCTGTGTCCATGACTAGAAAACGCCGCGGGGCATCTTTCCTGTGGTCTTGCATTTGAACATCTACGCTGTCACGTATTCTGCAGCATACTTAAGAGTTACAGACGAGGCAATACGATCACTACACCTCCTAATTGTATCGGACAATAAAGCACTTTTTTGTAGAAGAAATGGCTTAAACTTACGGCCTCAAACAAGATAAAATATGCCTCGCACATAATGCAGCTTCTCCAGTTTGTGTGCCCAGCACTTCAATGCAATGAGCAGCAGGTGAAGGTTCCAATTAAGAGCTAAATGTGAAGTAACGAGGACGCTGCACTCTGCTTCAGGACCAGAATACCCAAACCAAGCCTTTTCACATGGAGGCGAGCGCAGCAGCGTTAAGTCAATGCTTTGAAAACAACTTGTGCGAAGGCTGAGATAGGAGCAGGCAATTACACAGCGTTATACATTTTATTGATATACTACATTCATAAGATATGCTGAATGCAATATATACAAGCAAACAGTCCTTAGGTGATGTGAAGTGGAATATCTTTGGGGAAAGAAAAACACGTTGTTAGTTAGCACTGAATTTGTTTGGTCATGGATTAAAAGTGTGTCCAAGTAAAGTCAAATGAAAGTCAGGGACTGGAGCAAAGTGCGTTTTTACCCTCTTAAAAATATATATATAATAATCGCAAAATATAAAATATTCAAAACCAAGTTGTAGGTCAAATCAACTCGTTCTCACTTCAGACTCGTCAAATAAGAAACATTCGTACTTATTTCAAACCAAACTCCCATCTTTTCCTTTCTGCCTTCACCTGACTAACCAGACCTCAAATGAAAGTATACTTACTTTAGAAGAGTATTCTGAAAAGAGACTAGTCATGAAACTAGCTGAAGCTGACATGCTGTCTCTGAGACGTAAACTCATGCTGGAGGGCCAGAGGGGCCTCAGGCTTTGACGCTGAGGGCCACAGACCAAGCGACGGGATTGGACCCTGGGGGAGAGAGAACATGTTGGTCAAATGTAGCTCAAGACAGAAATACAAGACACATGCAGTTCTTCTTTCCTTATTTATTTATTGATTCCCCTCGGCGTTGCACTTTTGGAACAGCATCCAGCCGTTATATATTACCAGTAATTTAGTTTTCATCACATTTCATGTCACTTTTACCTTGATAAGATGAGTCCATAATGAATCTAGAGATGGTCTGCCA
>NC_136601.1:26317110-26337110 GCF_910589615.1 Taurulus bubalis
TACTACTACTGCTACTACTACTACTGCTGCTGCTGCTACTACTACTACTACCACTACTGCTGCTACTACTACTACTACTACTACTACTACTGCTGCTACTACTACTACTACTACTACTACTACTACTACTACTACTATGCTATTCCCCCCCAAAAAATCCAATATACTTGAGTAAATATTCTTCTGTTGGCCTAATATTTATTTCAGAGTATTGACCACATTTACTGGGCACTGTTGGGGATCCTTGATTATCATTTTGAGCAGCCCAAATGTGTATCACATAGATTCAAATGTAGAAGATTGTAGAGCTAAACATCCATTCTGTGAAACTAAATACAAATTCCAGCATGGAGGCTCTATGGGATGATTTAGTTTTTCGTCTGTAACTATCGCGTTATCCCCAAAGGATGTGACATCTATATGCATTCTATTATCAGATGGCTTAAGAAATATTGTATAGCTGCAGTAAATGTAAAAAGGAAAAGGTTTGGGCTGAGCCCCGAATGTTTACAATCTCTGGCTCCGTCCCCTGACCAGCAGTGATGCTCGGCTGTGAGTTGACTGATGTATCTCACTGTCAGAGGAAAGCAAAATAATCTTTCAGGCATGTTGTTGCCTTACATGTTGTTATACGTTAGCAACGTGTGTGCATCTGGGTTTGGTTATCTCTGACTCCCCTGAAGAGACTGTAACGAGTTTGAGTTCCCCTGAGTTATCTTGTTTTTGTAATCTTGTCACAATCAAGGACATTTTCTAAGCGAATCTGGAGTGTACACTTATATTATCCATGCTAAATTCATTATTACAATTTGAATAAATCCTATTTTTATTGGTTATCCTGGAAAAGATAATTTGCTCAACATCTATATTTGAAGAACATAAGAAGCTAAACTGAGCTAAAAGGTATATATATATATATATATATATATATATATATATATATATATATATATATATATATATATATATATATATATATATATATAACCTACCTTGCTGCCCAGGGGAAGCTGAGTCACACACAGCCACTCAGTGACCTGGAAGGACCTGCAACACAACTTAATCCAGTGTTAATCCAGATGTCCACCTTGTGCGCCTCTATCTCTGCAGCCTTAATGTTCCACAGCACAAAACTAATCCCGGCCTTTCACAGTCAGGAAATGAGATACGCCCCGAATGTCTTCAGGTGTTTAACAAGCCGAGTGCAGTGAACGGACTTCCAACTGACCGACCTGGAGGAGCCGGGCTTCAAAAGGTACATTATGTTTTGATAAAAAAAGAAAAAGAATAGTTTTCCATCTGCTCTCACAACATTTTCAGACTACTATATTTTGTAGGTGTTAATCAGCATTATTAGAGTTTATTAGAGTAAACATGCATACGTTATATTTATAATTCCATTTTTGATTTGTCTATATTGCATAACTAGAACTATGATTTTGGGTGAATTAAATATGTGTCATTTTATTCTGGATAAACATAAATCTACTATATCACCTCCACACAGTACAATGGTACAACATCCCCATTTAATATATACATTTTGGCATTTAGCAACAATCATCTGGACCACTTAATGTGTTGAAATTCCCAATGGGAAATATAGACAACGCATACCTACAATACAAGCTATGATTAATACGCATAGGGCGGTAAGCCATAATACACTAGCATATTCATTTCAATGCTATAGTATGATTTTCTGACAAAACTTTAATAACTTGGAAAAGCACATGGCAAAAGCACTGATTCATTGCTTCCAGCCAACCTCTTGAGGGACTTCCTTGTTCCTCTCAAGATGAAGGTGGATAAAAACAAAGCTGTCTTCAGCAGGGTTTACAGATGGTGTATCACAGGCAATGTACTATGGGAGTTATCGCTAGCCGTGTGGATACTCTTTCCTTTCATCTCGTCCTTTGCACCTGGTGCTGAACTCAGTATTGTGAACTCAGCCGTTGTTGCCCTGCTGGATTGTTTCATTGGAGGCTAAAGGCCAACAGCAGCTTCTGTTTCCTTTCTCAAATAACTCACATTTCAGTAACCGCAACCGGAAGAGAACGTCATTGAAAAAACTCAACAGTCACAACGATAGCATATCCCATTGTCCTCAGGCTCATCTTGATTCATCTTTGTTCTCACTTGCTTTGTGCAAAGCATTTCATCTGGAGCTTCCTTAAAGCGCCAGAGAAAGGTTCATATCAACACAGAGTATAGCGGCCATAGCTCACGTGTCAGCCAACAATGGACACCTGACGTCATCATCATGTGCCCGTTCTTTTGGCCGGTTTGTTTGTCTTCAAGAAGAATCTCTAAAAAGATGAAATGTCACTGAACCTGATGTGTCTTGCTCGTGTCTACCCTGGTGGTCCAACTGGCGACAGAGGAGTGGTAGCAGTCATAGCTCTGGTAGTACAGCAGCCTCAGTGGTAATGGTGGGAGTTGTTTTAGAAGCAGGAATGGTGCTAATGGTGCTAGCAGCTGCAGAGGTGACAGTAACAGCAGCAGAAGCAGCGCTGGCAAAGCGATGACTGCCGTTTAAAATACTTTTCTTTCTTCATCGACTTCTCATTCCCTTTGCCAAGGTGACCCTGGCTCTCCTCCCTCCTTCCTCCCTCTTTCCATCAGTCACTTCCCTAATACTCTGTCAGTCACAGAAGCGCCTGCCGGAAACAAGAGTGAGAGGTGCGTGCATTAGCTGGTGTTTGCATGAAGTGGCAAAAACTGTGAGGAGACGAGAGCAAAGCACAGACAGGTTTGATGGACAAGAAGAGAGGGGATTAGGAAATGATTGCTCAAAGTCACAGGTTACAGGCTGATGTCTTGACAAGTGCTGCTGTTAACTTGTCAGTAACTGTGTGAGCTCATAGGTCTGGACATGAAAACAGTCAACCTAAAAAGAAACAAAGGAATATATATATATATATATATATATATATATATATATATATATATATATATATATATATATATATATATATATATATATATTAACCCAAATGAGAAATGTAGTCTCATTAAAACAAACAACTACCCAGTTATCAGAGTACTACGAGGCTAACAGGCTAATGATTGTTGGGGAATCCATTTTCCAACAGTGGACTCAAGTCCTGTGACTTCAGACCGGATTGTGACTGTTTAAATGAGTGACCGTGTTAATTGGTGACTCGGTGGAATCTGTACGTTATGGTTGGCGTAGATAATAAACACAGATGAGTATACATTTCGAAATTGAAAGACTTTAACGGACAGCTGCAAGTTCCGTCGGTGATTTCAACCGCGGACGCGTTGTGCCGAGAGGCAGAGGTTAACCCGACCATCCGTTAGACCTGAACCCCCAGGCGGCGCTTTGCGGCCTCAAACTCCTAAAAAGTGTTGACGCCCGCTGGATTGATCAAAGATGCTTGTGTTCGTGGCACCAAATGTCAAAACTCAATGAACTCAGCTGTGAGTCGACGTCGCCGTGGTTCACAGTCGGTGAGATGTGGTTGGTAGATCGTCAGCGGTCCAAGGTCATAAAACAAAGCAAACTAAAACCTTTCATTAAGATCTTCCTTTTTTTGCCAAGCTTGTCAAACTCTTTCTAGATGACAAGAAGAAACCTTTTCTTTCATTCTGATTGAGTATTAGAAGCTCAACGCAGCCACCATGTCCTCCAGGTTCTGAGTGCTGTTTCCTCCCTCTTCGGTCAGTATTGGAGATTATTAAAGCACTCCAATAAATCCCATCATGCTTTTGACCCCTTCCACTGTGAAGGGCAGCCGAGTCCCTGGCTGTGGTTTGCTCTCTGGTCTTTTGATACCACGCTCAGCTCAGAAGCCTTTCCTCTCGCTCTCTGACATTGTGTTAACCTCTCTCACCCTTCTTTTGCTCCTTTGTACTGCCCATACACACTTTATTGTCTTTTCTCAGTCTTCATGGCGTTTCTCCTTCTGTATTTAGGAAGTGTCTCCCTCTAAAAAGTAATGTGTACGTCCTTTACCCCCAACACACACACCCTCCTCTCCACAGTCAGGGTTAAATGGATGAAGGTGTTGTACCCTCAGCGGGAGGCAGACGTGATGTGAGAGAGCGGTGTCCATTACCTGAAAGCCTCCACCTGGTTCACTGAGGGCCGGGTGATACTTAACCTGCCAGGACATTTCTAAACAGACCCTGGCCGTAAAAAAGGGACCTGATGTATGGTCCCATCTGTGAGCCACACACACACACACACACACACACACACACACACACACACACACAGATGCTAATGTGCACACGCAGCGTCCGTCTGCCACGCGGCGAGAGTGTGGAGCTTCATTAGTGTATACATATATATATATATATATATATATATATATATATGTATATGTCTCTATATGCAAACCCTGTCAAGGTGAGCAGCACGTTGCTTCACCCTTTTGAGGACAGAACTACATTTCTGAATCTATAGTCGTACGTTGGACAGATTGTAAATCGTCTGAACTGTTTCCTTCATCTACTCACAGTTAACTCAATATGAATAGTATAAACATGATTTTTTTAATTACTGTGTTTCCTTTTGGTTCAGTTTGGAACGAATCACAAGCATTAATGTCCTCTTTCAGGACAATTTGCTGTCTGCAACCAGGCCTCCACACATGGATTAATACTCATATGTCACATATGTGAGGACCGCTATGTGTTCATATCGGGTTGGTTGACAACGAACAGAACATGACAGACATCTATACTAGTGTTGAAAACCAACATTTGATGTTTGATTTGATTTGACATAATAACTAAGGCCACAGTAAAGGACATGATAACTAAGGCCACAGTAAAGGACATAATAACTACAGAGTAAAGGACATGATAACTAAGGCCAGAGTAAAGGACATAATAACTAAGGCCAGAGTAAAGGACATGATAACTACAGAGTAAAGGACCTAATAACTAAGGCCACAGTAAAGGACATGATAACTAAGGCCACAGTAAAGGACATAATAACTAAGGCCACAGTAAAGGACATGATAACTAAGGCCAGAGTAAAGGACATGATAACTAAGGCCAGAGTAAAGGACATGATAACTAAGGCCAGAGTAAAGGACATAATAACTAAGGCCAGAGTAAAGGACATGATAACTAAGGCCAGAGTAAAGGACATAATAACTAAGGCCAGAGTAAAGGACATGATAACTAAGGCCACAGTAAAGGACATAATAACTAAGGCCAGAGTAAAGGACATAATAACTACAGAGTAAAGGACATGATAACTAAGGCCAGAGTAAAGGACATGATAACTAAGGCCAGAGTAAAGTGTCCTCCAGTGAGCGGTGGAGGACAATCTGTTTCTCAAAAGCAGCTCAATCGTTACCAGGACAACGCTCGTCCGGAAATGACTCGTTTCTTGAGGGCAGCCACTGATGAAGTCAAACACCATTACTTTCTGGAGTGTTGTCTGGTGCATTAAAGTTTGGGTTTCCTCCTCGACGCTCTGGGTGACAGGATGCCTCAGTGTCTCAGTGAACTGGGTCCACAGCTCAGCTCCGGGCTTCTGTTGATGCCGCCGCATATTACATCCCCGTCTTTGTTCACAACTATTGATTTGGTTGAAGTAATTTAATGAGTCATTAAACGGGCGCAGTATTACCCCTTAAGATGGAGAGTGAGGCGACAGTGTGCGTTATGTATCACAGTCTGGAGCGGTGGGATCGTAACAGAGGAGGGCCGGCGTGTCATCAAGAGCAATGAGCCAGATCAAAGCTTTTACAGATGTGAGCTGATCCATAACCGTTAGTCAGTGTGCTTCTGCACACAGGTAGGTGTCCACATAGCTCTGGGTCTGGGGCGGAGAGCCCACAATAAGACATGAAGAAAGCCCGTTTGTAGCAAAGATCATCCTGCACTTGACTGATGATTTTAAATGTATTGATAAGTTCCCAAAACCAACGTAAGAGCTGTATACAAAGGTACAAAAACAATACATATGTTAGCTTCCTCCTCGTTAGCATTAATAGCTTACACACACACAGCCAACACTATTGCTCATTTCCTTAAAACATACACAGTTTTTACAGTTTATTACGTTTATTAAGACTTTCACTAACCGTGTGCCTCTTCAGGGGAGTGCTAATACTGCTACTGTTTCTAATTTGTATACACAATCTATCCTATTTTACGTAGCTTTTCAACATTAAACTGCGCACAATGCGACTTCCTTTTTAACTCTGTGAGCCGCCTTCAAAATAAAAGCATCTCATCTTAAAACAGGAAACCAGATAAATGTAGCTAAAGGCAAAACACATGCAACACAAACAACAACATGGATTGATAAACAGTTTCTAAAGCCAGAACACACATTGGGTTACTTACACACTTTCTTAAATGCTTCATGTTACATGTGTTGGTTTCTGGTCTTTGGAGGCAGAGGAGATGTCTGTATTGTGTTGGTATCTATGTGAATACAGCACCGGCACCGAAACCCGACATGTCTGACACCGAAAACATCTGAATTTGGCAGAAGGTAAGAACTACAGAAGCCGAGTTGAAAAACAAATGCTTGAAAGTTTTCCGGCTGGCTGGCAAACTGTGTGACAGATGGAGAGACTTCGGGACTTCATTGTATGCCTTTTAAGGTTATTGCCATAAAATCTATAGCTAAATATGAATAGTTTCTGTCATATTCATGTAATGTGCTGTAACTCTGTTACGTTGTTCATTCTGGTCACATGACATCTATTCTTCTGTCCATCCAGGAGAGGGATCCTCCTCTGTTGCTCTCCTGAAGGTTCTTCCTGTTTTCCCTGTGAAAGGGTTTCTACTTTCTTTATTTGGGGAGTTGTTCCTGATCTGATGTGAGGTCCTGGGACAGGATGTTATGTTACAGACTGTAAAGCCCTCCGAGGATAATTTGTATTTGTGATGTTGGGCTTTATAAAATAAACTGAATTGAATTCTTTGCTTTTTTTATATTGTCATCACAGAATACAATGAGAATGTATACCAACCATTTGAACTCAATAACTTTATTTTGATTATCTCATTGGGATAAGACTTTACTAGGTGTCCTTGTATCTTCTATTAATACTTTTCTTGAAGATAGTTTAATAATAAAATCATGTGTTTGATTAAGTAACTCAAACACAGACATTCTGCTGAGAAAGAAGAAATGAAGATTCTTGTTCCATCTAATATTGCTGCTATATCAGACATTTTACCGTCTTCATTGCATCCCAGCTTCTGGCGATCTGAAGCCATATTCAGTCCTTCATTTGCTGAAGTGTTGACAAACCAAATCCCCATTCTGGCAGCAAGCGAGCTCTGCCCTGAGGTCGGACCAAAGGATTTCATTGGCCAACATATTCCTGCAGGCGGCAATCAACTCACAACCAGACACGGTGCGAAGGTCTGTTGGGAGATTATGTTCCCAGAGAGAATGTTTCTCAGGGCTGTGCATTCATAAAACCCACATACCAGTTTTTAGAAATATGTGTGAATTCTTGAGAAAGTAATCATTGCTTTAAGACCGCCAGTGGCTATGCTACCTCTTAGCTTCTACCTGATGTTGCTCTCCTGCTGAATCCACAGATTACCAAACCAGAGTGTCGTCACCGCAACTATTCAAAGTTAGTGGCTTATTTCACAGAAGTTATACATTTCTATAAATTGGACCAAATTGGTAGTCAATATGTAGTGTTCAGCCGGATCTGGTATTTCAAAGTGAGCTGGGTTTCCCTCTACTTTCTCTGTAATATGGGCGTCGCCTCAACCCGCAGGTTCAACACTCTAATCCTCATCCTGACCTCGAGCCTCGATTCAGCCAAACCCCGAGAGAATGTCTTCACTCTGAGGATCTTATTTTCACATTTCACCGTCAAGTAAACCCTCCAAAGTATTACACACACACACACACACACACACACACACACACACACACACACACACACACACACGCACACACAGTATCTGGAGCCTAAAGGTTGGCTCTGCCCTGAGGCTTGAGAGGGATGAGCCTCTGAATCTGGGAAAGGGAGCCTCTTCCCGAGAGTCATCCACCCCAACAGCCTGACTCATCTCGCCTGAAGCCGATGAATTAAGGTTCTCTGTATCCAGTCCTCATTATTGTATTCTCATCCATGCTTACCAAATAATTGTTGGAGCATTTTCGTAGTTGTTTTGTTTCACGGCTGTCGGTAGCAATAATCCCTGCACTACCTTCAGAGTTCTCCCCCAGCTGGACCACAGGAACCTGAACCACAGCACAGGAGCCTCTGTCAAATAAAGCCTGGAGACGTATATAATATATACTTAAATAATGGGCACACTGCTTCTTTCTTTGGAGGCTGAGGTGGCCTTAAATCAGCTGCTTGAGTTTAATGAGGCGCTGAATCATCCGGCGTCGCTGTGAGAGAAGAGGAGCTCCTCCCTGTGAGCTGAACCAGATCCAGGTTGTTCAGGAGACCAGGCGAATGCCTCACGTCCGACACCAGCTGCCTCTTTTCCCCTCAGTGGGAGGGCGACTCAGACGCAGAGGTTCACGGCGTCCCGTCAGACCCGACCCGCACTGGCTTCCCATCAATACAAACCACAGTTGTGTTTGTCAGAAAGCTGGATCATTGGGGATTGAACCCAATGAGCTGCAAAAAGTCACTTCCATAGGCGGCTGCCTGCCCTCCCTTGTGACACATGAAACTAACGCTGCATCCACAGGAAACGCACATGTCTTCACGCCTGGCGTCCACGCCACCCTGGAGCTTTAGAGTTTGAACACATAACCGATGCGTGAACACTCGTGTGTTGACCACATGTCTTGACTCATATTCTCGTAAAACGTTGTTGTGTTAATCTTTTTGTTTCCCATGAACATGATCTGTTTGAGTAATAGAGGAAGATTTCAGAAGGACATCTTAAGTGTCAAGCCCAACCTTTTATTAATATAGGACTCTTTATTATTAAAGAACACTGACGAAACAACCGATCTACTTCCTGTTGACACTGCATTAGTAGTCACGTGACGTCATCATTTCTAAAACTACAAAGACCAGGTGAGGTGATGGTTATTCTCAGGCAAATCAATATGTGATAGTCTGAACTGCACAATTCTCAATCATCAGTGAACGGAGACAATTATTTCGGCTAAGTGCCCACTTCTCAGTGACAGAGCCCAACATTACATTCCCACAGTGATTAAAGAGGCCATTTTAAAAGGCGATGGAGGCTGGCAAGGTAATTATATTAATAGGCAAATGACTATTTAATTATCTGAATTCAGTGCATTTCACAAAGAAATCACAGATCACATCCTAACAATGGTTTGACTTGATTTGCTTTGTTGTGGTTTTACTCTTGATTGATTGGTTACAGGAACGTCGGGCTTCCTGGCTAGACAAAGCAGAAGGAGGGGCTTATTACCAAAAGGAGAAACTCCATCTTTGATTGCTTTTTAAAAAGGGGTGTTTTAAAGTCCCTAAGAAGAGCCGTGTTAAAAGAGGGCGCCCTTTAGGTTAAAAACGCCTCAAATAGGTTCCCTCTCAACATAAATGTTGTGAAAAAGAGCCGCTCAATGGCTCCTACGGCTTTCTGCATCATTGCCCACATGTCCTCAAGGCGCAGACAGGCTCCACGGTGTAACTGGCGGAGCAGACATGGAACCACGGGAGGGCCGAAACAACCCGGGGCCTCAGCAGGGTGTGTACCTTTACACTCTCCCAGGGCTCAGGCTTCACTGATCTGACTCCGGCGCTGAAGTGACGCTCCCACGGCCCGTCATTGAGACGCAGATACGGACGCATAGAAGACGTTGTGACCTCACACACTCGTTTAGCTCGTCTCTCACATTACCTGCTTGAATGCATACTACTTACTGCAAAGCTCTCCTTGCATTGAATAAAATACTACATGTAGAACTTTTGCAATATTAAAGAGGAATCACAACTCTCATGCGCAGCAAGTCAAGTTTAAATGGATAGCCGATAAATGTTTTATATACTGCTACTTTACAGTGTTAGGTTTATGACTGCAGGGGACCCATTTATTTACACACTTTTAATTATTAAAACAAATATATATATGTATATATAGATATATATATATATATATATCTATATATACATATATATATACATATATATGTATATATATATATGTATATATAGATATATATATATATATAGATATATATATATATATATATATATATATATATATCTATATATATATATATAGATATATATATCTCTATATGTATAGATATTTATATGTACATTAAAACAAATTAAAACATATATATATATATATATATATATATATATATATATATATATATATATATATATATATATATATATATACCCCCACAGTTTGAGAACCACTGGACTAAAGGATAGAGGATCGTGTGGACGGAGAGAGACGGACAGGAACGTCTGTGTGGGATTATGGAAAGGCAATATGCAGATGATGAATCATAGTGGCTGTCAGGTGCTCAGTCATCTGATCATATGATGGCTTCCTCTGCAGCCCAAAGCTAATTACAGACACATAATGAACATGCATGTGTGTGCGTGAGATCACATGCATGTGTGTGTGTGTGATCACGTGTGTGTGTGTGATCACGTGTGTGTGTGTGTGTGTGTGTGTGTGTGCAGACTCAGGTCTCTGTTCACAGTAGCTGGTTTCTTCTGCTGTGGTTTTTGAGGCGTTGCTCGTGCCGGTGTGATGATAATCGGTGGAGGCTTGACGGGATGACAGCGCTTTGGGAAAATGTTTTTGTTTTTTAAAGTGAGTTTGACAGCTGAACATTTCGGGCGAGGAAGTCTCAGACATGGTGATTGCTGCTCTGACAGCGTAATGGAACCAGCGGGAGAGGAAAGAGGTTGGGTGCCTGCATGGCTGCTCACATAATGGCTGTTATTGTCGGTAAAGGTATGGAAGCTTTGCGTCCTCTCTGAAAGTTCAGACAGGAGACGTGTCGGGGTCTGAATAGTTGTCAGCCTTTTGTACGTTTGCATTACTTCCATTTGTTGGTTCATTCACCTGATGATACCACTTGTTTTGTTTTTGTTTTGCTAGCAGTCTGTCAGTCTGTTGGAGGTTTTACCAGTTTATCTGTTCAGGTCTGGTTATCGCTTAATGACGCACGATGCCAGCGCCAGTACCAGCTCCCTTTAGTGATATACCAACAGAGTACTTCATTGGATTCCCATCATGTGACTGGAAGCTGTGGGCGCATCCCTATGACGCATGGGCGCATATTAATGCAGCTTATGAGAATATTTGATTCTCAACAGGGTTCAAGAAACTGAACCTGAGACGACGGTCGTGCAGCTCACGGAGGCCGTTTAGGTCTTAAAGACTTTGACGTCCAACAAGTTGTCTCATTGAAATATAAATGCACACATTTACTGAGATTAGTATCACTGAAGTCTATCAGAAATAAAGAAAGATGAGAACCAGGACACTCCTTATGGCTTCAGAACTTTCCTGAGAATCATTGCTTTAACATGTCTTCTGTCTGAAGTGATGGTGAAACACCCAGGTTACACTGCAGAGGAACTCACTAGACATGACGCTAACGGTGCCAATTTTGCTCAAAAACACATGTACAGAGTATATATGAAAGTATATATAAGTCAGGAGGAGGAGATGAGAGGATGCAGGATGGACAGGACATGTCTGCCTGGTCTTCTGGACAGCAGTGGTTCCGGTCCGGCCTCGAGGCCTTCAGAGCTCTGCTGTAGAGATAAAGTACGGGTCTGACACGCCCTCCTTCAGCTGCCCTCGAGGGGGACAGGTTGCCCATGACGGGTCCTGTAAGCTACAGATAATAACTAGCACTCCATGCTGAGGAGGAAAACATGTCTTGCTTCCTTTCACACATCTTACCTCTCTGACTTCCTCTCGGCTGTTTATTAGTTTACCGAGGAACCTTTTGGAGTGTATATATATCCACGCTCAAATGCAACGTCATCTCACCTGATGCGTTTTTACCATCTGCTCTTTTTGTCAGCCGAGAAAGCAAAACGATAAACAGAAAGACCCGTTGTTCGCGTGAGGACATCCCGGTAGGAACAGAGCTTCAGAGAGAGACGGCACATGACTCCTCGTGTGTCGTCTCTTTTCACAATTAAAAAGAGGATTACCTGACGTGAACAATTCTCTCTTAAATCAGCATCACGTATGTATGTTTTTTCCCCCTAAAAATTGTCCCATTGCGGTCTAATGCCTTGATTTTTGGAAGCGTCTTAAAACCTGTTCCACCCCAATCATTATTGTTAATAATAATACTGCACATCTTTAGAAAGACTACGACCTAAAGCATCTAAATCTGCAATAATAAACACAATAAACAAGCATTGACATGTTAGGAAGCATGTTCAGTCAAAAGAAACGTGTTTTTCGGTTCAGAAATTGAAAAACTACTTAGAGCTTTCCTTTGGTCCCACCATGACAAACAGGATATGTAAATGAACGTCTCCTTCTTCATGTCCCGTCTGACGCTGTCAGAAGAGTCTGAGGACCAATGAGATCGCAGGATCTCGGAATGCCCAACAAAATCACAAAAAAACTTCCGGTCTTGCTTCACAATGTTGAGACACTCATACTAGTCAGAATGATGCAGACTGAGTTGTTGGACGCTCACAGTCTCCTAGGTTACAGGATGTGTCTTTGAAGCGAAGGACTTATGAATGATTTAGTGAAACGTTATAATCACTTAGTCATTTTAAGGACTTTATGGAATTATTCAAACTTAACGATCTTTAAAAAACAAACACACGTCTCTTCTCACAAGGGTTACGGTAGTTTAGCAATTTAAATGAATTAAATCTGAACTGTGGATGAGGATATAGCACAGTTTTAGTTTTGAAACAAACACAATTTTCATTTCCCGGAGACAGAAAAAAGAGCTGCGGGTTTAGAAGGTATTCACAGTAAAATTGGTCTGTGCTGTTATGAAATGTGTCAGCTTTAGAACCGTCATCAGCAGTTCGTCTGGTGTTTCTCCAGTAACCAGCGTCGGCCCGACTCACAAACTCTCCGGACAGACCGAGTGCTTTGCTACTTCAAATCCCTCGTGACTCGCCGTTCTACAGAACAGGAAATGAGTTTACCGAAGACAAAATGGGAAAAGCTAAAAGGCACAATCTAAGCAAATGGAAATAATCAGTTTGATGTAAGTGTAATTGATTCCTCCATGTGGCAGATGAGGCAAAAAGAGAAAGAAAAACTACTTTTCTGCTTTTTGTAATGCTTTTCTTTTAATGCATCTTGCATCAGGTTTTTTTTTTTCTCCAACTAAAGCACTCCATTAACGGAGGAGCCCTTAATGATCGGAGAAGGCCGAGGAACAGTGAAAGGGAAAGAGCTCTTCATCTTCACACGTTCATGTAATATTAACGAGTAATTAAAAGTGGTGAGCTGACTCAAGGAGAATGAGGCAGAACGAGCAGTGAGTATTTCACCGCATTAAAGCAGAAGTTAAACAAAGACGGCGTCGCCTGGCGTGACCTCCCACTAGCTAACGCTTCAGTAGCATCCGCACAGTTAGCCTCACAGCAGTAGAGAGCCGGTATGAACCGTCTGCCTCGGTCTTCTCAAGCAGTAATGCTGGAAGACCATTAAAAAAGGTCCCTTGACTGAACAAACCTCAAGACTTTTACCAAGTGTAAAAGTCTTCTCTCCAGTCGTCTAATTATATCTCATCTAAACCAAATACAACTATTTGATCATATTCCAAATGGGCCAAATTCATGTTTTAATACATGTAAGACGATGCAAACCAGGGCGGATGCGTCTTCACTTCGCGGGGAATACGTCTCTAATTACACACTTTTAAAACTGTGCCGTGAACACACAGAGTTAGGAGGTTTTTATTCTGCCATCTGCATGAATGCCATGCACACTTGTTGCCTTTCCTGGCCTCTTTGAATCCCTGATGGAATCAGAGATGTTTTGGAGCTATGCTAATTTCCGTCTGGTTGCTCTACTAAAACGCTACAGGACCGTTAAGGCAGACCAGGGCAGGCTGCACGCACTCATTTGGGATAATTCTGTTTTTACAACCCGGCAAATTGGAAAAATCGCATTAACGAATAATCACCTCCTCCCTAGTTTCTACTTGTACTCCCTCCTCACATACAGTCACACAGCACACTCCTGCATCCAGCTCCATTAACTCTGAGCCGGCTACAGGAACAATAACCTTGCAACTTTTAAAGGAATGATCATCAGTAGAAACTTCATTCTAAGCAGAATTTCCCTCTCGCCTGCTCTCCCTCCAGGCAAAACCTTTTGCTGACCGAGACTTAGCAGCTATCAAGAGTTACACTTTCCCCTTCATCCGCTTCATGTCAAGTCTGCTCGTAACCGGGCCAATAAACTGCTTCTGCCCGGCGAGCACAGCTCTGAGTCGGGAGACATTCTCGTCGACACCAGGACGCTTTGGACCTTTTGACCCGATGCCTCCGATGCTTTCTGCTTTGAATGTTGTTGGATGTTCAGTGTCCCGGCTGTTCTCTGTGTCGTGTCTCTGCAAGGAGCCGCTTCAGAGGCTCATGCCTGAATGCTGCTCATACGTATAGTTTATTATAGTTTCCTAGTTTAGATGTTGTTTATATATTGTTCTTTTTTCAACTTTTCTTTACTGTTTTGCACTGTGTTTGCACAAATAGACATTGACATTGAAGCTGACTTTGACTTTGATTAGATAGAGACAAAGAAAAGTCTTACCCAGACTGGGATGTTTCCACTCAACCCCTCTGTCCCGTGTTTAGGGCCCTCAACCCCTCTGTCCCTCAACCCCTCTGTCCTGTGTTCAGGGCCCTCAACCCCTCTGTCCCGTGTTCAGGGCCCTCAACCCCTCTGTCCCGTGTTCAGGGCCCTCAACCCCTCTGTCCCTCAACCCCTCTGTCCCGTGTTCAGGGCCCTCAACCCCTCTGTCCCTCAACCCCTCTGTCCTGTGTTCAGGGCCCTCAACCCCTCTGTCCCTCAACCCCTCTGTCCCGTGTTCAGGGCCCTCAACCCCTCTGTCCCTCAACCCCTCTGTCCCGTGTTCAGGGCCCTCAACCCCTCTGTCCCGTGTTCAGGGCCCTCAACCCCTCTGTCCCTCAACCCCTCTGTCCCGTGTTCAGGGCCCTCAACCCCTCTGTCCCGTGTTCAGGGCCCTCAACCCCTCTGTCCCGTGTTCAGGGCCATCAACCCCTCTGTCCCGTGTTCAGGGCCCTCAACCCCTCTGTCCCGTGTTCAGGGCCATCAACCCCTCTGTCCCGTGTTCAGGGCCCTCAACCCCTCTGTCCCGTGTTCAGGGCCCTCAACCCCTCTGTCCCTCAACCCCTCTGTCCCTCAACCCCTCTGTCCCGTGTTCAGGGCCCTCAACCCCTCTGTCCCGTGTTCAGGGCCCTCAACCCCTCTGTCCCGTGTTCAGGGCCCTCAACCCCTCTGTCCCTCAACCCCTCTGTCCCGTGTTCAGGGCCCTCAACCCCTCTGTCCCTCAACCCCTCTGTCCTGTGTTCAGGGCCCTCAACCCCTCTGTCCCTCAACCCCTCTGTCGCGTGTTCAGGGCCCTCAACCCCTCTGTCCCTCAACCCCTCTGTCCCGTGTTCAGGGCCCTCAACCCCTCTGTCCCGTGTTCAGGGCCCTCAACCCCTCTGTCCCGTGTTCAGGGCCCTCAACCCCTCTGTCCCGTGTTCAGGGCCCTCAACCCCTCTGTCCCTCAACCCCTCTGTCCCTCAACCCCTCTGTCCCGTGTTCAGGGCCCTCAACCCCTCTGTCCCGTGTTCAGGGCCCTCAACCCCTCTGTCCCGTGTTCAGGGCCATCAACCCCTCTGTCCCGTGTTCAGGGCCCTCAACCCCTCTGTCCCGTGTTCAGGGCCCTCAACCCCTCTGTCCCTCAACCCCTCTGTCCCTCAACCCCTCTGTCCCTCAACCCCTCTGTCCCGTGTTCAGGGCCCTCAACCCCTCTGTCCCGTGTTCAGGGCCCTCAACCCCTCTGTCCCGTGTTCAGGGCCCTCAACCCCTCTGTCTCGTGTTCAGGGCCCTCAACCCCTCTGTCCCGTGTTCAGGGCCCTCAACCCCTCTGTCCCTCAACCCCTCTGTCCCGTGTTCAGGGCCCTCAACCCCTCTGTCCCTCAACCCCTCTGTCCCGTGTTCAAGGCCCTCAACCCCTCTGTCCCGTGTTCAGGGCCCTCAACCCCTCTGTCCCGTGTTCAGGACCCTCAACCCCTCTGTCCCGTGTTCAGGGCCCTCAACCCCTCTGTCCCTCAACCCCTCTGTCCCGTGTTCAGGGCCCTCAACCCCTCTGTCCCTCAACCCCTCTGTCCCGTGTTCAAGGCCCTCAACCCCTCTGTCCCGTGTTCAGGGCCCTCAACCCCTCTGTCCCGTGTTCAGGACCCTCAACCCCTCTGTCCCGTGTTCAGGGCCCTCAACCCTCTGGCCAACAGTTAGGTCTCAGCACACTGCTACATGGAGTAAGAGCAGAGATGCTCAGGCCTCCGAGGCGTCAGGAAGGACAGAGGACACGTCTTGGCTTTTTATAGAATGGTTTTAGTACGTTCTGTGGAACTTGTTTAACTGCCCGTTGAGACAAATAAAGGAACAACTGGCATTTTGTCTAGACACCTGGCTCCTAATGGTGCGTTTGTCTTCAAGGGTCCATTGAACTATTGTCTTCTCAATAAAGCTTTGACCACTTCAAGACAAATTATACTCTGCTGGGGCTTTCAGGAACCAATTAGTAGCACTGTGTGTTGTAGCCTGGAGATGTGGGCGGTTGTTTGTTGGCAAAAAAAAAATAAAAAATATGTAATGACATTTTACAGTGGTGGCTGTCAGGGCCTGCTAAGCCTTCTCTGCTGGCCTAAACACAATCACAAAGTTATAGCTATTTTATAATTTAATTTTTAAATGCTAACAAATAAACTATAAATAAACAATGTATTATGTATTTGTTTTCCTTTGGTATATTTGTCATATACAGATGCAATGATGATGTTTCAATTGTTCTATATGAAGTCTCTACTTGATATCATGTGACGAAAGGACACTTTTTTTCCTACTCATCACTAGGGTTGGGTACCGAGGGTTCCAACATGTCCGGTACCTACCGGACCGAAAAGCAACTCAGATTTCGGTGCTTCCTTCCGGTGCCTGAGCCGATTTAAATACTTTTTTTTTACACTACTCTGTAAAGTTGCACGGTATATAGATACTAAAAAGGTAGCGCGGTGCCCGCACGCTTAAAACGATTATTAAAATAGCGGATCAGAGCACACTGCTGCTCTGCTCTCTGTCTGCCTGCATGCAGAGCGGAGCTCGAGGGGGCGAGGCTTCCAGCGCTCACACACACAGTGCGCGCACACAGAGATCGCTGCAGACACGATATATATATATATATATATATCTATATATATATATATATATATATATATATAGATATATATATATATATATATATATATAGATATATATATATATATATCTATATATATATATATATATATATATATAGATATATATATATATATATATATATATATATATAGATATATATATCTATATATATATATATATATATAGATATATATATCTATATATATATATAGATATATATATGTATGTGTGTGTGTGTATATATATATATATATATATATATATAGATATATATATATATATATATATATATATATATATATATATATCTATATATATATATGTATATATATATATATAGATATATAGATATTTTTATAGTTTGAAGTTAAAAGGTTTGAAGCTGTAGTTTGAAGTGTGTTTTGTATGTACTTTAAACAGTTCATAATATTGTTCAATTTGAAGAAAAAAAATTGCCTTGGCAATAAAAAAGTATGGGTTCAGGCACCGTTTAGGCACCGGTATCAGAAAAAACCCAAACGTACCCATCCCTACTCATCACTTAGCTTTTACTCTGAGTTCCTTTCCACCTATTGGATGCAGGTTCAGTCTCCTCGCTTTAGTTGTCCTATTAGCTCCTGAGGGACATCTGCCTCTTTAGCAGCCACCATGTCTGAATTAAGTGATCAGACTTCGTGGCTTTGTGAACAAGACTAACGTCTCAAAAAAATTCAAAGTTATGCACAATTTTTATAAAAAATGTGATACATGTTTGTCCCTGCTGGGAGACCAACACCACGTTGCTGGAGGACCGCTGGACTTGATCCAGCACCAGGACCGGGTTGGGTTGGGTTGGGCTGTCAGACCCGGCAGCAAGAAAATAAAGAGTTTCTTAAAGGAATCTGGAGCTCGGAGACAAAAAGGATTTGCGGGGACTGCAGATATTATTTTTTTGGGCCTCTTCCAAGAACAACAAAGGTACACAAACACACCATGAACAACAGACACACACAGTACAGTGTAAGCTGTATGTGGAAGTGTTCCGTGCTGCATGTTGGATGCCTGTACGGCTCAGACGTAAAAGTCATCTCTGCGTGTCCCGGCTGTCCTTTGGGACGTGATGGATGTGAGGAATCTGTTTAACCCTTGTGTGTCCAGCACCAGGACTGTTTCACCTCTGTGTTTCTCCTCTAAACCTTTACACTTTCACTCAACACGACCGTTACTGAACAAGTAAAACTCATACGAGACAAAGGGGATCGGTGTGAGACCTTGAAGAGTTTTAACACATTGTTGTGTTTCTCTGATGAAATGTCATGAACATGAATGAAGGAACACGTCACCACTCGTCTGAGAGGAAAAGCTAACAGCATCTTCCTGTTCACAGCTCCGCCCCGAGGTGATGGACTACTGGCATGTTAGTGTATGATGGAGTGTGTGTGTGTGTGAGCGTGTGTGTGTGTGTGTGTGTGTGTGTGTTTGTGTAGTACAGCTCCTGTAAACTCAGCATAGATCATGTAGAAAGCTGCTCTCCTCCTGTGGATGAATGGCTTTAGTTTTATCTTCCCGTCCGTCCTCTCTCCATCCCTCTCTCTTCCTCTCCATCCCTGCTGCCGCCCTGGGTGATGGAGTGTAGGAGGGGATATTTAGGGAGGGACGAGAGAGTAATGGAGGAATCTTTTTCTGACGAGCCGAGGCTGTCGGAGCGAAGAGGAACACAGTGAGGACAGAGGAGAGGTGAGAGGTCAGTTACAGGGGAAGAGAGAGAGGAAAGGAAAGAAGGAGATGGAAAAAGAGAGGGAGAGACATGTGTGTGTGTGTGTGTGTGTGTGTGTGTGTGTGTGTGTGTGTGTGTGTGTGTGTGTGTGTGTGTGTGTGTGTGTGTGTGTGTGTGTGTAATAGTGACACCAGAAGCCCAGCGGAGCGTGATGCTGAGTCCTGTACTCGCACACGCACACACTCACGTACATACACACTCACACACACGCATGCACACGCAAAATAATCGTTGTTATGAAGTTATAAACGTGACTAAAGTTATAACATGACTAAAGTTATAACATGACTAAAGTTATAACATAAATAAAGTTATAACATGACTAAAGTTATAACATGACTAAAGTTACAACATGACTAAAATTACACCATGACTAAAGTTATAACATGACTAAAGTTATAACATGACTAAAGTTACAACATGACTAAAGTTATAACATGACTAAAGTTATAACATGATTAAAGTTACAACCATGACTAAAATTACAACATGACTAAAGTTACACCATGACTAAAGTTATAACATGACTAAAGTTATAACATGACTAAAGTTACAACATGACTAAAGTTATAACATGACTAAAGTTATAACATGACTGAAGTTATAACCATGACTAAAGTTACAACATGACTAAAGTTATAACATGACTAAAGTTATAACATGTCTAAAGTTACAATGTGACTAAAGTTATAACATGACTAAAGTTATAACATGACTAAAGTTATAACATGACTAAAGTTATATCATGACTAAAGTTATAACATGATTAAAGTTATAACATGATTAAAGTTACAACCATGACTAAAGTGATAACATGACTAAAGTTACAACATGACTAAAGTTACAACATGACTAAAGTTACAACATGACTAAAGTTATAACATGACTAAAGTTATAACAT
>NC_136601.1:26344610-26357110 GCF_910589615.1 Taurulus bubalis
GAGATGATGATGATAATAATAATAATTCTGATGAACATGTGTGACCGACAGGAGACTAGCACGAGTGAAGAGGACCAGGGACACAAGTGAGCCATCCCCATGACAACCACACACACTCGTATCTGCTGATGAAGACCATGGAATGCAATTGAAAGGTGGAGCTGCTACCTCGCGCTGCTAGCTCGGGCTGTTAGGTTGCACTTCTAGCTCGCGCTGCTAAATCGCGCTGCTAAATCTAGCGCTGTGGAGGTGTGTAGCACAGACCTGTTTTCCACTGCGCCTCCTCGGGTGAGCGTTTGGCATCGTCGGTGGCTGCCGCCGGAGAGCTAAGCGGGGTGAGAGGCGCTGCTGGGCGGGGAGGACAGCAATTTAGAATTTATTTTTTGAAGTAGCGGCTTATAACCCACATTTTACAGTAGTTACTTAACAAGCTGGGAGTAAGAACGGGTTGGGAAAAGCCGCTGGATAGAATAAACCTACTGGGTGACTGACTCTACCAAAAGATATCCCCTCCTCCGGTGAATGGAGAGCTCCGCCTGACCCTCCTGGTCTCCCAGGAAGTCTTTGGGGTTGTGTTGCTTCTGGTGACTCTTTGTCTCCTGTGTGGTTGCCGTTGAAGTTTCTCTCCTCACTTATTCAGGCTTATTCCTTTAACTTCTGACCAACCGAAGCACCAGCACTGCTACGAATGTGAGTCATCTCAGGTCGCATGTCCTTGGGCCGCAAACGGTATTTTCCAGCGTGACTAACATTTGTAGCCCTGCTTGTAATAAGGTATTTTTCTATAAAGTGTTATTTTTCATCCGCTCAGTATCTCTTCCCTCCTGTCCAGACACAGTCACTCATCCTATTTCCCAGCGAGTCAGTGAACTGGAACGACTGGGGGAGGAGGCACCGCTGTGCTCGATGCATTTCCCATCCAGCTTGCATCGCTGTCCTCCAACCCCCCGCCTCCCCTTTCACCTCTCTTTTCTCTAAGTCACTCTCTCCCCCTCTCTTCCCTCCTCTGTGGCTCTTGGCTCCGCCGTCATCATCCCCACTGAGATGATTTCGCCGGCCCCGTCTTCCGTTTCCACTTTTCTCACCTCCTCGCCTTCTGCTCTCTTTTCTTCAGCTGCCTTTTTCCTTTGCGGGTGTATGTGTGTAGTTGTTGTGTGTTGAGAGACGCATGATAATGGCGTTAAGATAGATTTCTCATTGTCCCGTTTGCGTGATATTTACAGCTCATATTTTGTTTTGTTGCCGAGAGCTCTTTCTTTGGATGATCGGCTATATTGTTGAGCTTAATAATGTTGCACAGCTCACCGCGCTGAGGAAGTGGGTCTGCCGGAAACGTCCGTTCATAAATGAATCATCTGCAACTGGAGTGCTGTCCTGCTCCCATTTCATTTTGTTTATTTGCGAAGGAAGTCAACATGTCCCGTTGAACTGAAAGGCCATCATCCCAAAAACAAACGTCCATTCAAGGACCCACTGCTCTGAAAGCAGCAGGTGGCTCGGGAAGAAACATTAGCTCATGGCTAATTAATACAGTACTCATAATGCGACACCTGGCCTTCCTGGCCCTGGCATTTCGTTCCCTGCTCTGCCTCCGATTGGCTTGGCCCGATATTCTTACCATAACTCAAACCAATCTCACTCACGTGCCGAGACCAACCCAACAGAGGAAGGCAGCGACGGACTAGCCAGGCCGTCTGTTATCTGATGTTGTTAGTGCGATACCTCAAACAATATTACAGACAGATTTGAGCCCATGAAAACTCAAGTGCAACGATTAGTCGATTGGTTAAATATTTAATTTCAATCTGTCAAAAATGTCAAATTTTGTACGCTTCTCAAATGTGAAGATTTTCCGCTTTTCTGTTTGTTCTGCGTTGTAGATTTATCGTCCTTGGGTTTTAGGGGTTGGACAGAAGCAAGACGTTGAAGCCGTCACCGTGGGCTCTGACCCTGTGATGATTAAAGCTGAGGGAACGTAGGGCCTCATTTTGAATGGACAGAACGTTAGTGTGGATCCAAAAAGCTTCGAGAGCATAGGGCCTAAATGGAAATGGACAAAATGTTTAGGAGGGAACATAGAACTATATAGTGTATTTGCATGCTAATATTTGGTCATTAGTATCAACCACAAAGGACATTTGAGGCTGGGGGGAACGTCTTTAGCGCATCAGGAATGTGGTCTCTACAGAAACGTTGGATCCTCAGCGAGACGTCGGACGAAGATGTCGAGAAAATGGACTCTCAGGCTGACGGCCAGAGCCTCTTTCCAGCCAGGTAAGTTATGAGGTGATGCAGGTAGATCAGCCCGACAGCCTGACAGAGCTACACTGCTAACACGGCTAGCATTTAATAACCTAAAGCTTAATAAGCTTGATAGCAAACATTCCTTCACCTCACTCCAACATGTAAGACTGTCAAAGATGAAGGCGCCATGGTTCCGGTAGGGAAACTGGATCGTTGAGGCAGCAAATATTAATACGACAAATCTGTATGAAAGGAAGTTGTATTAAATTGAAAGGTTTTTTGGGCACGTGCGTAATAGAAAGTATGTGTTCCCCTTCCTCTGGTGACTCGCTGCTTCTCCTCGTCTGCTCCTTTTCTCCCCCATTACCGGTCTGTCATGGAGCATCAGCCACAGAACACGGCCGGGCGCTAAGGAGGTCACAACCACGCCACGGCCCTGCGCACCACCCAGTGGGCATTAACCCGATTGGAGACATATTACAGTGGACACACACAACCACGGACACACACAACCACACGGACACACACACACATATCACTGTCATCTTTGCGAAGAGCAACTGACTCAACATATATGTGAGTGTCTTGTGGGAAGGGTCTCGTGGGTTTTCTTATGAACGAACCTGTAAAGCTCTGGCTAGCACTGTCACCTCACTTTCTACATGTGATGTGGTCATGTGCTGACGTAGTTAATGATGAGACAGGAACAGCGGTCTGCTGGGAGAAAGTCCCTCCAACCTGACCTCCTCCCTTCTTGGACTTTGTCGTTCTTTATGCTACCATCATAATTACTGCGGCTAGTAGAGGTCACGCCTAACAGACATGTAAATATGAGTCAAAATAAGATTTATTGGCCCTTTGCATTTTCTAATGGCTTCAATGACTTAAAGAGCCTTGAAAGTGAACTTATTGTGCCTAAAAATACAAAAACAATTCCAGAAATGTACCCTTGACTGATCTTGGTGTGTGTGTGTGTGTGTGTGTGTGTGTGTGTGTGTGTGTGTGTGTGTGTGTGTGTGTGTGTGTGTGTGTGTGTGTGTGTAAGAAGCTAAATTATACTATCCAGATAATACTTAATCAGATGTTTTCTTCTGCATTTCCCCAAGGACTGGTCTGTCAAATATTGCATCTTTTTGTCCATATGGATTGTTGCCAGCTGACAGTGGCAGAGAGCCATGGAAGTATAATCCTGCTTTTTGTTTTTATAGAAATGAAAATGAAGGTCAAGCTCCATGTGTTTGTGAGATTTGATTTGATGAATGGACAGAATGAATGTTTGACAAACTGACGTTGACCTTTTCACAGGCTGCTGAATATCATACATTCTCAGGGAATTGGGATGTGAAGACGTTGCAGGTGAAGAGAGAAAGCGAGTGTGTGTGTGTGTGTGTGTGTGTGTGTGTGTGTGTGTGTGTGTGTGTGTGTGCTGTGAGACAACACACAAAGAGAGTGGTTTGATTACATTCAGCCTTTCTCAGCAGAACGGGCCTCACAAACATACTGAATGCACTAATTCTCATTCATTAAACTGTTCTAAAAACCTTTTTAAAGGTTTTGAAACGTTTAATAATTGTTTACTTCAACATACTGACTTCCTCTTCTCCTCACAGATTCCCACCACCACAGTTTGTTGTTGTGATTTGAAAGTATGAATGTCTTCGATATACCAACATAACATTTTTACATCGCACAATCACTGATACTTTGATAACCCGGTTTACAACAGAATGCAGATTTACGTTTCCTTTATTCAATGTTGTTCATCCTGTAGCTGGTAATGTCTACACTCATTTTCATTCTGAAGGTTTCATCCTCAGGGTAACAAGCATTAATCGACATCCTCCTGCTTCCAGAAGTTTAATTCATTAAAGTTCATGTATCAGCCATATCGCCCAGTCCCTCAACGTGTAACAGATGAATTAGAACAATGAAGAAGGAAATAACTAAGCTCAAGATTCTGCTGATGTGAAAACTGGCAATACAACTTTCATCTTAAATATTGATGATGCGATTGATCACAGAACTCGGCGCTCTGTGTTGGTTCTCAGCTGAACGCTCCCGTTCCCTCTCCCGGCCTTCTCCTCCGTAGCGGCGGAGGCTTTTGGTGCTCTAGCATATGAATATGATTCACTGCAGACGGTTGGCATGTGTTCGAGCTCGCCGCTTTGTCAGAGGATTTAACCGTGTTAGTTAACGTGGTGCATGGATTGCTTAAAGCGGAACAACAGTTGAAACCTGGACTGTATTTAAATGGATGATACAATGAAAGAGTACAAGAGGCTTTATTTAACTCCAGAGAGAGGTGTCCACCAGCTAAAGCCTTGCTCTGCACTGCCTCTAGTCTACTCCACCGGCTTGGCTCCAGCCGGTACATTTGGAGCCAGAAAATGACCAAGCAGGTGCAGGTGTGAAGTAATGGACGAGCACCTGATACAAGATGGCATTGTGAATGCGTTTCCACATTCCCAGCTTTGTGCTGGCGCGGCGCTGGAGAACATGCGGTACCCAAACTGAACAAAAAGCTGGAGGGTTAATCCGGTCAGTGAGGAATTGCTATACTTCCACCTCGGATGCAGCAGCGTGCCGGCCCATACAGCAGTCCATGCATCAAGCCATACCCTGCAACTTCAAACTTTACCAAAGAAAACACGAGGCTCCGGGTCCACGACTCCCTCCTCTAACCTCATGGGGTCGGGTTCAAGATGAATCCTCCTCTGCCATAAAGGAGGCTCACACATGCATTCACAAGGAGTGTGTGCACAGCGTAGAAAGTAGTCTGAGGACATTATTGGGATTGAACAGAACAGTTAGTTTTAACTTCCCGTTCGCCTGGTGAAAGATTGATGTCCGAGACAGCAACTTTAGAAAACAGCGAAATGCACCCTTTAAGACTTTTGTCAGCCGGAAGATAATAAGACGGAATCGTGATCATTAACTTCCTGTTTTCCTCCTCTGACATGGCAGCGCTCTGCACGCTCTGAGATGAAGCAGCTTGCCGGGAGGCCGGAGCTTCTTAAGAACCCGGGAGTGAGAGAAAACAACACAAAGACAACATTCTTCTTGTAGGACAGTGCAGTTTTCTCAACAGACTGGAAAACAGATTCAAAAATATGCAAACACGTTCGAAACCAGGATATGAGAAATAAATAATAAATAGACCATAACATTTTGTTTGTGACTCTGTGTAAAAGCTTGTGTCTGTTGGCTCCCACCTCTTCATCGTCAGCAACAACAGCAACGTATGAGCGTTGCCTCTGGTAATCCGGCTCACGATGTCCCACGTCCGCCTGCATCCGTCATGATATGTGAAACAACTATGGAAGCCCTTTCTGGACAATAAACTTGCAAAAGCTAAGATTTGATTCATGAGAGAGTCTGTATTTTATCTTGCGACAACTAGTTGGTTCTGTATTCAACAAGAGAACAGCGTTTGTAAAAGAGCAAAGACAAAAGAAGCATCACAACACCCTCGTGTCTAACTCAGTGAAAGAGACGTGGTTTGAATTCTTTTGCTGTCCTTCTTTCTCAGTTATATCCAGTAGTAAATGGGCCTTGAAAAGGACCAAACTCACTTTGTCTTGAGTCTGCTGTTGATGGACAGTATTGTCCCACAGTGCAACGCCCATAGGCTGTTGAAGAACTGCTGTAGCGCTGTGTTCTCTCTCCCAGTCGCCGGCCGCTCAACACACTCATTACAAGCTCAAAGCGACTGACCTCATAACAAAAGTTAGCGTGAAGAGACAGTCCACACAAGGCATGTAATGTATGTTCGTAGTGATCTTAAAAGTGGTTTGGAGAATAGAATATATCTCCTGCACTTCTTTTCATAAAGCAAATGTATACATACAACCTCATGCTCTATGAGTTCAGAGGGGCGCTCCACAGAACCAGGGAACCTCCTCCTCACTACGAGGCCCTTTGCTCCACCGAGAGCACTGGGGGGCGGGGCCACGACTTCCAAATCTGACACTCCATTTCTCACTTTGGAGGTTCTTTCACATTAACTTTAGTGTACAAAAAAGAAAGCTGCTGGCGGTTTGAAAGAAGGGGATTAATATGAACACGGCCCACTCCACACTGTTGAGGATTGTATTTGCATATACACGAGCTAAACTAGCTTAATGGTGACTGACCTCTTATCATCTCGGCTTCCTAATCTGCCCTCCACACACACACACACACACACACACACACACACGCACACACACACACACACACACACACACTAAGAGCAGCTGTAACACTTTGCTTTAGATAACGTGGTTTCTGGAGCGAGAGAGTTAAAGACAGGATGAAAACAAGTTGTGAAAGAAGTTGAGGTGATTTATTGTCAGTGTAGGATGAGGTTTCTATGAGCAGGAACGCTCGCTGACTTACGCTACTTATCACTGTAACCCTGAAAATGTATGTCAGCGAGGGATTCAAACCCAAACCATGGCCTTTCCCAACCTCAACCAGGATGTGTGGGGGCCTAAACTTTACGGCTCGTTTCCCGTTCGTCAGCCATTTTTGTCATGTTTAAAAAGAAAAGAATAATTATATCATATTGTATCACAATGTACTTGTTGGTGCGACTGATTAAGAAGAATAGTAGAAGATAGTAAAGATAATATAATAATCGAGGAATTGAGATTGACATTTGGTAAAAGGTAAAATGAGGAAGTGAGGATATTTTAGACGGACATGAATGTAAACTGCAACTTGAGGTATACGCTCACAAAGGCGGTAATTGTAGTTCTTTATTTTTTCCACTGTGTAGGAGCCAAATGGGACCAAACTATGTTACTAAATATGTACACTGAGTGGAGCTGTTCTGTGTTCCTGGGATTATCTACATAATCAATCAGAGCATGATGGACGGCAGGTGTTGGACCTTGGAAAGGAGTTGACCGCTTGCACGGTACTGTTATGCTACGAGCAACATAGGGTTAATTGTGGGCATCTAGGGACCGTATTAATGCTCTACCACGGCATAAGAGAATGAACTCATCTTATATCATACAACACGTCCGTGGATCATTCAACCGGATCAAAGGAACGCAAGGTGACGGAGGCGAAGCAAGAGCGCGTCAACCAGATCAGTCCAGAGGGAAAAGCACCTCAGTAGCCCAGGTATTAGACAGGGCTCCTTTAACACACTGTGCAATTATGCATACGGGCATTTATGTTTAATACAGCACTCCTGATCAAAAGCATTCCATATTTGATAAGAACATGCAGGCCTCATGTGATAACAAAAACCATTCCAATCAGAGCAGTACTGGCGTGGCGCTTCAGCCCAGGTCTTAAATGATACAATTTGCAAGCCACCAATTTTCAAAATAATTGTCGCTGGCGTCAAACTGTTTTCATGCTAAATAATAGCATCCAAAAAAGGTGTCAGATCCAGATAAACTGCAGTTGAGCCGGGCAGCTCTCTCTCTCTCCTGCTGCTGTTGATTGGCCAGCAGTGTGAGCTTGAGCCTCTGTTCAGGGCGGAGCTGCTTCTTTTATTCTTCCTCTAAGACAGCTGTTTTTCTCCATCCAGAAGAATTTGGAACGCACACTTTTGTTTCCAACAGATGCGGGAAAAAGCCCAGCAAGTCACCACCATCTGGTAGTAAAGTGGATGTCACTCCTCTTGAGCATGAGCATCCACCTTGAATTTAAGCCTTTTAAAACGGTTCCCACCACTGCTGCGCTCAAGTAAATGCTGAGGGGCTCTTGTGGAGGGGCGAGCCCTTCATTAACCACTTGAGAGGGTGGCGATGCAGGGCCCAAGAGGGGGCCTACACACACGTTTATGTGTGAACGCGTTTCACCGTCTTGCGGGGACATGCATTTGTTTAGTTGCATTGTGGGGACTTGCACTGGAATCAGACAGAGTTTGATGCAATAGAATACAACACGAGTCATTCTCTGGACGATGAAAGACTCATTCAGTTCATAGTCTTCCAGTGTATAGTGTGGCTGACATTGCTTTTGCCTTTCAAGCTCTTCCTCTGTTCTTCTTCTGAAATCGCAGGTGTGTCTCTCTTCTTGTCATGTGGGTTATGTTCGTATGGTTTCTAATGTGTGTATTGCATGTACCAATGAGTTATGGTCAGCTTCATCTGTCTAGTGGGGAGTTGAAAGCCTTTTCCTGATGCCACTCGAGCATAACGCTCTAACTCTTTTTTATCACAGCTCACCTCTCTGGTAGTTAAGCCAGCCGTACCATCCTCCAGCTGTGCCTCTGTTCATTAAACAAAGGTCCACCATTATCACCTAAAGGACCATTTCCGTACCTTACATGCTACTTTTCTGAAGAATGTTCTTTTGGATAGAAAAATGATGCTATTTCTCTGTGTATGACCAGGAAAATAGCTCGTACTTTTCACTTTTGACTTGGTGAAAACAGGTGGGGAACTGGAGTACAAATCCCTGTCATCCATGACTCCAAGGACAGGAGCTGAAGGGGGTTATTTATGTAAAAGCCCGGTTTATGGGGAGTTAACGAGAAAGCAATCGTGCAAAGATGAAAGAAAAGCTTTTTGTGCACGAGGAGAGTGGCTCTCAGCTGACACACAGCGTCGGGCTGCACATGAATACAAAGCCGAAATGTAAGGAGCAACTGCCTATTTGTCTTTTTTCTATCTCTAGCTAAAACAGCAGTGATCACAGATGGCGCTGTCCAAAGCCTAGCTCATGTGCTCCGCGTACCGAGAAACCCTTTGCTGTCTTTGGAAAGCGAATAGATTAACCCTAACACTAACGTTAAGAATAGTCACACCATCACTAACGTCGGGTATATTTCACCCGATAAAATGTACCTGCTGAAATATACTTATCTTCAAAATATATTGAAATACAACAATACAAAGCACAATGAAGTACTCTCCTTTTATTTTACCCTACAGAACTTCTCATAAAACCAAAAAGAGGTATCATGGGGGCACCCTGAAAAAAGGCTCAAAATCAGGTGAAAAAACATGATTAAAAATATAAATAATGGAGCTATGAACTTGTTTTTTGGTCTACATGTTCCTGGGACATGTGAGTCTTGTCCTGTGAAGGAAAAGCCTCCCTTCAATGTTAAAATCCATCAAAATGTTTTCACCCTCTGAGAAAACAGGGATTGGAGCAGGAGACACGGCACCTTCAGTAGAAAAGTGTCTGCTGTGGTGAGTTGAGCCAGCAAGGAGAAGTCAAAGCGGTGTGCCTGTAAAAACTGCATGAATCACTCATTTCAGGAACACAGTGAGACCAAGGCCGAAGGGACCGAGACTGACTGAATATATGAATACTCTCTCTCTCTCTCTCTCTCTCTCTCTCTCTCTCTCTCTCTCAATACGTTTTAAACTGTCCTGGTCTCTGTTTCCCTGGTAACCCTTAACAGCAAGCATGTTTCTTAACAAAGTACCATGACATCCTGCCCTCACATGTGCACAGTATTCACCTCCTCAAGATTTCCCCTGAGGGATTTATAGAAAGACTTCTTTTTACTGAATGGAGGGATGGCCGTACCCACCGTTAAAGTCACAAAGGTCATGACCTCTGTATTTTCCGGGTGGTGTTTGCCGTGAGGTGGACGATCTTGTCGTTACTAAAAACCTTCAGTCAAAACACTTTGACAACTTGCATGATACAGGAAACCAGATGACTAGTTGTAGCATTGGGCTGCTTGTGGTGCGATGCCATTCCTCTCCAGAGAGACGTCACCTTGATGCCGTCTTTTAGTGTGACCATAACGTTCACACCTATATAGCCGACATGTGTTTGCTTTCTTCAAACTACTAACATTTGATCCCTGTGCTGTTCAAGAAAAACAAAGTCACCTGATCCAATTCAAACTATGTCATTAACTTTCAAAATAAACTGTATGTGTTCTTTTGTAATTCGCTGCTGATCGTTGCACATTGTAGAGCAATTATATTGCATTGTTGTCGGGGTATATTATTGTAGAACACACATTTTGAGTTTTTGTTGTGATGGGCTCATTTATTTAATTAAAATCTAAAATGATGGAAACGCAAACACAGATTAAATATAGGTTTATAGTGTTTATAATGACAGTAAATTGTTTTTAATACACGTTGGCAGGAGAGACGGGTGATGATTCACAGAGAAAGAGACATGCAGTAAATACAGAGGACAGTGGTGTGAACTTCCTTTTTTAACTTGAACACACTAACAATTAAAACATTGTCAACATTAAAGTTCCAGATGTTTACCACACCATGCGTACGGCCGTGAATGGAAGGAAGGAGATGAGTGAACACAATATAATAGACAAAAAACAAACTGAAAGAGAATGTAACTCTTTTGAAGTGTACCGTATGCAGGAGCATTCCTAACGCTGGCTGACAGTAATCATGGCGACAGGAACAATCCCGAGAGAGAGACAGTATAAAAGGTAGCACCCTTCGTAGAGACCCAGTGGAACAGAGCTGAATACAAGTGTAAACACCACCAGGAAGCGTTGTGATCACTCAAACCTCCTGCGCAGGGAGTATGGGCCACGTTTGATGTTTTGTAGTGTAGGCACTAACCCGCCCAGATTTTATCCAGACAATGACGTAACCGGAAAACAAGGTCTGTATTGTTTGGATTTCTTCTTCTTCTTCTAAGTTCTGGCAGCCCATGCATCGAATTTGAATGCTGCCTCCCCGCGGGGAGTAATATATAGGGTAGTAGTATAGAGGGTATACATTTACGCGTGCACGTGGGCATGCACACACGTGCACGCATAAACGTATACCCTCTATACTACTACCGCCTTTGGTCTTTGCAAACGTAAATGATGTGGCCTCCGTGCTGTGCTTGTGTGATATCCGCTCACTGGTGGTCTCTGGACCCTCGTGGAGACTCATTGTAATGTCAGCTGTGAACAGGGCCAGAGACTAGTTTGGGTCTGTAGGACACAATTACTTGTTTTTTTTCTGGAAGAAGGTTAATACCTGTTGCCTGTGTTAATTAAGTGTACAATAAAGTGGACAAAGCACAGGAACTATTTAAGGGATTTAGAGTTAAGGCTAATTAATTACTGTTTGATTCGATAAGCAAGGGAAATACCAGTTGTTGATTAATTCAAAAACGTTATTCTTCCAAAATAGACCTGTGGACTATTCAACAGCCAGCACTATGATTAGTCTGTTGAATCGGCCCCAATAATGCATTGCAAAACGTCTAACATCAAAGGACAAGGATAAGACAATAAACACAATGTGGAGATAATCCTTTTAACAGTGACCTTCTAATGATATCTGCCGCACTCGGTAAGCTAATACAGCGTTTGCATTGACTGCTGGACCTCAGTAGCAGCTTTAGAGCAGACTGGACACATGAGGATTAGTAGAATGGGTGTAATGGAGCGCCGTGGCCAGGCTCAGCGCTCCAGTGACAGCTTTTCAGATGAATCTGTCTCTATCACTGTGTACTGCAGGTCGTCCTCTCTTCACCGGGTCATTCGGACTTTGCGTTTATTGGTAACCCCGCCCCCACACACATACACCTCTGGGACTGTTCATAAATCAAAAGCAGTCAATAAGTGCCACTGATGCTGCTGCTGCTCCTCCGCAGAATGTCACTGACCGCATAGTCAACTGTTATCCTCTCTCACACTATATCCTGCCAAAAGGGACCGGGGTCAATTATGAACTCTACTTCGGTTACATTTGACTTCAGACTATTGACAGATAAAAGTAATGACCTTAAAGTTGCACTACCGACAAGAGTCTATCACATCTGCCAGAGAACTGCGTCACCTTGACTCCCGTGGACTCGTCTCTTTCTGTTGAGCTGTGGCATTTAGCCCCTACGGGATGTGTAGGTTTATGGGGTGTGATGCTTGGTAGAAAACATAAATGTTGAAGAACGACATTCCAGTATCTTCCAAAAAACTACCATCTTTATATCAGCATTTGAAGCCACATGTTAAGTAAAGGATTAACCATTGTCTTCATGCATCCATTCAACTATCCAGGCTGTCCTCATACTCTAGGAGCCCGACCAGTTGAGAACCACTGCTCTAGGCCGGTGTTTGTCAACCTTTTTTGAGCCATGACACATTTTCTACAATAAAAAAATCACGCGGCACACCCGAAAAGTTACAAAATGTCACATTGTAGTATAATACAGTACACATGGAAGGTAATTATTGTGCTACCTACTGGCATGGAAGAGTGTTTAATTACCACGCCAGACACTATAATGCAGGCTCAGACGCTCAAAAATGGCAATTTATTTGCGGCAACTAAATAATAATTGCCACGTGGCACCGTGGTTGAAAATCACTG
>NC_136601.1:26362110-26367106 GCF_910589615.1 Taurulus bubalis
TAGCAGCCCGCTGCTCCTAAGAATGCTCAGAATGGGTCAAATGCAGAGGTGACATCTAATGTATGTATGTGACGGGAAAATGTACTCGACACCGGTGGTAAAATCATTCAATCAGGACATTTATTCTTTAAAGAAGGAGCAGAGTCAAAATTACACAACGTGGTATTTTAATTGCGCATCCTGGACTGCTCTCTGAGCAAGCGGAGAGTCACCTCTTAAATACCTAAAGATAACAGTGAACAGACAACCTCCTGGCGTCTGCTCTGATCGTGAACCTCCCTCCGATACCCATACATGTGCTCGTATCAGCCATGGTCGTTAGGAGAAGGAGGATCTGTGCGTTCTCTGGCCAGAGGCCGACAGACACAACCGGTCATCTGATTCTACCACGTCGTTTAGAGTTCACATACAATCAAACGTCGCAGGCCTTTAAAACCGTATATATGATTAATAAACAAACATATGATTATGAATAAAACAGTAAAACAGCACATGATTAATAGTGAATACGTTTTTCTTTAAGGAGGAGGGAGCTCTCCACCTCCTGGAGCCGGAGGCGGCAGCGGAGACTTCCGGGTCTGAGCTGAAGGCGTCTCTGTTGAGACTTCAGATATTGTCTTATTTCATCGGGATTGTAGCGTGACAGGCGTGAGAATAACTATTAGGATCTTCTTACTTATGTAGGTCATAAAGAGGCATTAGGGTTTCTTTTAGGGTGTCAAATCTGATACCATTACAATATGTGTCACAGTAAGTTGCTTCTCGTGTATGTTGTACAACCTCTTCTTAGTCACTGCTTTCTAAGACCCATTTAAACGGCCGGCTTGGTGCTCATAATCCATCACTTTGAATCACAAATGTTCCGTTTTCTTTCCTCCTTTCATAACTTGATGCCACAATCATGTTAAGTGTGTGCTGCTGTGAATGGATCGGGGAAAAAAAACATGTTTTTTAGGCTCCACCCCCTTCAAGAAAAGTGTAAGAAGTCTGAAGGTCTTATTTTGAAAAGGTGGGACCAACAGACTACTAAAGAGAACCACGCTATATTCTGCTCCACTTGGATGGCATTTCTATTCTCAGTGCCCGATACAGAACAGGACACACTTAAACTGCAGCCTCTTTGAGTCGCCGTACCTGGAAAGACGTTCCACTAACAAGGGTCTTGAGTGGTAATTAACAACCTGCATCATCGCCAGCTGTGTTTAAATGCTGAGGTCTCGTGCGAGTCAACACGTGGGGCTCAACCTCTGCGACCCCGATACCGACTCCTTGACTGATCGGTAATAGCTCATTATAATGCCGTGTGAAGCTATCACTCCAGCAGCAATATTATTAAGCACTCAATAATTAACTTCAACGTGGGCGGTGAATCGGAGCAGGCGAGGTGATCCGGTCTCTGCTGCGGCGAGCGGCTTGATTGAGGTGCTCTGACGTGAATGTATTCATGAGTATCAGCACGCACTAAACTATTTATGAGGTGTACATGTGTAAACCAGGACCAGGTCACCCGAGAGGCCTGTATTGTATCTTGCCCCAAAACAAAGACGTTATTAGATACTGGGTCATAATATGCAGGCAATTACTTTTTCCAAAAGGACACTTCTTTCATGTTAAAGGGTGTTGTTTTTACTAATTACAATTTTGATCAACTAAGCACACAAAATAAACACCAAGTATATTTTTACTGATTGCTCAGCAAGAATCCTTGTGAGTTTTAGACTAACATACAGCACATGAAGAGAGGCATCCCTCTTGAGTTCAAACCAACGGAACATCAGCTAAAAACAAAGGCAGTTTGATTTGACAGAGGTGGCAGAAGGACATGATTATGTGGATGGGTCAAACAGAACCAGGACTTTCTGTCCATGTGACACCAAGGGAACAGGTTGGCTTTTAAGTAACGTGGCTGTGCTTTTAATGCAGCGTTACATAGGAGAGTTATTTATTCACATTATATACGTTGTCACTTTATCTTTAACCTTGATCTGTTTTCCAAACTTACTATCGCAGTTGTGCTGCCTCAACCGAACCAACCGCTTCACAAGGGTAAAGGTTCAGCATGAAGATATGAAACATATTCATGAAAGACTTCTTTTGGTTGAGAAACGTAACACTCGATGAACCCTGAGGCTTGCAGTGTTGTCTGGTGACTGATGGCCGTCACAGGGAGGACAAACATCCTTTGGAACAAAAATACTGGTAAAAAAGGGTCATCCCCAAAAAATATATAACCTGGAATGACAAAAAGTCCCCGCTAATTGATTTTCATACCACATGAAAAAGAAAGGAAAGCAAAGTCTCATTCAGAAAATGGTGGCAATACAGAACATTCAAATAATGTGAAATACCACCACAGCATTTGTAAGAAGGTCAGCGGTAATTTACATTCCACACTACCAGGGCGTGACTTAAGACCAAAGCCTAGAGGGTTTTTCAGCGTGAGAAATACGACGTGTGGCGGGAGGGCGGGACTTAAGACCGAAATGCGTGACAGTCACGCTCAATGCGTGACACTTGAGAGCCCTGCACTACTCAGGGGAGCGTTGCCAAGAACTTGCCCCTGATGCCTCCAAGCACACATTGTGACATGAATATTTTATGGCCCAGGTAATTAAAAAGAGCCAATCAGACGGGTGATATGAAAACAACAAGAAGGGACTGAACAATGTGCCTCTTTGAACGGAGGTGAGGAAGGATCACATGTGGGAGGAGACGGAGGAGGACGAGCACGGATGAGTTTGAATATATAATATTATAATAATATTTGAATATAACTACATGAAGGTACTTATTATAGGATGAAAGAACCGGGAGAAGAAAGGAGAGGAGATGAGAAGAGTCAATGTGTTTGAGGAGCGAATGATGATGTGAGACGATCTACATGTGAGGCATCAACCGTGATGAGGGAGAGGGTTTTGAAGCTTCCGTATGCGCTACCCTGGATGTACGAGACTGTGGAAATGACACATCTGAAGACATCACAAGGTTTATTCCACCTCATAATAGATAAATATGACTTCATTTGAATAAAAAGCCCATCTAACTGGGATGAAGGTTGGTTTCACTGAACTACATCTTCCTCATTTAGCGAGGAGCTCGGCCTGCGATGGTTAAAGTGGTCAAAGAGGGAGGCAGGGGGAAAAACACAGAAGAAATTAGACTTTCTTTCGAGACAATATTTCTCAGCCATGCAGAGGAAAAATAGCTGAAGCCTCCTTGAGAACTCATCAGCTCCGGCCGCTGCAGGGTCTCAGGGTTTTACCCCGGAGCCAAGAGTCTGGAGCAGGGGGGCAGACCCAGGCTGCATCCAAATGAATTGTCATTGTTTCCAACATCGGATATCATCAACACTTTGCATCCAACGCCACAGGAGCCACCGCACAGGAGCGTTTGTTGTGGCGTATTTGGTTTGGTTCATTTCATGTTACGCCCAAAACACACAGGTGATTCATCAAGAGACTAGTGGTGCGTTCCATTCACCGCGGATGTCTGAATTAGGGGCAAGAAATGGCGTCACATAAGTCAGAAAACATAATGGTGTTAGCTATTATTAGCATTACCAGTTGATAACACTGAGCCAGTTGTGCATAAAGACACTGTTTGGTGGCTTGGTTGCATGGACAGTACTGCAGTATTTCCCACCGTGAGCTCTGAAATGAGCCCATGCCAGTGTGTGTAGTTGCTTGACCCTCATAGTTGTGGAAACGTTCTTGCCTTCCTTCAATGGCAGCGAGCGGCCGGGATGTGAACTGTCCTCTCTCACCAGCGCTTCAGGTTCGAGCCACAGCGGGTTTTTGAAAATAAAATAGAAAAGAAATAAATGGATGTAATGTATAACAAAACAGTTACCTGAATAAATAAAATGTGGAAACAATCCTTTAATCAACAGCTTTACTTAGAAAATGTCCCAAATGAAAACCTGTCGCTCATGCTGCTGTGTCGCCGTTTCTCTGAGGGAAGTCCTACAATTTGATGTGATGAAAATTAAAAAAAGCTTTTCTCTTTGTGTTTAGCACACACATAGGGATAGAAGGATGGACTTCATTCATGCAAAACACTTAGTCCTCAATGCCATTAGGTCTCAGCTGGTCCCCCTTGTCTGGGTTATTCACAATGAACCCAACGCAGTTGTAAACACCTATTATATTTTACGTAAAATGTATTCTCTACCAAACCATCAACTTGCTATTTTTGTTCCCGGTAATATTCAGAAACGATTCAAACCCTGAGCCGGCTGAGTGGATACATGGGGATCGAGCACGATGAATAAAGTCGACTTTATCAACTTTAAAGACTGAATATCTTACCGCTAATACCACATCCATCTGACTGACCCCATGCTGACCTCAGTGTGTGTGTGTGTGTGTGTGTGTGTGTGTGTGTGTGTGTGTGTGTGTGTGTGCTATTGATTCATAGCTGTTCTCAGTATCGAAGCTATAGCTGAAGGGCAGCGCTAATGGAGCAGGACAGCGGCAGCCATATTTCTAGCTGCCCTCACGTCTGCGGCTCAGGGACGGTTTCCTCCTGCAGGAACGGCCATATACATTGTTTAGGGCGTAAGTGCTCAGACCTTTTCGGTGAAGGACCCCGGCTTAGAATTTATAACGCAGTGACTCACCCTTGGACCAGGGCTAGCTAAAAACATGCCGGTATCTCTGACCCAGCAGAAGCAGCTGCGGGGCGCAGGACTGCAGTCGCAGCACTACTGACGCTCAAAGCAGCTGCAGCACAACCACATCATCACTGATCCAGACTCCAGTTGTCTTCATATATATAACAAAGCAGACGCAGACACCAGGTCTGACAGACAGTTGATTCACTGGTGGAGGAAATGCAAATCTAAGTAATCCAGTTTCATGAAGTCATGGATATGTTGCTTGAGGGTAATATTAACATAAGGAAAGCAACATGTGAGCAGCTGGAATCAAGGAGTGTTATTCAGATGCACCAAATGCTCATCAACCTTATTCATCACAATTAGATATTAGAGCATTGC
>NC_136601.1:26367606-26530106 GCF_910589615.1 Taurulus bubalis
CACACACACAGTCCCACCCACACACACACACACACTCTCACACACACACACACACACAGTGCTCCTCCGCTGATGAGAGGTTATAAACTCACTCGCTGAGGACAATCCAGCCGGCACACTGCATAAGTAATCAAGTGAAATCTCAAAATAGCAAAGATAGCAATTTACAGAAAATATAAACACTCAGCGAGGCCAATTTAATGGGAGAAATGCGCTTCATATTCATAGAGATTGTGCAGAGGACTGTGGCAGTGTGACTCACCCTTATGCAACCGGACTAATGAAGGCACAGTCACCCCATGTGAACGCCCCACATCACAAGAGAAACCAAAAGTTTGTCTTTCCTCCCCGACTGCAGCAGCAGGAGGATTCAGCCAGGTCATTAGAGCGGTCGCATGTTCTTATGAAGCTCTGGTGGAAGTTAAATGAGGAAGCTCTTCTCTTTTGGGATTTTTGACTAAGGGCAAGTTCCCCAGGGAGGTTATTTTTTTCATTTGCAGCAGCTATATGCAAAATGTGGGCAAAAGAATGCCCAAAAATCCACAAGTCATTTGGGGAAAACATGAGAGTTGACAAGGGGAACAAATCATCCTGGAGAGCCTCCACCCTACCGCCGCATGTCTGCATCATCCTGAACCCGTAACTAACAGATGTTCAGGGTGACTCATTTTAAAAGAGGCAAACATTAAACAGCATCAATGATCTTGAAACCTACGTATGTTATACGATGCTGGAGTTCACAGTATTAATGTTGAGCTGAAAAATCTGCAGGAAATGGCCTCTTCAATACTCTGAATGTAGTATTAGGCTTAAGGAAGAACATTTAAATAAATGATGTTAGATTTCTTAAGGGAATAGTAAAGTAGTAGTAGTACCAAGGAACTTCCCCATGACAAAGTGAGGGCGGACATAGCTGGCAATATTTTCCAGTAATATAACTTTTGGCTCCATTAATTTCCCGACACCTTCCACAGATTTCACTCGTCCTCCCCGAAATGTTGTTCACCAGACATCTTACTCTGACGGTACCCATCACCCACGACTTCATCACCCCTGCTCTTGTATTTATCAGACCTTCAGGACTCCGTGCCTCCCCATCAGACCTGGTCCGGTCCCAACAATCACACTCCCAGAGACGGACCTCCATGTCTGCTCAATGTGGTGCGAGAAGGTCTTCTTCTGGAGGACGTCTGCCTCCTTCTGTTCCTCAGCCGGACAATGGATCCAACGTGTCGTCAAACAACGGGTATGACATCTTACGAACAACTCTTTTGGTGTTTTTTGTAAATTTTCCAAGAACTTGAGGGATTTTAATCTAAGATTAGACCCTTTGATCCTTGTCTGTTTTCAAATGTCTCAATAAAACTGTCACCAAAAGACTCCAGTCTCTGACAGCATACAGCCTCTTACCCTTTCCATTCTTCACATGATGCCAATAGCTTTATATACTCGTCTTGACCTCTTATTGTGTTTTTTTTTTCCGGATCCAATGTGGCAACTTCTACCCTGTCAAATTCATTTCTAAACAATGTTCTGTTTACTCCGTAAGCATTCTAAACAAAATGGTTCATACTCATTGCATGCAGTGACTCTACTTTCTGTCCACAGAGTTCCATGTGGACGTTTCCTCCATCTCTCTTTCCAACACCGGGTAATCATCCCAATGTCTAAATTCTGGTTTATTCATAGCCTCTGAGAAGAGCTTACTCAGTGTGATCTCTGCCCTCAGGCCCCTCACTTAGGATAGATGCTACTTCAGCCTCCTCTTTGCAACAACGAGTCATTTCCAGCACACGTGTTCGATTCCCATTGCAATGCCAACGACCCCCTGCGGCCCACCGGATAAGTGCTGCGTCTAGTTGGTCCTATGATGGCTCCGGCCCCTTAACCTTCATCTCTTACATTTCCTGTCGTTGTAATCATGGTGTTAATTTAATTTGGTGTATCCCCTTTTTACTGACTCACTCATGCCTTGGTGAGAATGAAGCTCCTCCAGACTTTGGGGGATTCTTCATTCCCCTTGTCGCAGTGACATCAAAAGGACCTTCTCTGTTGCTAAAGTCAATAAAGGCTATTCCTCATTCATCTTCAATTGGCCTTTGTTGAGAACTAACTGGCATTGCAGGAACAGTGTTGTTCCTTTATTTCATTGTCTTCTGTCTCGACCGCCAGGTGGTTGTTCACTTTCACACTTTAGGTTCTATATTTATCTTTGCAGCTTGTTTTCACTGCTGAATCAGTACCACATCCTTTGGATGGGGCCATTGAGACCGTTCTCTCCTCGTATGTCTGAAATCTTTTTTTATTTTTGTTTTATTCAATATTTCTTTGGTTGAGTGAAGTTAGTGACAGTGTGGGCTCCATGGTAGCTCTGACAGCTTGACAGGGTGCCAACGGGGATAAGCAAAGGGTCCCGTGACCTCTTCTTATTGAACTTTCTTTAATGCTCTTGACACATCTGAACCCACTGATATAGCACATCTAATAAAACTATGCCTAAACCACCGTTTGTCTTCAGCAAGTAGACTCCTTTTAAGATTTGTCTTTTTTTTTAAAGGGCAGAGTTACCACTGAAAGCCTTATCATTTTCCCATTTTATGGAAAAGTAATAATGCATTTTGGTTGATATATTACAGCAGTTGTGGAAGACAAGATCAAAGCTTTGTATGATTCCCCACTGATTCCTTTATTAGACTATAAACCAATGTTTTCACAGAAGGATCTCTATCCGGTTTGGCCTGACGGAGATCTCTCTGTGGATCAACATGGTGTTTTATGAGCTCATGAAGGTGTCGGGGGAGCGTTACTCCGTGAGCACGCTCACTTCCTTGATCTTCTGTCTCCCTCAGTCTGTCACACACATCCTATTGCGAGGTGCCGGGCTGTCTGTTCGTCTCAGTAGTGATGTGGCACTAATACATTATTACCACATGTATTTTTAGATGGTTTAATTGCTGTAACAAAAGAGGTCCTCTGTCGAGGAGACTGACACACTCTGTTGCTCTCCACAATGTATTCCTCAGAACTTGCTTGTGATGTAAATGTCTTTACAGCACCAAACATGTAGAGAGCACGGTTTTCTCAGTTCAGACATAAAGGGTGTTGTCTTTTCGCCAATGATAGAGGATGACATTTCAACAGAAAACAGAAGAAATGTACATGTTTTACATGACTGTCTTATTTAGTGAAAAGAGAGGTGGAACATAATGCAAGGGGGCTTATGATGAATGCAGTCTAAGCTTTACAGTCACAATGATGTGAGATAGATGCTACAATCATCCCCAGCAAGGCTCCTCATTTGTTTACAATAATTGCACTGCACATTTACGACTAAAGGACTAAATGAGGAGTCCACCGTGTTCAAGGCACCATGAATGAATTCCTCAGTGGAAAAAATCCAATGATGAAGTAGCGGTTTAGTTGTTATCCTTCTTTATTCCACTGAGGCCACATGAGGTCCAGCATCACTGGAGCTCGATACGGAGGAAGAATCTTCAGTGTCACCCATCAACCCTGTCTCCTGAAGATATTGTTGTTATATATTGCTAATTTATTTATATTTATATTGCTAATAGCTAATTGCTAATATGATATAATAAAAATATAATTACCTGACCCTAAATTTTCCCGTTTTAGTACAGCAGATTAAAAATGACCTCAACATGTTCCACATTGCACAGATGGCATTTTCTTAAAACGTGAAAAAAAAAGTTCAATTCAATTTCAGACCTCAAAATCCAAAGCGAAATGAATTTGTGAGTCATCGCCCTCCTACTGTTTGCCCAAAACTAGCGATGCTGTACTGATGTGAGTTATCTCCTAAAGTGCTGCCGCCTTTTAGTGACGGTGGAGTTGATGCATCATCACACTTAACGGGCTTTATTTCCTCTAAATAAGAAAAGTCTGTCTTTTCAAGCATTTTCCATTTAATGGCGCTTTTTTATTATTTATTTTTCTTAGATAAGGCTCTATCTGCGCATTAAACTTTATGAAAAAGAGACATCCAAATAAGATTTAACTTGACACGTTTGGCTAGGGGCTTAATGTCGTGGTGGTGAAGGCAGCAGTGCGCATAGACACACATGAACACACAGCATAGTTATCTGGCAGGGTGAGTTAATTATGGCCCAAGTGTCAACAACTGAAGGGCTTAGCTGAGGCAATCCTTTAAAGTCGCAGTCTGCAGTTTTACTTAAAGTCATGCAAATGTGAGAACAAGAAAAAAGATTGTGTTTCCTAAATAGCATAACTGGCACATGAAATCCCTCAGCTTTTGCAAGCACCATAAATTGATTATATGTCAGCTGAATGTCTCTTTCCTCATGTTACAAATTCAAGTGGCAAAGTAATTCTTGTTTCTGTTTGACTTGTGAATTGCCGCCTTAGCATTAAGTCAATTAGAACACGGTTAATCCCGAAGCTTGGATGTCTCAGCAAATTTTCTGGAATGAGTGTGGCCATGCAGAAAATCTCTGTATAATTTAGGGAGAGCTTCAGCCTAGGCTACTTGACCTTATTTTCAAGATGCCTTCAAACGTCATAGTACATTACCAGAGCAGCTGTGGTACGAGTTTAGAGTGTCTACCTAACAAGATATGGACTGAATATATAAAAGGCCGAAGACGATTGGTGTTCTTCTTGCCGGTCTGGAAGCTGGGTGTTGGGATGGCAGCACTGGTCTATTGTATAGATCAGAGGTTCTATTGTATAGATCAGAGGTTCTATTGTATAGATCAGAGGTTATATTGTAGATCAGAAGTTATATTGTATAGATCAGAGGTTCTATTGTATAGATCAGAGGTTCTATTGTATAGATCAGAGGTTATATTGTAGATCAGAAGTTATATTGTATAGATCAGAGGTTCTATTGTAGATCAGAAGTTCTATTGTATAGATCAGAGGTTCTATTGTATAGATCAGAGGTTCTATTGTATAGATCAGTGGTTCTATTGTATAGATCAGATGTTCTATTGTATAGATCAGAGGTTCTATTGTATAGATCAGAGGTTCTATTGTATAGATCAGTGGTTCTTTTGTAGATCAGAGGTTCTATTGTATATCAGTGGTTATATTGTATAGATCAGTGGTTTTATTGGAGATCAGAGGTTCTATTGTATATCAGTGGTTATATTGTATAGATCAGTGGTTTTATTGGAGATCAGAGGTTCTATTGTATAGATCAGTGGTTCTATTGTCTACAGGTTAAATTGTAGATCAGAAGTTCTATTGTATATCAGTGGTTCTATTGTACAGATCAGTGGTTCTATTGTACAGATCAGTGGTTCTATTGTATAGATCAGTGGTTCTATTGTATAGATCAGTGGTTCTATTGTATAGATCAGAGGTTATATTGTATAGATCAGTGGTTCTATTGTATAGATCAGAGGTTATATTGTATAGATCAGTGGTTCTATTGTATAGATCAGAGGTTATATTGTATAGATCAGTGGTTCTATTGTATAGATCAGAGGTTATATTGTATAGATCAGAGGTTATATTGTATAGATCAGTGGTTCTATTGTACAGATCAGTGGTTCTATTGTATAGATCAGTGGTTCTATTGTATAGATCAGAGGTTATATTGTATAGATCAGTGGTTCTATTGTCTACAGGTTAAATTGTAGATCAGAAGTTCTATTGTATATCAGTGGTTCTATTGTACTGATCAGTGGTTCTATTGTACAGATCAGTGGTTCTATTGTATAGGTCAGTGGTTCTATTGTATAGGTCAGTGGTTCTCAAATGGGAGTATGTGGGGTTACGTGAAGGCACTCCAAGAGGTACACAATTTGTTTTGAATATATTAGCATAAATTCAAAAATCCTTTATATTTTGTATAAATATTCAATACAATAAGGTATCAAATGAATTGTATACATTGTATATTAAATCAGACACTGATGGCGCTGTGTCTTTCATCTGTAATGTGTTACGTCTTTAACGCTGGTTAATGGGTACTTCAAATATTTAACAGGGGTAGATCACTGAAAAATGGTTGAGAACTAGATTGCCAATACAGTTGGTCCAGATATTCAAGGTCCCCAGATGATGAGTACTAATGACGTTTTATCTCATTCAAGCATTGCGTTAAACTCTTTATGTCTAAATCTCTATATATTTGCAGAGCTCTGAACCTGATAATGTGAAAGGTTATTGGAAATGTCAAAACCACACTCGGGTGCTACATTCAACATTCAGAGTGTTCATGCTGTTAGCACCGTTAGCACCGTTAGCTTGCCATGTTGAGAGTCATGTTGAGGCAATGCCTCAATCATAGATGTGTTCCAAATTTAACATTTTGCATCTGTAAAAACACAACATTATCTTTACATCATTGCATTCGAATTTTCCAAATGCATAGACGATAATGCGATTTGGAACAGACATTAATTTCCCCACAATAATTTGAATAACTTTGTTGATTCCATAACTCTTCATCGAGCACTATAATAACGTCAACGTGTACTTAAACTAATGGCTCTCCCATCAGCCTCAGCTGTACTTCAGTGTGTTCACAGCATATCAGTACATGTTAGCATGCTAGCATAGTGATCAGGTTCACACTATACCCATCGCACACCATCATGTTAGCTCGTTAGCGTTTAGCTTCAGACTCACGGAGCCACTATGTCGGCTTTAGACTCTTTGTCATGTTTACTGCTTCAAACCAAACCTGGTGATACACATTGAGAGATGGTATCACTGTCTTCATGATTGGAAGAAGTTAAACAATAGTAAGTCATAAGGATTTTAATTTGTATTCACCATATTGATGAATCAGAAAAGTGAACGTCATGCATTCAATATGAATCCCTGACAACAGACCATCTGTGTTTCCTACGCAGCAGGACAGAAGCTGCTTTCACCACCGCCTCATTGTTTACAGCCATGTTGTCCACTTAATGTGACAATCATATTGTTTTCATTGTTGTGAAGCAGCACTCCGTCTAGCACACGTTCAGCCTCCTAACGACTCGTGTCACAGGTCTTTATTAAACAATTTCACGCCACGCAATCTTTTGAACAACGCAACACAACGTCTGTCCGCTGTGATGGAACGCACGAGCGCGCTGATTAGCGCCGCATGCTGATGCTCCCATGTTGGCGGAGCAGAGCGTTTCCCAATCTGAATGTAGGGACTGGGTCAATGTTTAAAATAAAAAGGTGCAGGTTCCCAACAGCCTGCTGAACTTGAAACACACACAACATATGTACACACCTGACAAGCAATTGTAAATAGATAGATGGATAGGTTCAGGATGAGATCACCACACACACACACACACACACACACACACACACACACACACACACACACACACAGTGTTTCTCTCTGGATTAATGAAGCTAGCTGAACTGCTCAGGATGTTTTCATATGCAAATCCTGCTGAGTAAGTAAAGAGCCCCAATAAAGTTCCCAGCTGCTTACGCCTAGATCTGGATGGCTTTGTTTACTCCAGACTGTGTGTGTGTGTGTGTGTGTGTGTGCATGTGTGTGTGTGTGTGTGTGTGTGTGTGTGTGTGTGTGTGTGTGTGTGTGTGCGTGCATGTGTGTGTGTGTGTGTGTGTGTGTGTGTGTGTGTGTGTGCTGAAGGGCTTTACACCTCTGTTAACAGGTGTTTTGCCAACAACCCACGCTACCAAATGCCGATGCGGGCTGTTAGCGCTGTCGGTAATCGCGCACACACACATACAGAAAATCACACACATAGTTAGCATTAAACAGCTGGGTAATTGCGCTACACAAGCTTACACACACACAAGGGTGGCTGTGGCTTCACAGGATTTAAATGGTTGATTGATTTAGGAGACGTACTTCATATGTCTGAGGATGCACCTCACACACACACACACACACAAAGGTGATTTATCCTGTGCACAAAAGTAACAGCAGAGTATAATCGTCTCCCAAGATAATGAGTTCGGGAAGATTAGCTTTCCACTCCTCAGCTCACTTTCTTTTCACTCACACGGCTCTTAATGAGACGGGACTGAAAGGAAAAGAGAAAAAAGGACACGTCAACGAACAGGAGAGAGAAAGCCACTGGCAATTAGCCACCTGCAAGTACGGGAACTCACACACACACACACACACACACACACACACACACACACACACACACACACAGAGGCACCTGTGCAATCACAGAAGTCAAGCGTCATCCGTCCATACGCGTTCACTGTAATTGCGGCTTAATGGCGGGTGAATCGGTCCTCGAGCAAAACTTTAAATTTTCCGCATGATGGTTACATTTTGCCGTGATTGCTAAACTGAGCAGACGTTTTAGTTTCAGTCTCTTCGTCTGAGACGCAGCCTGACCGTAGTGTGGAACAGGTGCGGCCTCACATGGTGATTTGTGTCCCAGAGGTTTCACGGTGTGAACGATGGCAGATTGTCGTCATCGTTCTCTGTAACTCACCGCAGGACGCTGTCCGTCTGTAAAGCAACTTCAGAAGTTCACAAGCGAGGTGACAAAAACATCACGGTTGACTTCCCGTTCCACACGGGGTTGGATTCCACTTCCACCCGCTCCGTGTGGGCCATAAAGACGTCATACTCCCTTGTTGTATGTGCATAAAATACAAAATACAAACATTTCATCTGATATCTACGAATTTGGGCACGTTATTTTTCGTATGTATCTAGGCGACTGCCGGTGACCAACCTGTACAGAGACGTGTGCACTGATGAATCCTTTGCTTAACAAAGCTCCCACCACTCACCCTCATCCTCCCTTCTGGACGTGAAGGGGCGGATGGCCACCGCTGTTGCACTAAAGCAGAACGGATGCATGCAGCACGACTACCACTGCGTCCTATCTCACTACATTGGCTTATGTCTTTAAATTGTGTTCAATACGGTGCGTGGAAATCTTTTGTTGTGATAGCTGTGGAAAGCAATCCGAGCCCCTCCCTCCCTTTTCCATCCTCCAACTCCCGACGGAGCTGGCATGCTTACATTTTCAAATGGATTTTTAATTGCCTGGTTAACACAAATGTGCTCCTGTAGCAAGTTGCACGATGACGCACGTTACAAACTCGTTTTTGTTTTGCCACGGTTGACTTCTTCATCAGTTCCATCGCATTAGATAGCGGTGCTTGATTCAGAAATTGAAATTAAAAGTTGTATTATTGTGATTATTACATTCAAAAGGTGGAATGATATTAAATGGTCTGCTCGTGGTAATAATGACATACTGCTGGTGAGACACATCTGACTCAGATAGATGAAGGGGCTCTGTTGGCTTCCAGGCCCTTCTGCAGCTGCTAAGCTAACATTAGCTAACGTGAAAGTCTCATTATCCCAAGAAGCTGCTTCTCAGCCCTCAGCGACAGAGAGACATGTCCATGTGATTAGGATATTGACTTGAAGTCTTTAACGTGTCTCTGATTAAAATATGGACGGTAACAATGGATCAAATGACAAGGCAATGGTGGAGACCAAAAGCTGAGCTAAAAGAGACTTGCATTGGACTTTACATTCCACAGTTTGGCAGAAACACAGCACCAACAAAATGATCATGTTGTCACCAATATCAACAGAGATGATAACATTGTGTTTACAAGTCAACTTTTTTACACGGCTCCCAAGTGACCAAGAAGTTTAAAAGTATCACCAAGTATGACCCAACATTCTTTGGTCAGCTCGCACATTATTGTAAAACACAGTTCACCATGCCATGAAAGCAGTACAGAAGAGGGAATACTGTGCTAGCAAGCTATATATACACACACACACACATATATATATATATATATATATCCACTCTTACTCTATCTCTAAGGCTGAGCCCTACAGAGGAAACTCATTTCAGCCGCTTGTATCTGAGACCTCGTTCTTTGGGTCAGGACCCAGAGTTCGTGACCAGAGGTGAGGGTTGGAACGTAGACGACCAGTAACCTGAGAGCTTCTCCTTCCGAACTCCTTCTATATATATATATATATATTTTTTTTTTTTTTTTGACCCTGCCCTTCAGGTATTTCACATAGATACATATCCATACTGTAACATCACCACAAGAAGCAGCTTCAAGAGTTGTAGATTCAAATAAATACAGTTTGAACAAGAGCCAGAAACGTGTTTTCATATGTGAGAATATTTAAATAGTGCTTCTTTGCTCCCCCATCGTGGTGGATATATTATGCAAGTTGAACTTGAAAGTTGTATTATTTCCATGCAAAGAAATACAAAAGCGTGATAGTTCTGGAGTTTTGTTCTGTTCTAATTGGGCCATGTTTAAAATTGTCAGCAGACCACAGCGGTGAGCCTCCTGCGACCCAAACAATGTTCCCGTTGTCTCTTCAGAGACGTATTCTGCAAATAGATGTGATCCTAATAAAAAACTATAAAAGGCACAGTGTGAGATTAAAAGAAACCCTTTGAAACGGAGGGGGACAGCCTCGCCATCGGAGACTGATCAAGGATTCTGGCTCAAGCTAAGACTTCTTCCCATTGGATTAAAGATGGCAACGAGTGATATACTTAATATTAAACAGGTATGAGAGCTAATGTCATACATGCAGGAAAATAAGCTCATGCTGTAAAAGATTGAAAACATTCCTGGTTGTCATTGTTCAAAGACGCCAACTAGAAACACTGAAGCCACACAGACTTGGGAGTCGGGAGGTTTCCTGACGAGTCGACAGGTCCGTTGTCCCCAGAGATCGGCTCTGTGAAGAGACAACTTCCTGAAGGTAAAGCCAGCTAACGGCTGTTCTGGGGATGACGAACAGACACACGGTCGGAAAATGGATAAATAATTGCGTCTCTCATGAATTAAAGATGACGGAGAACAAAGGCTGTGTACTGCCATGAGAGTTCCCAGAGCAGCACTAAAAAGAGAAAATTATGAATAAAATGAAATGACACTATCGTTGATAATTACTGCACTGCCCTCCGGTTTTTGACTCTCAGTCAGCCAGTCAGAGAGCACATGTCTTTTTATTATTTGGTATTGAAAATCCCTCAAAGGATAATTGAATATACTCAAGAATTCTTTTTTTTAAAGTATTTTGGGTGGACAAAAGGATGTTTATTTCACATTTCGTATTGAGGTCTTATTTTGCCATTTAGACCATTTAGAAAGTCTGCATATATAAATATTACCAGATAGTTTTTTTTACATGAATTCCTTCACTGATCCTTTCGTCTCCTTGAGGACATCCACGTGAAAACACATCGAGCTTAAAGATGAAAACAATATGAAACCATGTGTAAGCTACATATGGTTAATGAAGTGCCTTCATCAAAGGAAGAAAATGGCATCATAATGTCAATATGATTAAAGAAGTTTCACATAAATGAGGTTCCATTTTAATCATTGATAAACAATAACAAGAACAAATGTCATGTTTTGACTTGATCCTCTGTAGATTGAGTACTTCTTCTCTGATGGGAATTAAAAGTTGCTGTTAGGGCTTTGGGTGACGAATATAAAAAAAACATGTTTTAACAGGCTCCATAAATAGGAATCTGAGTGATGATTCTGCTTGTAATACAATCCCAGATATAGGTCTTCATTTGATATTATTCTAGCCTCTACGATGAAAGTTCCTCAGTAAAAACATAAAGAAATCATACATGTGTTGTCAGTTATCGCCGCTTCCACTACAGAAACTTAATGACTCAAATATTAACTTAACATGGAGTTATTGCCACCGGTTTCCGGTTAGGTTTCCCTTTAACAGCCTGATGTTTATGAAACTTGGTGGACGAGTGTAAATTGATCCACGGAAGAACCCGTTATGCCGGAGGGGGTCTGGGTCACGGGGCAGGGACAAGCTTTATGTTTCACTCATGGAAAAGGCCTTTTAGCTCTGAACATGTTTTCATAATCTTGTTACGTTTCCAGTAGTGAGCGAGTCAACGGCTCTAAACATGATAGAAAAGCAAAATTATCGCCACATCTTTCATTGTGAGCTGCCTGACAACTGAACTGCACCTACATACCAACCAGCACAGAGGACATTCTCCTGGTGCTGCCTTTTTTTATTGCCACATAACCAACATGTTCTGATTTGTAAAACACAGTGGAAACACAAGGCAGGACCGTAGATCAAAGCTCCATGTCCAGGCAGTGGGACAGAGCCATTGGTCCCATTCCCAGATGTGCATGAATCCCAGTATCCCTATGACCTCGGCTCATATTGGACATTTCCGCAGTGAAAATGTACGTCAACCCTGCAGTGCCAAAGCAGGAAGTGTAGACTTCCAAGTGGGTGGATGATCATGTTAGCGGTGAGTATTTGTCCTGTTACAGACCACAATGAATTTAGACTGAATGTTTAACCAGGCAGAAGAACATATTCAGAATGAGAGTGACTTGGATTTGTCGAGGAAGACCATTGCGCCACACATTTGATCGGGTACTCCTGCACAGGCCACATGTGAACACAGTAAAGAACAAGTTATCCTGTCCGAAAGATTGTAAAAGCAGTGCTTTTGATTGCCAACACAACATCTGAAAACAGCACTTTTGTGCAATAATAATTTGACCAAATATATGAAACAAACCATTTAGAGAATGTATAAATGTTTTCGCCAAATGTTATGCTATTGAGTTAGAAGCTGACGTATTCAAGCATCCATTTGGATGCAGCAATGACAGACGTCCACGCGCAGCATTGTTGATGGAGAGCCTGACTTGCTTTTATCAGGTTTATAGTTTTGATTAGTAAAGGTTCTGTCAGACAGGCAGTCTGTGTGTGAGGCTGCCTCCACCGTCCACAACATCCTGATGAAAAGAACCTGCTGAAGGCAAAGAATGAACTCATGCAAAAGCAAAGTGATTAAAAGGATCATGGAAACACATGTCATGTGTCATATGTACAGGGGAGATGCCACTAGTGTTTGCTCAGCTTGTTTCTCTGACAACACGATCATATGCTGGTTGTGAGGTTCTTACCGGGGGCCGAATGATCCTCGACGAAGACAACAGACCCTGTGATTGAAACCACAGGAGTGGAAGCAGGCACGTTGTCTCACGCCTTGAGTGGCACGAGGCGGTGGAGCTAAGTACCACAAACACAGTTCACGTCGTCACAATGAAATTCACTGTAAAAACTGGATGTTGCGCAATGGTTCCAGCTGTGGTTCTGGTGGTCCAAATCCACATCAAAGGGAACGTCTATCCCTTCAGAAGCACCCTGCGTTGAAGCGTCCGATCATTCATGAAGGAATGAAGGATATTTCATGTCGGCAAACTGAACATGCCGACGGCAAGCCGACGGCTGACTTGGTTCATCTTTTCGACGTGTTTCGTAGATCGTACCACGGAGGTCCGGTCCTCATGTACAGAACGGACCCTGTGTCTGGCGGCACCGTGCTTCACTAGGCTGATGAGTATTGACTGCTGTTGGTTTGTTTGGCTACATCTTTGCATTCTACTCTTGTTTTTATATGTTGTGCATTTTTTAGATGGAAGCCATCTTACTTCAGCTGGAAAGGGATTTTGTTTCTGTCTGTGAAAAGATGTGACGGGATTAAAACCCTCAGAGCAACCTTTTGATCGTGACCTCCGATTCACAGTCGTTAAACCAACCCAGAAACATTTCCAGAGAAACACATGCAAGCAATTGTCATTAGTCTGTTGGATTACTGCAATTCTCTGTTTACGGGTTCCCCTCACAGAACAATCCATAGATTACAAGTCATCCAGAACGCAGATGCACGAGCACCAACCGGAACAGAAACCTCAGGCCAAATAACTCCAATGCTCTGAAAGCTTCCCAGGATGCACAGCTGCTTTCAGAAGACAATTCAAAAGCCCTCTCTGGTTTACAAAGCCCTTGCTGGTTTGGCTCCACAGTGCATCTCAGACATGCCGTCACTTCATAACCCCAAGAAGATCTCTCCGGTCAAAGGCTTGAAATCCCTCCATCTGCATGACAGCACTCTCTCAGTCCGCTGACTTTAATATGTATGCACCTCAAGAATGGAAGAGTCCGCCTGCTGTTCTTAGACTGCGACACTTTGTTCCTTTGAAACCAAAACAAAAGACCTTTCTTTATTTTTATGAACACATCATATTTGTACAGTAAGCTTGTATGTGTGTATGTATGCACATGTAAACATATACAAATGTATTATGGAGGTCTAATTTGCTGCTTCCTTAGTTACTGCTTACACACACATGCAGGCCATCCAGAAATATGAACATCTTTTCTTTGTTGATTTCATATGCTAATGGCGAAGGCTCCATGTGGGATAATAGAATGAACAATTTGATTGATGAAGCTTTTCTTACCAAGAATCTAATTCAATCATATTCTGTATTGCACTCTGTTTATTGTTAAATGTTAAATGTGATGCACGTCCCACCAGGACAAACATACACGGTGGTAAATGGTTCTGATTCTGATGAGGTGCAGGTGTGGACATGGACCATTGGCCCGCGTAGCTTAACTAATGGCTTAACTGATGGCACACTGGCGACAAATGTCTGAGAGAGTTATGTTAATGTTCTGCAGTTTGATTGATCTTGATTGATTGATTGATCCCCTCATTCCTCTTTGCCTTCTTTGCTTGAGTTGTTGAGTTTATAGCTGAGGAACAAGGTTGGAAGGGTTAATGATTTCATCTCAGAAGGGGATGTTTTTATAATGATGGCAGCCTGATTAGAGTGCTCTCATATTACAATGTCTCTATTATGGGAGAAAATAAACTATTTTTTATGTCGCTGTCGCTACGCCTTTATGGATGGAATAAAACTACAGATATGCTGGAAAATTGAATTTTGATGGAGTGTCCCTTTGAAACTTAACGCTAACCTTTATGTTCATGTGGCACATAACAAGATTACCGACACCCGGTCCAGTGTGTAGAGTGTTAGGGGGACCTAATAGCGTAAATGGAATATCATATTCATAACTATAAGATAAGATATACTTTATTGTCCCGCAGGGAAGTTTGTCTCGGGCTCCAAGCTGCTGCATCACACAACCCACTTGCACACATGCTGTAGAACACAGGTCATACATACACTCATGCATTAACATGGTCAGCTACCGGTCCTCTTCCCGGAGTCCGCCATGTTGGTTTCTACAGTAGCCCAGAAGGGACAAAGCAAACACTCAAGCGTTTACCTTACCACTGCAGGTTCTCTACATTCTTGGAAAGGCAGGACTGAGCTGACCGGGATGTTCAACCCACCCACAAAACCACACAGTAGGTTCTGCTAGCGCTTCATCTAAATGCATTAAAAGTTGCCCCATGGAGTTGTTTACGTTCAGTGTTTCTCACCCACATGTGCTGTGTGTTCACTTCAGCCTCATCAAGCTCAATGCATTTCCTTCCTGTGTGATATGAACGTGATTACATTTCTTTTTAATAGGTTTGCAAAACATTCTAAAATCTCATTTTCACTTTGTCAACATATGTTATTGAGTTTAGCTCGATGAGGGACAGATAACTCAAACGGCCGTCTGTTAGAAGGTCTGCATACTTCAAGTTGTGTCTCTGCTTCCGGAGCCCCGGCTCTCACAGTGATTAGTCTTGTGGCTGTAATGAGTCTTGCCATCGCTCGGCCTGTGCTTGCATCACCAGTGAAAGGATTGGTGAACAGACCCTTCCAGGAGGCACAGACAGTTCTGACAAGTGGAATCCTGCAATGCAAGCATGTCCAATGTCAAACACTTGGAATTAAAGTTGACTATCAGCAAGGTGTTTAACTGAAGCGAGGTTCAGCTCAGAACTAAAAACAATTGGTGAGTATCTGGAGTTCACCAAAAGGGTTAAACTCCGGTCCTTCCTCGAAAAAGCAACAACAGTGAGACAGATACTGCAGTTCTTTCCTCTTGAAGCTCATGGGAACTTTCTGTTTACATTTCCTATAAAAGACAAAAGTCCTCCAGCAGTATCCAAACAAGACACTTTCTCTCTCACTGCCCTGCTTGTCACCTTGCTTTGTTGGATTATAGAAGTCATAGAGCACAGCATGTACACCAGAATAACAACAACAACGACAATACACAGCATTATCTGGTGAATAGAATTCACATTCTGAGCATTCTTTCCTCAGTTTGATAGAGAAATGTTGCATAAACGTTACTTTTATTTTCTCATTTTACCATCAAACCAAGTTATGGCTCTTTTTTTTCATGAGAGGCAGCAGTACAGATTTTTTTTTATACTGTATTTCATTAAAAGTGACAATGTACTTCTTCTCCGCGTCAATAATCGACCTTGGGGAAACATTCTTCTTCACAAGTAGAAGAGTGCACAAAAGAAGAGTTGAATCTCAAACACTGGTCCCTCCAGGCTTCCTTACAGTCAAGATGGTGGCCCATCTGTCTGTGGTTTTCTGTCCCTGACCTCAGTCATTGTTGCCCTTGTCAGTGGCGGTTCCACACTGCATTAGAGTACGGCTCCATAGCCCACAGTGGATCCCCCCCACCCCCCACACACACACACACACACACACGACCCGCAGCCGGCACCCCCCAGCAAGCAGCTGCAGGGGGCGCCAATCTGCCAACCCCCCACACAGTGATATGATGGATTTTGGAAAACCGCTTAACGGCCCAGATAAAAAATTTTTTTTTTTTTTTTTTTAAGTGGTCGTGCCCCCCCCCACGTGTCATGAAAAAGTGCCGGGTCGCCCGTGCCCAAAACCGCCCCTGGCCCTTGTGCTGGGAGAGTACCTGCTCATCACTGGATGGTTCCTTGCGGTGCAGACACAATAATAACAGCAGTTCCTACAACTATGTGTTCTCACCTCGCTCCGTAATTGAGATTTAGGTGATAGAACCACATACATGCTCATCTTTAAAACTCAGTGTTTAGCACAATCTATCAGATGAATAGAGGCAACACTGCAGAGTTGTATTATTATACAAGCTGTGGTCATGCAGGATTCAATGGAGGATTTGTTGTCTGTGATACGATGAAGTGAGCGTTCATTTAATTCTTACTACGCATGCCTTTGGGACCAGTTATTGTTCTGGGGCCTTTTCGATGCATCACCTTAAAAACACTCAAAACAGAACAACGCTGGCACACACACACACACACACACACACACACACACACACACACACACACACACACACACACACAGTTTTCAGAGAGGGAAAGCGTTTCCCTAAACCCTGAGCTCCAATCTGATTATGGGGAAGATCAAAGAGAGACAGTGAGGTTTCTGTGCACGAGGCTGTAATCCGCCTGAGGGGCTCAGAGCATCAGAAACGATCTCATTCATTCTCTCCACTCACTTCCCCTCTTTCCTCTCATTCTTGGTTGATGTCCTTCCTTGACCACATATTTTTTGAGGAAATTGTTGCATCTCCCCCCGCCCACCAGCGTCTCCTTCACATTTCTCTATTTTTTTTTTTTTACCTGTTTTGTGAGCATTTCTTAAAGGTTCCTCTATACCTATCCCCCATTCCTCCCCCCATGTATTTCTTGAACTCAGTCTCTCACATCTTCTTAAGCTTCAACAATGGTGAACACTTCTTTTGTTGCTTTATCCATTAAACAGATTACAGTTCCATTCTTCTCTGCGCAGGCTCACAGCTTTCCCTTTATGTATTTTGCAAATCTCAGACAGCTATCATGCATCAGTGGGAGATAGAAATCCCTCCATAAACTGGCCCTGTTCATCAAAATCATGTATGCATTAACCATTTGTAAAGGTTCCCTATAAAATATTCAGAACATTAATATATATATATATATATATATATATATATATATATATATATATATATATATATATATATATGATAGAAAAATGTACTCAACACCTGGTGGTAAAATCATTGATCAGGACATGTAATCTTTGATAAGAGGAGCAGAGTCAGAAACACAACATATGTCAATAGCGTATCCTGGACTGCTCCATGAATGAGAGAGAGTTACCTCTTAAATGCATTAATGACACAATCACAGAAGCTCTTGTGACGTCTTCAGATTACTTTGCATCGGCATGGTCATGATAACAAGGAGCACTGTTCTTCACACAGAGACATGGAGGCATCCACAGTCTCAAGACTATCAGAAGGTCACTGTTAAAGCATATGAATGTTTTAACAGGAGAGGAGGTCAAATGAGAAGCCAGAAGCCTTTACACAGTATATGATTAATAATATAACTGTGAAACAGTAGTTGATTAAGAGTAAATAACTTAGTTTTCTAACAGTATATATATATATATATATATATATATATATATATATATATATATATATATATATATATATATACATATATTTATACTAGAGCCGTCGCCATGTTGAGAGCTGTGCAGAAGCAATAGATATGCTCTCAATTTGGAATTAAGTACATTTTAGTGACTACTATGCCAATACACAAAACTCTATCCAAAGGTTTTCTGCAATAAATACTCTTTTGATTTCGTAGCCTCCCTCAACACGATACCTGAATACCTGAAATCAAAGAGTTTGACTGAACAAGAACTTAAGTGAACTTGAGTTCCATTTCCTCCGTCTGGATATTTTTAAGTGAAAACAAGGGATCTGTTAACTGTCTGGTGGATTATCTTACTCGAGTCCATCTTGCGGTGGAGTCACACAACGACAAAATGGGTCTCTTCCTACCGCCTTACTTCCAGCAATCTTCGGACCACACCCATCTTCCAATCCCAAAGGTCAGAGGACTGGAGAGACTCAAGAGGGCGAAAAAAGGCCGTCCTGGAGCTGGTACGTATTGAGTGTCTTGACCTTAAGCCGCACAGCTGAGAATTAATAGAACGACAAGGAAAAAACAAACAAAAAAAATTTAAAATGCAAATGCCTCCATACATGACGTCTAGAGCTAAAGGGTACGCTTCCCACTGATTTACTTCCACTGGTTCAGTGAAACAACTCAACTGACTCATCCACACGCTCCATGAGGTTGTGCTGCTAATGTCCCCATTTCCCATCTATCCTGAAAACATTCTTCGCAGTAACATCCTCAAAAAATGGTGGCTGCTGTTGCATGAGAACCGTTGTACTTCAATCAGAAGATTCCAATCCCGGTAGCCCCTCCCATCAGTGTCTGAATGGGTGTGAATGGGTGAATGACATACCGTGTTAAAGCGATGCATGTTCCGAAGACCTGAAAGGCGCTATACAAGTACAAGTCCATTTAGCATTACCAAAAAAAGATTGATTCTAGAAACCGGATGGAACCAGTTTCAAACCTCCATAAATACATGGTTAATGCACCAATTCTCTGAACTACCTTGCTCCTGTAACCAGTCATCCTGCTTTTATAATGTGCTGAAGAGTAAGAACATCTTGCTTCTACTTTGAGGAAGAGAGAGAAAGCAAGGGGTCAGCCCTGAGTTCAGTCAAATTATCTTTCTCAATAATGCATCAAAGCTCAAAATTATGTTGTAAAATGCTACAGTGGCTGATGTAACCTTGGGTTGCAAATGTGTTATATTATATGAACTGACACCCGCTGAAAGTAATATGAAAGGAATCTTAAGTTTTGATGCCAATTGATTCTCGTGGTTTGATGTGATCATCTCCAACAGAGGAAGTGCTATGAAGTGGTGCATTCAAGGACCCACATGCAGCTACAGGACAGCAGAGTCTTTCTTAAACCAGTGATTTATTGACAGGAAAAACAACATGGTCCGAATGCAGACAAGCCCAGCCGCCAAAAGGGCGTGAAGTCAGCGAGGGACGCGCTCCTTGAAGCCGGCAGCAAACTGTTCCGTCAAGAGGAGGCGTGCACGCCGCTCCGCTCCGAGCCGGAAAGCGGCTTTGAAGCGACGGGCAGACTGGCAGGCAGGATCGGCTGTGTGAAGCTCGAGGCTCGACCCAGGATCCTCAGGCCTCACCGCTGATCTCCGTGCAACGAGCGGGAGGTCCTCTTCTCGCAGGAGAAACCCGAGGCTCCACACTGGCAGGAAGGTAAAACCTCACAGGTGACCAACAGGCTGCTCACGGGCGAAGACGCCAGGCTGGCAAACGGACGGACTGACACCGGAGGCGAAGATGACCGGAGTATTTATCGCCAGCATATGATCACGGGGAATAGAATCAGCTGTTCTCACGGAGAGAGGCGGCTGTGGGCAGAACCTATAGGCGCTAATTACATCAACATGATGTCATCATTAAACCATTACAGCAGTTTGCCGTTTCACTCAAAACTTGGAGGAAGCGAGGTCAAGGTTTTGATTTCTTCATGTTCACTCATGTATTCAATATCTTACATAACTAATTCCAATGGACCAAAGTCATTGTTTTGCAAGTCCCTGGTGTCAAGTCCTGACTATAAAGTCAGGGTCAGGACCATCAAGTTCAGAGTCAGTGTCGCATTTCAAGTCCAACAAGTCCTGACTATGAAGTCTGAAGTCAAGTGAGGCCCCATGCCAAGGCCACAAAGGCCCCATCAAAACACCCAAACCGAGACCAACAAGTCCTGACTATGAAGTCAGAAGTCAAGTGAGGCCCCATGCCAAGGCCACAAAGGCCCCATCAAAACACCCAAACCGAGACCAACAAGTCCTGACTATGAAGTCAGAAGTCAAGTGAGGCCCCATGCCAAGGCCACAAAGGCCCCATCAAAACACCCAAACCGAGACCAACAAGTCCTGAGTTGAGTTCCACGTCAAGACCAACAAGGAACCTTTCACTCCCTTCTCCCTTTTTATTCACAATGTTCCAGTTCCAGGTCATGTGAAGGCCTTCAAAACCTCCGTTAACATTTTATTTCATCAAAAAACATTAACGACGATCATAACAACAAAAAGCAGATAAACCTGAATATGCACCCATGAAATATTCAATACGACCGTTCACTCAGAAGGAGACTTACTTTCTTTCCGTCCTCTCACTGGTGTGTCAGCGTGATGTCCTGAGGGATGTTTTCCTGTCGGTAACTGATGAGTAACGCACATTTTGTCCAACAGAAGTCAGAAGGCACCGTTTTATTCAGTAACTTTATATTAAGGATTTTAATTAGCTTATAATTCAATTCATGTTCTGCTTTCCTCGTGCAAGCTTTAGGCCTATTGAGTAAATGCAACAATAAATAAACGCTAATAATTTCAATTGAAATCCTTTTTTCTGGTATTTTTCTATTAAAAAACATCCGCCTGAGTAAATGTATTTTTATTCTAAATACGTTGATTGGCCTTTTGCTCGGCGGCGCCGCGCTTGTGGAACGGTGACCAGCTAAGGGCAACCTAAAAACCTTTTCATTCAGGAAGGCATTTTTTACCTTGAGTTAATTTATTGTCAGCTATTACGTTCTTATTTTTTATTTTCATGGGTTGCTTTAACTATGTTTTAATCAGTTTTATTTGTTTTTACTATCTGTGTGGCACTCTGAGATTCTTTTGAAGGAAGAGTGCAATAAAAATGAAATGCATTATTATTATTGATTAAAATTATATTATAATTATACATAAGTGTTAAGTTGTATCTGAGGGGTGCCCTTTCTGCAGCCTGTGTGGAATAAACAACCACACAGAGACGGACGCCATCGGGACAGAATTGATGTGCCGTGTATTTACACTCACATTTGACTTTCTTTCTTCTGAATCTCTTTGTCTTCATATCTCCTGCATCCTCTCTCTCTCTCTCTCTCTCTCTCTCTCTCTCTCTCTCTGCAGAGTGACGGTGTGAAGCAGGACTCTATTAACCTTTCCTGAAATGTCAGGAAGCATCTCACTCACTGGCAACCGCATGCAGACACACAAACACAGGCTGGAAACCAAATGAAGTGGGACGCGCACACGCCTCCAATCTTGTTGTGTCATTAAATCATCGCCATGTTCCAACTCCCACGGACAAACTCGCCAGGGCCGAGGAAGACTGGAGAGCGTTGGAGTGACAGCGTAGATTGGGTTAAAGAGTTGGAAAGGCTGCTTGATGAAGTCTACTGGAAGCCCGGCTGACAGGAGGAGGAGAGACATCCTGAGAATGAGGAAAGAGAGGCCCGAGAGGGATGGAAGGATACGACTGGGAAGAGAAGAGCAGGCAGAGTCACTGTGTTTACTCACACCTGTTTTTAATGCATTTACATTCCCTGCAAAGGGAGTGGAAGTGTGAAAGTGAAGGGACGGTGGCAGAGGAAGGAGGAAAAGAAGAAAAAAATGTGCGAGGAAAAGGCAGAAGAGGAAGGCTGTAAAAAAAAGCTGGATTCTAAAAAGCAGGAAAGAGAAGAAGAAAGGAAGGCGCAAAGGATGACAAAAGGTGAAGAGAGAGCACAGATGTGAAAACCACGGAGAGAGAAGTGGGGAAAGTGAGACAAACGAGACCGTAATGATAATTAAGGAAGAGGAGACAGGTGGGAAGGAAGGAGGAAGGAATGGATTAAGCAGATGGAAGGAAAAGAGGGTAAGGCAAGGACAAGAAAAAAGGGAAGAATGGGGGTGAAGAGAAGTACATACAGGGTTGAGAGACAACTGCAATCGGGGGACGTTGAGGCCGGTTTCGTCACGGGACCCCTGAGAATGGAGATGAAAGCCAGTTGGAGTTGGCGGCTACAGATTCAATCTGTCACTGTCACCTCGGTTCCCACTGTTCCCAGTTTGACGGGGACGGGCAGGGACTGCCTCCTGCTTACCACAGGGTTTCATCATATCCAGCTTGGAGTTTGGTCGTGATCATCAAACGTTGGAATTTCTTTTGCTCTTCACAACCACAGTGACACCGAATATCTCACAGACTGCATCTTCTCCTGGGATCGACTCCACCAGCACCAGCACTGCTTCTGTCTCCAGCCATGCAACGCTCCTGTACTCGCTCTCCGACGGGATGCTAATGTCTTAGACTGTCTGGGAAGAGTGACCTGTGAGAGGCCTTACAAAGCTTCTCCTTTGCTGACTTTACTCTCTCCAGTTAACATCCACTTCCTTTGACAACCGCTCTACTTTGTGCGTCTTGTTAAATCCGTCATAATACTCTATTTGTGGTGTTTAGCTGTAGAACAGAAATCCTCCTGTTGCTCCTCGATGTTTCTTCCTTTTTTCCTGTGAAAGGTTTCTTTCTCTTCTTTTTCTTCTTTTTCTTCTTTTTCTTCTTTTCTTCTTCTTTTCTTCTTCTTTTCTTAGTTTTTCCTGATCCGATGTGAGGTCCTTACAGATGTAAAGCCCTCCGAGGACAATTTGTAATTTGTGATTCTGGGATATACAAAATAAACTGAATTGGATTGAAAGTGTGTTTGAATAACATGTCCATGATGATAGTAGAGAAAAGTTACGCTTCTTTGTTTGTGTTTGAATTCCTACAAAAGTCCAACAAATGTGCTTTACTCTAAAACCAAAATAAAGTCTTACTGCTTTTACTTCTGCCAATATCTTTTCCCCCTCCACTGCTGTCATAGTTACATGTTACCAGAGGAACCATTTGTTTCATTCCAAGCTGGTGCCACAGCACACAGTGTTTGAGACCACTGCTGCAACAACTTGGCTTGATGAGTGTGTGTTGAAAATATTTTCAAAGTCTGGCTGCTCTAATTATCGGTTCCAGGCCCAATCCAATCAAACGACGTTGGCACTTCATCCAATTGACACACTCAAATGGGCACCACATTGCCACGAAAACTAGTTTAGCAACTTTTTATGGATAACAGTTAGCGGAGAGCAACACAATCCTGCCAGTACACTGAACAATTATTAGGCTCTAAAATGATCCGTTTGCCAAGTGTGGAGAAACAAACTACAGAGAGGATTAATACATACAATGTGATGTTAAATGATCACGACACAGACATTCATAGAGGCATTATGAAAGTGCAAATGCAATGTATATAAAGAAGGTAAAAGCTCCACAACACACACACACGTCTATCACAATGTGTGTGTGCACATACAGATGTACAGAACTAATGGCAGCAGTCATGGCTCCTTCATTAGTCAAAGAAATGAATAGATTATACTAAGATACAGTATTTTCCCAGTTCTGGTCCAGGCCACCATGGATATTATATATTGTCCCATACATGTTGAAGCAGCCAGCAGTTGTATTAACGTATGTATGTAGTCAACTACTGATAGTCAAATTAAATAAAGAAAGTTCAATTGAACAATATCTCAACAATATGTATTGTCAGATGAAAAGAGAAAATTGTGTGCAGGGCTTTATCTGTGGTTATTAAACCACTTGTTTCAGCTCATCTCCTCTCTGTCGACATCATTGATGGGCAGTTCATTCACGTATTAGGAGACAACCCTGGACGTCCCTGTGTTGATTGGGTGTGACTGGTCACCTGCAACATCTGCGATCTGCCAGTGAGATAGTCAAAGTCCTAACTACACATTTAAGTACAAATCTGTCAGCAATCAAGTTGTGGGTGGTGTAGAATTAGAAAAAAAGACTACCTCTCTGGTTCTGCTACATCTGTTTTGACCCTTTAATAACACCAGGGGTCAGACCATGTTGCAGGAGTGGAAGGGCTAATATGAGTTTTCAGTTGAAATTTACATTGCTGCCTGGGTAAGCACAACAAGTTGCTAGCCCTTTTAGCAACCTTGCTGAGATGTATTGGGGCATTGGGAAGATGATGGATTCCTTAAGGTGTGGCCACGATGACCTGGGTCGGAGATTACCGGAGATATACAAAACGCCCCGCGGAGGCTGCTACTGGAGATAAACTGCACACATCGGATCTCTTATCTCCTCTCTTCCTGATCTCCTGCTTGATTCTCAAAGTAAACATTCATTCAGTGCCGCACACACAGGAAAACGGTTCCTCACATTACCTCAGACGTCGTTCCCTCCAGCTACCGCTGTTGTTCTCAATGACGTCTGTCACCGTTACTTCCACCGTCCCTTTGATCTTAACATCATCACACTGTCTTTGAGTGTAGCTGCAGAATCTATACATGCATACTGGCTAGCATCTAATAAGCGATTAAAAGGCTACTGGCAGCTAATTGGAGACTGAGACATATATGTCAATTAAATTTGAGTCTCGCTCTGGCAGGGAAGGCACCGTTTCTTAATTACACTAGAGTTTCATCATCTGCAACAAAGAACATTTGGTTTCCCCAGTCTGCCTCCTTAGATTTAGTTTATGAGGAACGATGGAGGCCCAGAGAAGGAGAAGGACGGCAGACATAGCACTCCTGTCACTAGTGGAATGTGCACAGACAGCGGAATCCAGGAAGAAAGACCCTTTTGCATGTCCACAAAAACAAATGCTTCGACACAAATAACATTTATGTAGCTGCAAGTGAATGCAACTTTCATGAAGACCATTGCAATCCATTCAGCTCAGGCATTCCTTTGCTTCCCATGTCTCTGACATATTTGTATGTATTGCGTTGTATTAGACAGAGGAAATTAAGCTTGTCCCATGACCCTCTCTGGATAGCATTGCCCCATTAAAAACAAAAAATCTCAACTAAATGAGAGAGTCCGACTTCTACCTCCTCTTTCAAATGGTATACACATAAAGTTGAAGTCAGGAAAGTGGTCTGTACTCAACTAATTTATATTTTTTTATTTGAAATTGGCAAGCAGTTCATATTATATATTACAACCCAACATGTTGGGGGGGGGGGTAATATATATATATATATATATATATATATATATATATATATATATATATATATATATATATATATATATATATATAACTTATAGAGTACTATTATGAAAAATGGGCAGAAAATAACCTACATCCTAAATGATATACTCTACTGATTATTATTTCATAATGGAGACTCTCACACTAAGACATTTAAGGAACCCTCATAAGATTGATGTGTGATAACATTTGGCCAAGTGGTTGAGCGTGTTTGCCAATGGTCTAGGTCCCGGCTTGCGTCTCTGTTATTGAATGATAGCCTAAAAAAACTATAAAAATGTGTCCAAATGCATTCAACAACTATATCGATGTTACATTTATATGACGGGACGTGAAAAAAAATGGTTTTCTTCTGTGTCGAATGAATCCAGTCTCACTTCTGGACAGTTGGAAGATTGAGTGACCAAAGACTGTTTCTTGGCAGCTGTTTTTTATTTTGAGGGGCGCAGATTATGCTTTGTTTGTGATAGGTTATTTCCAACAATCATATGATTACAAATCTCCACGTTAGAGTCTAAGTACCAAAGACTTTGTCATCACACCACCTGTTGCATGCAATTATCTTGTCTTCAATGAAGAGGAATGTTTTCAAAGAATACATGTTGAGAGAGACCGAGAAAAGACAACAACTCAAAGGAAAGGAACTTGCTTGGCTCCTCGGACTCAGTAGAAAGAAGTCTCTGTGGCAGTGGGGGACATGGAATTAAAGTGGGCCTTGGGCAAAACCTCCATTGATGAAGTAACTGCTAAATGGTCAAAAACCACTGCTGGATGGTCAAAAAATTGCCTCCTATAATGTTGTTGCCTCCTCTCATTCTGCAGCCTCTTTGTTCTCCCAGCTTGCTTCTCTGTTATTGAATGATAACCTCAAAAAATATATAAAAATGTGTCCAAATACATTCATCAACTATATCGATGGTACATTTACATGACGGGACGGAAAAAAACAACTCTTCGTACTCAGTAGAAATAAGTCTCTGGGGGAGGGAAGTCTTGCAAAAAATCCAATGTCTCTCGGCCAACGCCGTTGCTCAAATGTCATTGCCCCTCGGCCAATGGCGCTCCGCCGTCACAATGAATTCCGACCAATCGCGGCTCCGCTGCGTCGCAGATGGATTCGACCACGGCTTCGCAAGCTGAGGAACAATGCGTCGCAGGTACATCCTACGTAATACCACAACGCACGCCGCAACGTGACATTGGATCTGGCAACCAATCGTAAGTTAAACAATTTAATAACTCGGACATATGTCTGTATTTTACTCTTCTTTAGCCGTAAACGTTAAATGCATGTACGTTAAAAGTAATTTTAACTGTTTCCCCCTTTCCTGTGCGTCGGCATAGTGCCGCTGCGTAACTACATGTAATAACAACGTTTCTTGGAGAAAACTGTGTAGCAAGACAACTCGTGTAGAAAGACAACTCGTCTCATTCCCTCTTCTCCAATAGTGTTAAACGTATTTCCAGCCGTGACATAAAGTCATTTGTTAACGTTTTTTCGTCTGGTGTAACGGGACCGCTAGCAGGTCCTGATAGCATTATGCTAGCGGGACCGCGAGCACATGTAATAACGTTACTTGCAACGGTGCGGTTGGGAAGCGACCGTGTATAAATCCTCCTGTGCATGTACCGAGTGACAACACGCAAAAGTCCAAGTATTGAGTTTTATTCAAACGACAGTTAAGCAACTTTGTTGTAGAATCAGTGTATCAGTCAGTGTTATCTAACACCCTGTTTATGACGTCTTACAAGATACACCGTTAATTATAAAGACTGCTATAATATATAATTGACCTGATTTGAATATATATGTATATATATATATATATATATATATATATATATATATATATATATATATATATATATATATTTATTGTTAAACGATACAGGATCATAGTTTATTACTGATCTTTAACGACTAGTACAGATTTACTACAGACATAAAGTATACTTATACTTATACTTTCATCCTGTCTGCCTGTCTGTTTACTAACTGTCCTGTCATTTCAGATCCTGCTGCACGCCCCCTTCATCAGTCACTCCCTCCTCGTCAGTCCTCATTCCTTGCACCTGGCCCATCCCTGTCTCACCTGTAGCACATTCCCTCATTAGTCGTCACTACTTAGGTCCCCTCACTTGCACTTGTCCCCTGCCAGATTGTCTTGTGTTTTTGAACCTAGCTCTCCAGCGTTCCCTGTGTGTTACCTGTAGTTACCTGTTGAGTAAAGGAATAATATTCTTTACCTCTGTCTTCCTGAGTCGTGCTTTTGGGTCCTTGGGTTATCGGACCGTTACATTACAATCTGGCCAATTATGGACCCAGCACAACCTTCTGCAGCAAGCCGGTTCGAGAGGATCGAGAATGCCCTCCAGCAGCACGAGGCGCAGATGGTCCGCTTCGCTGCGGAGACACAGCAGACTGCAGCAGTCCAGGAGCAGGCTATGACGGCGATGACCGCCCAGATGCTACAACTGACGACGGCCCTGACCCAGCTGGTAGCACCTGCGCCGTCTCCTGCCTCTCCACCTCCGGTCTCACCGGCGCCTGTGCCAACACAGGAGCCTCGTGTGGGTACCCCGGAGCGCTACGCTGGAGAACCTGAGGGCTGCAACCCATACATCACGAACTGCTCCATCCTGTTCTCTCTGCAGCCCCACACCTTCGCCTCGGAGTAGCCTTCACGATCAACCACCTGACTGACAGAGCGCGACTGTGGGGTACCGCTGAATGGGAGAGACGCACGCCGGCCTGCTCTTCGTTCCTGTTGTTTTCTGCAGAGCTTCGTAAAGTTTTCGGGGCGGTGTCCAAGGGCCCAGATCCAAGCGGGGGACGAGCGGAGCTGCGTCAGGGAGACCGGACTGTGGTGGATTATGCCTTGGAGTTTCGAACAAGAGCACGCCTTAGCGACTGTGGCCAGGCTGGTCACTTCGTATCCCGGTGCCCAGTAAAAGACATGGCTCGCCCGTAACAGGGGAGGTACTGGTGAGCCGAACCACAAGACTCTCTCCCAACCAAAGACCCCTTTTCCACGCTCAGCTGCTACTCGCGAACGGATCACAGACCCTAGCTACGTTCATTGACTCTGGTGCTGATGACAGCTTCATTGACGAGGACCTAGTCCGTCAGCTGGGTATCGAGCGGGTACCGCTGCCATGCCCTGTTCCTGCTAACGCTCTGGACGGCCACCTACTGGAGACAGTGACTCACCAGACCTCACCAGTTCGTATGCTCCTGTCGGGTAACCACCTGGAGACCATTCGGTTTCTTTTCCTGCGGTCACCCCAGCATCCACTAATCCTGGGACACCCCTGGCTCCGCCACCATAACCCCCACATCGACTGGGCCACAGGGGCCATCATGGAATGGAGTGCATCATGCCATCTGATCTGCCTGAAACAAGCTGCTCAGCAGTCAGCTTGCCCCAGCTCTGAGTCGGACCTGTCAGGAGTGCCTACGGAGTAACATGACTTTCGGGAGGTATTCAGTAAGGTCAAGGCCGCATCACTGCCCCCACATCGTCCCTACGTCCCCCCCCCCCCCCCAGGGGCCGTCTCTACTCCTTTATCGGCACCTGAGAGAGAGGTCATGGAGGCGTACATCAGTTCCTCCCTAGCTGCTGGGATCATCCGTCCCTATTCTTCACCTGCAGGTGCGGGGTTCTTCTTCGTAGGGAAGAAGGACAAGTCACTTAGGCCATGCATTGACTACAGGGGCCTCAATGACATTACCATCAAGAACCGCTATCCACTCCCACTCATCTCTTCTGCCTTTGAGTTGCTGCGAGGGGCTACCATCTTCACCAAGTTAGACCTACGTAACGCCTATCATTTGGTCCGGATCCGAGAGGGGGACGAGTGGAAGACAGCTTTCAACACCCCCACTGGACATTATGAGTACCTGGTGATGCCTTTCGGTCTGACTAATGCCCCAGCCGTCTTCCAGGCCCTGGTGAACGATGTGCTGAGAGACATGCTGAACAAGCAGGTATTTGTCTACTTGGATGACATTCTCATTTTCTCGAGGTCCCGAGAGGAGCACATCCACCATGTTCAATCGGTCCTCCAACGCCTCCTGAGGAATTCCCTGTTTGTGAAGGCAGAGAAGTGTGAGTTTCACGCCTCTTCTGTCTCCTTTCTGGGCTACATTGTGGGACAGGGGATCGTGTAGATGGACCCTGCCAAGGTGTCAGCGGTGACGTCCTGGCCCATTCCTGACTCGCGTAAGCAGCTGCAACGATTCCTGGGGTTCACCAATTTCTATCGGCGGTTTATCCGCAGCTATAGCACCGTGGCTGCCCCACTCACGGCACTTACCGCCCCTAGAGTGCAGTTTCGGTGGTCACCTTCGGCTGAGGAGGCCTTCCAGAACCTGAAGGTCCGGTTTACGTCGGCCCTCATCCTGCAAGTCCCCGACCCAGAGAGACAGTTTGTGGTGGAGGTGGACGCCTCCGATGTAGGGGTGGGGGCCATCCTGTTCCAGCGGTCTGCCAGTGACCAGAAGCTCCACCCATGCGCCTTCTTTTCCAGGCAGCTTTCACCGGCAGAGAGGAACTATGACGTGGGGAACCGAGAGCTGCTTGAGCTGGCCCTTGAGGAGTGGCGTCACTGGCTTGAGGGGACCAGTCTGCCATTTCTGTGTTGGACTGATCACAAGAACCTCGAGTACATTCAGTCCACTAGGAGACTGAACTCTCGGCAAGCCAGATGGTCTCTGTTTTTTACCTGGTTTAACTTTTCCCTCTGTTACTGGCCCGGAACCCGCAACGTCAAGCCGGACGCCCTGTCACGCCAGTTTGTGGACAAGGGGGATTCCACCCCTTGCACTAACAAGATCCTGTCCGCCCCTGTTCTGGTTGCCTCTATCACCTGGGAGGTAGAGGAGAGAGTCAAGGCTGCCCTGGAGGCCCAGCCCGGGCCGAGCTCCTGTCCCCCTGACCGCCTGTTCGTTCCCCAGACCCTGAGGTTCGAGGTCACTTGCCATCCTGGGAGCCAGCGTACTAAGGACTCTGGAGAAGGACACCCGGGAATTCGTCAACGCCTGTCCTGTCTGCAACCGGCACAAACCTTCCCACCAGGCTCCCGCTGGTTTCCTGCAACCTCTGTCTGTGCCTCATCGGCCCTGGTCTCACATCTCCCTGGACTTTGTGACCGGCCTCCCGCTGTCCAACAAGCATACCACCATCCTAATGGTGGTAGATCGGTTCAGCAAGATGGCCCACTTTGTGCCCCTGCCCAAGCTCCCCTCGGCCAAGGAGACTGCTGAGCTGGTTCTGCTGCATGTCTTCCGGCTTCACGGTCTTCCCACGGATGTAGTCTCCGACCGGGGTCCTCAGTTCACGTCAGCCTTCTGGAGGGAGTTCTGTTAGTTAATTGGAATTTAGGGGAATAATAGTAAATTCATCTCTGAATTATGCTCATTGTGCAGGAACTATGATACGGAATGCATTAGGCATGGGAGCATATCGTTTTTCTACCGTGTGACAGAGAATATTATTAATGTGTGTTTGTGTGTCTTGTGCGGCCTGCTGCGTCCTCCCTGGCTGTTGCGTTCACCTCGCGGCCTGCTGCGTCCTCTCTGGCTGTTGCCTCCACCTCGCGGCCTGCTGCGTCCTCCCTGGCTGTTGCCTCCACCTCGCGGCCTGCTGCGTCCTCTCTGGCTGTTGCGTTCACCTCGCGGCCTCTCTGGCTGTTGCCTCCACCTCCCGGCCTGCTGCGACCTCTCTGGCTGTTGCCTCCTCCTCTCAGCTTGCTGCCATCATGCCGCAGCCAGGTGTCTCCTCAGAGTCCGGGGTATATAAATACATCATTTTGTGTAAAGAAATACAATCACTATCTGTGTTTTGTCCCATTGCTTCTTACTTTCCTCAAATGCTCATCTTTGTTTTGATGTTCAGGCTGTGGATAATACGTGCAGGGCTGGACAAGGTCGACACATTAGCCGAGTGTCTGGAGTTGAGGAACCAGCCCTCTATAACGTTGAGCAACCAGACAGTGAGGAACATTTATTGTCTTGTCATAACACGTCATACACATTCACCAAATTGATTTAGATTAATGTTATTCTCATTGTGTTCTCTCTCTCTCTACATAGGCAAGCAACATTGTTGCTCTTTGGCAGGAGTTACATGAATATGATAGAGAGAGGATCGTCTTTTCTGCCAGGCATCAAGATAGGCTGGTCACGGGGAGAGTCAGGTCCCCCAAAAAAAAAGAAGATTTTACGGCAGGGGTGGACAGTTTGAAGAGGCATAGCCTCACCACCACAGGCCCACTCTCACAGTGGCCTGATTGTTCCCGCCTAATGGAGGCAATTTTAATAAGGCTATGCCTCCTCCACCATAGTCCAAAAAAGATAGGGACTAAGACGTTTTCGAGATGGGACTTGATTGTGCAAGACTACCGGATGATCAGGCAGCGCATACTTGGAAACAGCACAGTCATGGAGCAGACCACCCTGCAGCTGGTGGATGTGAGCCACACCACCGTGGTGCAGTGGCACAACCAACGGGTCGTGCCACACCACCGTGGTGCAGTGGCACAACCAACGGGTCAAAAAACAGGACAATTTCGTGGTCATGCAAGGTATAACAACCCTGCCGAACCGCTCGCGCGTGGCTACTGACCCTGTTGCTTGCCTCGATAAGCCACCGACACAAACCCCCACCTTGCCGGGCCCAGACTGCTGCTACGAGAGGCCCAGACGCACTTTTGGCCAGGCCAAATTGAAACGGAAAGCAGAGCGGCAGCTCCTTCCTGCTCCATCCCTGGCCCCTCCGCCCACAGCAGTGGTTAATTTTCTTCCGCCATCCATGGCCCCTCCACCCACAGCTGTCTTTCAGTTCTTTCCGCCATCCATGGCCCCTCCACCAACAGCTATGGCCCCTCCACCCACAGCTGTCTTTCAATTCCTTCCACCATCCATGGTCCCTCAGCGTCTTGTGTGGCAGTTGTACCCTGCTTCACCCTCAGGCCATCAGACAATTGCTCCTGCTCCTGCCCGCAGAAAGCTGACCAGAAAGGTCGCGCACAACACGTGCAAGAAATGTGGGCAGTTTAGGACGGCAGAGACTGGCCATAGCCAGTATAAGGGGACAATATACTGCCTCTCAAAAGAGACTCTATCAAAGTAGCAGTGGCTCGACCAGCAGCGAACCAAACATTAAATGTTGGCTGTGTGTGTCAGAGATAATGCACGTTTCTGGCAATTCAATACATAACTAGTCTGTATGTTATACCCACATGGGAAAGCCTACTTGAAAAATTAAGAGTAATGAGTATTTACTAATTTAATTAAGAACGTGTTGTATTATATGTTATTTTATATTATCGTGGTGTTTTTTATATAGTTCTGAGTGGTGTTTTGTACATTTTGTCCTGAGGCTTGACAATTTTAAATAAAAGTCAGCTGTGCAAACTCTTGTTTACTCAGAGTGGAGTAAAAGGTACAATATTGTCAAAAACACACGGGCAACACAAACACTTTCATTATGAACATCACAAACATCAATCCCCCAGCTTCTGCCGGGGTCGGGATTTGAACCGGCACTTTTTCTTTACCCCCCTTCTTTTTCTTTTTTTCTTCCTTTCTCCTCTCCTTTGCCCCACTTTTTTCTTCCCTTCTTCCCCACCTTTAAAAGACTATTGTTCCCCAGCTTTAATTATATGACGGTGTTATTAGTACACCATACATATCATTATTGTAGAAAATGATTAAGGTACTGATCCGCCCATACACATATTCAAACTCCTAGTTATATGGTAAACTACACATACATGTATATACACATATGATACATACGCGCATACAGTACATTTATCCTTATAAGTATATATTAATTCGTATACTACTGAATATGATTACTAATATGACTACAGCAGGACCATGGTTGTTTTCCTGGACCGGGTGGAGAAGGTGAACTCTGTCGTCGAGACGGGAATCACCAGGAAAAAGCTGTTTCATGCAGGTACTGCCTTTATCCGAACCCGCCACCAAGATTGTTTAAGCATCATTTTAGCACCTTTAAGAATTGTGCTATTATGCCTGCTGGTTTTAGTGATCGTTCTCTGGTCTTATCTCGTGTTTTTATCAGGAACATTTTACCCAGAAGTGCTTATTGGCATTTTAATTCTGTTTTAACATTTGATTAGAGCTTTAGAGAGGTTTTCATTTATTTTTGGGGTGCTTTTAGACAGAGGAAGGGCGATTTTAGCAGTCTTAGGCAGTGGTGGGACCACAGTAAGACGCAAATAAGACTACTGTGTCAACAGCACACTTTAAACGTCACACGAGACAGCACCAGAAGCCCCCCAAGGCCCGCCCATAGCGCCGGGTCTGGGCAAACTGCAGGGGGTCCAGCAGGGCCCTGTGATGTCCCTCAGGTGGGTCCAGCAGGGGCCCTGTGATGTCCCTCAGGTGGGTCCAGCAGGGGCCCTGTGATGTCCCTTAGGTGGGTCCAGCAGGGGCCCTGTGATGTCCCTCAGGTGGGTCCAGCAGGAGCCCTGTGATGTCCCTCAGGTGGGTCCAGCAGGGGCCCTGTGATGTCCCTCAGGTGGGTCCAGCAGGGGCCCTGTGATGTCCCTCAGGTGGGTCCACCAGGAGCCCTGTGATGTCCCTCAGGTGGGTCAACACCAGTCTCTCAAACGATTTCATGACCACAGAAGTCAGGGCGACGGGTCTGTAGTCATTTAATCCTGTGATGGAGGATTTCTTGGGGACCGGGATGATCATGGAGCGCTTGAAGCAGGAAGGACTTCACACAGCTCCAGTGATCGGTAGAAGATCTGCGTGAAGATGGGGGCCAGCTAGTCAGCACAGACTTTCAGGCAGGAGGGACACACCGTCCGGGCCGGAGCCTTCCTGATCTTCTGCCTCTGAAAGAGCCGACTCATCATCCTCTTCGCAGATCCTCAGTGCCGTTGGGGGGTTGGATGGGTGAGGTGAGAAGGAGAAGGAGTGTGGAGGTGGTGAAGGTGATTGTTTAATGATGGAGCAGTTGGGCGGGGTGGAAGTGGGCTTTTCAAACCTGCAGTAGAACACATTCAGGTCCAAGTAACAAGTGGTTTGTTTTTAACTGATAGTGATAATTTTCTTATTTTTGTGATCCTCCAAAATTTAAAGATTAACTGTTCAGTTGGCCTAAGTGAGCCTGCCTGTAAATTAGTAATAATAAGAACACCTGAGAGAATTGAGGCTTTCAAGATGGAACTTAAAAACAACAGCTGGGATGAGGTGTATGCTGATGATCCTAATCAGGCCTATGATGCATTTTCTTTCATATTTTTGGAGTTATACAATAAGTATTGTCATACTAGAAGCTGCAGGGTAAAGGATACATATATAGGAAAGCCATGGATGACTAAAAGTCTGCCAAGTGCATGTAAAAAGAAACATTTACTTTACAAGAAATATTTACAACTGAGAACTAATGAAAGTGAAGGAAAACATAAGTTTTATAAGAATAAACTGACTTCCATTATGAGATCACAGAAGAAGGAATACTATAATAAAATACTAGAGGATAGTAAAAACAATATTCAAAGGACTTGGAAAGTAATCACTCAGATTATCTGAAATAAAGGCGACAAATCTGATTTTCCATGTTATTTTCTAAACAGCTCTGATGACAAAGTGGACGATTAAAAAAATATTGTTGATGATTTCAATGATTATGTTGTGGGTGTTGGAACTACTAACAACTAGTTGGAACAACTAAAAAAATAGTTGTGCCCGATAACAAAAAGACTTGTTTGATAACCTTATTAAGGATAATTTAAATTACATGTTCCTTTGTGCGGTAAATGAAACTGATATCATTGAAATTGTAAAACAAAAGATCTTCTGATATATCTTCTATTGATATGGTAATTATTAAAGAAGTAATTGATTGTATTGCAGGACCTCTGACCTATAAATGTAATCACTCTTTTCAAAAAGGTATTTTCCTAATAAAATGAAAACTGCAAAGGTAATATATTTAAAAATGTAGATAAGCATTACGTGGATAATTATAGACCAATATCCCTTCTTCCTCAATTCTCTAAAATATTAGAGACATTATTTGTGCAAAAATTGGATCTCTTAATAAATACAAATAAATTATTGAGTGAACATCAGTATGGATTTAGTAAAAATAGAACTACTACCCATGCACTAATGAGATGTGGAAGGAATAACAAAGGCAGTTGAACATGATGAGTATTCTATTGGTATTTACATTGACCTCCAGAAGGCTTTTTTTTATAGATCAGTCAAGTATTGAGGAAATTGGAGACGTATGAATAAGAGGATCATCACTCCTGGTTGAAAAGCTACTTGGAAAATAGACAGCAGTGTGTTAATGACGTGGTGTCAGGACTTAGGAAGGTCGCATGTGGAGTACCACAGGGATCAGTGATGGGTCCAATACTTTTTATACTTTACATTAACCATATTTGTAATGTTACTAACTTATTAAAATATGACATTTTTGCTGACGATACTAACTTATTTTGTTCAGGAAAACGATTGAAGGAACTTTTATTTGTTATTGAAAAGGAGCTAGAAATGATCAAATCTTGGTTCGATGTTAATACATTATCTCTTAATATAAAGAAAACAAAAGTCATGGTTTTTGGAAATCAAATGGAATTAGAGGGGATATTGAATTAAAATTATGTGATGATAAAATTGAAAGCGAAGTGACTGCCAGACTGTGTACAAAGGTTGTTTTCAATACATGAGTGCAAATATGATTTGAGATGTTAGTTCATTGTACACAAAGCTAAAAAATGGATTAAAAGAAGATGTATTTCTATTGTAGGAGTTCAGTTATGGAACAACAATAACATGGATGTAAGTAATGTCAACTCATTTTGGGTTTTCAAAAGGATTGTTTATAAAACAATTTTTTAGGGTGAATGAAATGTATGCATATGGAAGATGTGTATATATATAGACATACATATATATATATACATATATATATATATGTATATATATATATATATATACATATACACACACACATATGTATATATATATATATATATATATATATATATATATATATATATATATATACACACATACATATGTATATATATATATATATTTAATTTCTTTATTTCAAATTAATTATCAGATTTAATTGACAATAATTTAGGATAGGAATATATAAGCATTTTTTGCTTCTACCTATACCTTTTCAGTCTCTGTTTTGTATATATACAGAATATTGTATTGTATTGATTGACTGAATAAAACAAACAAACAAACCTTGGAAAATACATGCAGGCTGCATGGAAGGAGATGGGCCTACCGGGGAAACCCACATTTACTGACATTCGAACGGTTATGCCTGACTGAATGTAAGTCAATGTCACTCAAGGAGGGGGGAAGGGGGCTCACCCTCCATCAGGACCAAGACCTCACGCTCCATCAGGACCAAGATCTCACAGTCCATCAGGACCAAGACCTCACGCTCCATCAGGACCAAGACCTCACGCTCCATCAGGACCAAGACCTCACAGTCCATCAAGACCAAGACCTCACAGTCCATCAGGACCAAGACCTCACGCTCCATCAGGACCAAGACCTCACGCTCCATCAGGACCAAGACCTCACAGTCCATCAAGACCAAGACCTCACAGTCCATCAAGACCAAGACCTCACAGTCCATCAGGACCAAGACCTCATAGTCCATCAGGACCAAGACCTCACGCTCCATCAGGACCAAGACCTCACGCTCCATCAGGACCAAGACCTCACAGACCATCAGGACCAAGACCTCATAGTCCATCAGGACCAAGACCTCATAGTCCATCAGGACCAAGACCTCATGTTCCATCAGGACCAAGACCTCACAGTCCATCAGGACCAAGACCTCACGCTCCATCAGGACCAAGACCTCATAGTCCATCAGGACCAAGACCTCACGCTCCATCAGGACCAAGACCTCACGCTCCATCAGGACCAAGACCTCACAGTCCATCAGGACCAAGACCTCATAGTCCATCAGGACCAAGACCTCACGCTCCATCAGGACCAAGACCTCACAGACCATCAGGACCAAGACCTCATAGTCCATCAGGACCAAGACCTCACAGTTCATCAGGTCCAAGACCTCACGCTCCCCCAGGACGAAGACCTCACTTCATCAGGTGGGCTGTTAACGCCACCGGCCGGTAGCTGTTGAGGTCCTTGGGCCGCGGGGTCTTTGGTACCGGTACCACGCAGGACGTCTTCCATAGTTGTGGTACTTTCCCCAGCCTCAAGCTCAAGTTGAAGATGTGCTCCGCTATCCCGCACAGCTGGTCTGCGCAGGATTTGAGGAGCCTTGAGCTGATGCCGTCTGGACTCATTATTTCAGACAACCTTTATATCACTGGACACTAAAACCCCCCAAAAAACGTTTAATGCTAAATGAGTTGTTCAATAGGAAACACGGAAGGACAAATTCATCCTAAAAATTAGGATTTAAAAACATGAATATCTGGCATTGTGCGGTTTCGGGTGCCGGGACTACTACGTACACAGGCTGCAATAAAGTGTTTTCATCATCATAGTCACTTTCAGCTAAACTTGGCACAAAGTGACTTTAGCTGTAACTGTATTACACATTTATTCAGGCGAAATGTGTAATAACTTGCAGTTATTAACAATAGTAAGAGCTGGGGGGAAAGCATGGCATTCATCAATAATATTAGAGCAGTACATTTAAATGTACCTGTCTTGGCAGGAAATATGGTGCATCTGTCTCCAACATGATGCAAAAAAAGTAATATATAAAAATGAAGAGAATCAGAAAATTCCCCAGAGATAAAGGCCCTCCTCAAGGAGAAAAAGAGGGTTTTTAGATCTGGTAACAAAGAGGAGCTGAGGTCTGTGCAGAGGGAGCTGAGGATGAAGATCAGGGAGGGGAAAGAGATCTACAGGACGAAGATGGAGGACCAGCTGCAGCAGAAGAACACCGTCGGGGTCTGGAAGGGCCTCAAGGCCATTTCTGGGTTCAAAGGGCCCAACCAACAGCCGGAGGGGGACCAAAAGTGGGTGAATGACTTGAATTTATTTTTTAATAGATTTGCGAGAAAGAGAAAGCTTTTGGATGTCGCCACAGAACGGCCACTATTGTTACGCCCAGACTTTCTGGGCAGTTCTGTTTTCACTGTCTGTTTCCTGTTGTGTTGTCTGTCAGTCTCCTTGTCTCTCGTTCCAGACTCCTCCCTCTTCGTGTGCCGCCTTCCTGTGTTATTGCAAGCCCGCCCTCATTGTTTCCACCTGCGTCTCGTTCCCCTGTGTATTTAGTCTGTCAACTCCCTGTCCTGCGCCAGTTTGTCTTTTGATGTCCTTGTATGTTTGCCTGTACTAAACTTTGTCTTTCCGTAACAGTACAATCCGGCCAAACATGGACTCAGCAGACTCCGATCCCCGTCGTCAGGCTCTTGCCTCTCACCACGACCAGCTTCTCAGGGATATGATGGAGTCCCTCCAAGCCCTTTTTCCGGACAAGGTCTCAGCTCGATGTATCCCGTCGGTGCCCTGGCCGACCCCAGCTCCCTGTGTCCTGTCGGCGGTTCCCGCTGCCGTCTCCCTGGTGCTCTGGTAGACCCCGGGTTCCCGTCCCCAGTCGTTGGTCTGGCTGACTCCAGTGCCAGCCGGTTCCCCGCCACCCCAGACTCCGGTCCCACTGAGCCCAGTCCTGTCTTCGGAATCCCCGAAGCCCTAGTCTCGCTCCCGGGAGCCCCAGCAGCCTCTGGTTCCCGTTGCCTGGTCGCGCCGCCACTCCCCTGTCCTGCCGGCTCCCCGGCCGACCCCTGCGCTCCGTGTCCGAGGGGAATAATAGTAAATTCATCTCTGAATTATGCTCATTGTGCAGGAACTAAGATATGTGAATGCATTAGGCTTGGGAGCATTTAGTTTTTCTACCGTGTCAGACTGGAAAACCCCTGGAAATATTCCCAGACTCGGGAAACGGAGACTATGCTGGAGGATGTGGACGAAGGAGAGGAAGAAGACGAGGGAATCCAGGAAGACAGTTTCAAGTCTCCTGGACAACCCAAGCCTCTGCCTCCTCCATGGCTGCTGCCTCTTCCTCTCAGCCTGCTGCCTCCTCCATGGCCGCCGCCTCCTCCTCCTCCTCCCAGCCTGCTGCCGCCTCCTCCTCCCAGCCTGCTGCCATCATGCCGCAGCCAGGTGTCTCCTCAGAGTCCGGTGTAAAGAAATACAATCACTGTCTGTGTTTCGTCCCATTGCTTCTTACTTTCGTCAAATGCTAATCTTATTCTCATTGTCTGTTGTGTTCTCTCTCTACATAGGCAAGCACAATTGTGGTGTGTTCTAGCCTGGTTACCCTGGTGGAGTAAATGTCCTGTAGCGAGGGGAAGGCTGCTCCTGAGATGAACTGTGCAGTTGTTATCACACGCTGGAGTGCCTTCCTGCAGCTTCCATACCACACTGTGATGGCGCTGTAAGGACGCTCTCCACCGTACATCTGGAGAAGTTACTGAGAATGTTGGGTGGCATGCCAAATTTCCTCAGCCTTCTTAGGAAATACAAGACTGCTGGGCCTTTTTAATATTCTGAAGTGTGTTATGAGACGAGGTTCTCACTGATGGGATTTCCGAGGAATTTAAAGGTTTTCACCCTTTCCAACTCTGTACCACCTATTTTGTATATAGTTGTTTAATATGCTTAATTTATGATTGTGTGTTTATATATTGTTGTATTATGTTATATTATTGTGGTGTATTTTATTTTGCCGTTCAGTTTCTGTTGAAACTATTTAATAATTATATTGTAATGTTGTTTATTGTTATTATAATGTAAAGATTGTTCCGAGTGGTGTTTTGTCCTCCACCTGGATAGACAATTTTAAATAAGTCTGCTTTAATGATATGTTGTGTGTGCAAACTCTTTTCAAGTGACTAGCAACTGTCCAATACTCGGAGTAGAGTAAAGTTACAATATTGTCAGAAGATTGTGACATATTTTCCATTGCAAGTCAATATCTTGAATAAATTCAAACATGGGCAAACAAGGGAAGTTGTATTTAAAACGTGTATATTAACAGTTAATTGCATTTTATAAGTCAATATCTTGAATAAATTTAAACGGACACAGGGAACACACCATATTGGGGCAAAATCCATGAACCATTGATTAAGTTCAAATCCTATCACCTAAACTTTGATACAACGGATCAGAAAACCAACCAAGCTCACAATCACTAACCTTTCCATCATCAAAAACTACAACATAATGTCAACATAACCATAAAAGCAAAGGATGTCCGTTTGTGAATTCTTCCCACGTCTCAAGAACTCTTGGTCCGATCGACTTCAGAGCCGACAGGTGCACTGCTATTAAGGTAGTGCTTGTCAAGTTCCCGTCTTTTGACCCTAGTGCATTTCCCCACTTGAAAGGGAATGGTGCATCTACTACAGATTTGTACTCAAAATGACAAGAACTTTTCCTTTTATTTTGGAGTTTAGATCGAAGCCATTGCAGTCATTTCCATTCGTCCATATAGCAAACAAGGTGAAAAACCTTTACAGAGAAAACAAAAACCCACATTTCAATATGCCAGCAAAAGCACTCTTTTCAATTTGTGATCAAGCACCCGTGCATTCTGCATAAGCACACAACCTACATTCTCCACCTACAGATCCCCAGCTGTGCTTCCACTAACATATAAATGGCAAACAATATAACAAGATATCGGACAATCAACCAGCGTTGCGGCGCCCCATGACGTCTCTGACGCTCCCACACTGATAGTGCCGGCAGGGAAAGTCAAAAACAGTCAGTCAGCATTCAGAGTTCGCCTCTCTTACCGGCTGCCTCTCTGGACTTGTAGATGCCCCGTTGCTGTTTCCGCAGATCGTCTGCTGCGTCCTCTACTATTTTCTCGCGCCGTTTGTTTATCACCCACTTAAGTGCGCCCCGTGGTTATTTACGGTCTACAAGCTCTGCCCCGTCCCAATTGCTTTGTTTCTTTTACGATTGTCTCTAATCATTCCTACGTGCTTTGTTTTCTTCACAATTATTCATATTAGATAATTGTATATTTAATTTGTGTATGTAATACAATATATAATATCTATATTCGTATTTACATGTTTTACTTTTTATCTACATATTTCTTATAGAAAATCCAAACATGTTTGACTTGAGAGTGCTTCTGTCCAATTGGGTAAAATTGAGAAACACATGTCATTTGCACTAAAACTTTGTTCAGCAGTGCTTCAGGGCTCCGCGGACCGAGTCCAGCAAGTGGTCTAAAGCCGTGTGGGCCTTTGAGTCTCATTGACTGCAGTTTTAGTCCCAAACAAACTCCTTGTCAAAGCACATTGAATCATCTGGGCCCTGTTTCTCGTACCTGGTTACTGAGTTAGCGGCTAATTGTCAGGATAAGATGACGTAGGTCAGGCGTTCTCGGTTTCTCGAAGCAAGTTTAGATTAATCACCATAGCAACACATCAAAAAAAATTTAAACCTGCTCCCGGACAGGCTTACTGAAATTCACTGGATAAGCTGGCCACTCCCACGGACAAAAGAGGCAGCTCCCTTCCTCATTGATGAAGGAGCGATATTAGTTATATTAGTTTTATAGGGAGAGAGTTCTTCCAGATCACCAGGATCCTTTACATCATCATGACTTCCTGTACGCGGCGATATAGATTTTGCCGGCAAGAAATAATTTATTTACGAGAGCTTCTCGAGCCGCGGTGTCAAGTAATGAAGTACAAATACTTCGTTACCTTACTTAAGTAGAAATTTTGGGTATCTATACTTTACTGGAGTATTTATTTTTCAGTCGACTTTTTACTTCTACTCCTTACATTTTCACACAAATATCTGTACTTTCTACTCCCTACATTTTAAAAATAGCCTCGTTACTATTTCATTTTGGTTTGTTTTCACTCCGGCTCGTCATCGTTCAAAAACACACACAAAAAACCTCTCCGCCCCGTGGCGCACAGATACGTGCGCGCGCACACAGGTGAGCACTGAGCACACACACACACACACACACACACACACACACACACACAGCAGCGGACAGAGGGCGTCGAAAAATATGTCGCGTGAAAAGTAGACCGCTATATCTGCGTTTTAAACGCTCCCAGGGTGAAGATGCAACAGCAGCTCTCATGCGAGGAGCAACCGGAGTTCTCCTGGAGTTCACCCGGAGCACCTCTCTGAACCCGGAGCACCTCTCTGAACCCGGAGCAGCTCTCTGAACCCGGAGCAGCTCTCTGAACCCGGAGCAGCTCTCTGAACCCGGAGCAGCTCTCTGAACACAGAGCAGCTCTCTGAACACAGAGCAGCTCTCCTGCTCCAGGTGAAAGAGCCAAAGTGCTCGTGTCTTCTACCAACAATGAGCTGCTGGCTTCACATATTACAAAAGTACAAAGTACACGGATATAAAACTAAGTCATTAATAAATACATGGACAAATGCCTGTACTTTCGGGTAAATGGTTGCGGTACGCCGTTAACAGGTTAGCTTGCGCATGCGCGATTTGACGCGACGCCGTGAGCTCCGTGAGCTCGTCTTTTCTTGCTGTTGCGTTTCTCAGAATACAAAAACAGATCTAAGCTCAATATTGAGCATGAATTGAGAGGCCGTATCAAATCTACAACCCTGTTTATAACATATGTGTTGAGGAAAGCAGCTCACTGCTCCACTAATACTGATACAACCTGATGCTCACATATCTGCACTCATTCTGTTTTGTTTGGCAAAAACAATTAAAAGCTTATTGTTTTCCACAATGAGCTATTTAGTAGTAACTAAATATGAGTTATTTTTTTGCACAGATAGAAGTTGCACAAAACATTGTCTGATGGGGCAATCTGATTTACTTGAAAGTGATTGCAATTTTCTTTATTCTGTTATTTATAAAGGCACAGATGAGTCACACAATTATGTTATTTACAGAAAAAGTTTGAGAACCACAGCTTTAAGTGTTTGTGTCGGAGTCGCCGCCTATTTTGCACTATTACAATACTTATAGGCAACTAGCTATCATGTCTTCCGCTCCATGAAACGCATGTTAATGCTCAGTAGTACACATATGGTACTTGAATGTATTTGCATTGTAATAGAATGTGATCATTTTAAATGGGCATGTATGCAGCTGAAACGGGTAGCCTAGTGCATCCCACATTTTTCAACATAACATTTTAAAACATTATAGTCATTATGGCCTTTATAAAAATGATTGTTTTGGGGGAGGTGGGGTAGTGCACTATAGGCCCCTGAGACGCGGCTAAAGAGTTTGTCCTTAATGGAGAAAAAACATTCCCCTTACATTACTTTTACTTTTATACTTTTAAGTAGTTTTGAAACCAGTACTTTTACACTTTTACTTAAGTAAAAAGCTTGAGTTGATACTTCAACTTTCACAGAAGTATTTTTAAACCCTAGTATCTATACTTCTACTTGACTAATGAATGTGAATACTTTTGACACCTCTGTTCTCGAGCCGCGGACATTGATCACCACAGGCGCAGCTGATCGCCCGTCTCAGACACAGACTATCAGCCGCTGCATGCCGCTGTTCTTAAGTTTATTTAGCTCTTAAGAAACTTATGGATGTGTTGACAGCACTCATAATTATATGACAGTGCTATTAGTACACCATGCATATCATTATTGTAGAACATGATTAAGGTGATCGTGATGAGAATACAGAGAATCACACATAATTTATTTTCACTGCTTCAATTGATTGAATTTCTGATTATGAATAATACATACATACTGATCCACCCATACACATATTCAAACTCCTATACACATATATAGTACATGATTCATACTGCATACAGTACATATATCCTCATAAGTATATATTTATTCGTAAATATAATCTGATTGATTTGGGTGATGAAGCACTTCAAATTAGCCGATACATTTTCTCAACACTGACGCATTTAACTTGTCTGATATATTTGCGATGCTTATGTCTCTCAGAGGGGGCGCTGTTAAAGTTGCGTTCAAGGCAACAATGTTGCAAAAACGTTGAAATATTCGCAACGCGTTTGCTGTGAATGATTACTAGGTATTGACTTCCTCATATGCCTTCATGATCATCTCCTGCTTCTCAGCAGAGAAATAAAAAGAGGTTCATCTGAGTTTATTGTCCATTGTACTGTTAGAACATGGTGGTATCAGTGCTCCATTATTATCCTTCTGAAGAGGAGCGGCGCATTTATCCAGATGACTGACGTCTGGCTCGAATTAACGAGACGTTTCAGCGCGGATCAGCCGTGAAGAAACCCAGATAGACTGATGTTTATCATCTCGCTAATGTAAGCTGGAGATTAGGACATTTGCTTGACTTTGTTTAGCCAGGTACGAGAATTTTTTTTATTTGTCATGCAGCCAATATGCCCCACCCAGATAATTAGGACGGACTGGCCTACTGATTAACATGCGAAAAAAGGGCCAACATCCGTTACAAATGCAGAAAAAAAGAGAAAGAGGCCGCCCAATGCTCCCAAGTGTTTTCTGATTGACATCATCTGCAATACATAGTATTTAATTGTAACACCTGGTTGATTGTGTGTGGGTGTGTTTGTGTGTCTCCTGATTGTCATTCCCTTCACCTGCCCTCAGCCACTCATGGGTGTCCCCTGATTATCATTCCCTTCACCTGTTTCCCCTCCCCTATATATACTCCCCCACCTTCCCTTGTCCCCTGTCGGTTTGTCTTTGTTCCGTGGTGTTTCATGTCGTGTGCCACCCCTGATCAAATACTTTGTTTTGGACCTTTTGCTAATTAAAGCCCGTTCTGGATTTTTACCACTGAAACCTGCCTCCAGTCTCTCCCTCCTGCACCTGGGTCTCTGCGCACCACCCACCCTGCTGCCCCGTGACATTAATAGGGGAAAGTAAATGTGAAAGAAGGCTTAGTAGTGTTAACAAAACAAGTTGGTTGAGCTTGCCCAGATATAATATTTCTCCATGTGGACTTTTGCATTAAAAAAGGATCAGAACTGCAAATTACTCAATAAATGCCCAACAAGAGTCAATGACGGATCCCAGTTAGCCCATAACCTGCACCAAGTCCTGGGATCCATGTTGTACAGAAAACTGTTTGCCAGCGGCACAATTTGAAAAGACACAATAATCAAAAGTAAAACAGTAAGACTACTACATAGTTATGAATCAATTAGTCAGGTGATGCTGATTTAAAACAAATGCTGCGTGGTCAATCATCCCCAACGGTGGCGTTTCATTAGAGCGCTGAACAAAATCCATGCCCTTTTAATAATAGTCAGTGTCAATGAGGGGAAAAACGGATGTTTCCTTCAAAAGAGGAATATTAAATATGTAGGAGGTACCTGCAGGATGCTGACAGTTTAAAATCTCCATCAAAGCTCAGCGAAAGATGAAAAGTTGAGGTGTGAAGAGAAGTTTGACTGATACACACAAAAGCTTTATTCCCAGTGTCGTCAGCAGAAAGGAAAAAAAAGGGCCACAGGTCAAAAGTGTAAATTGAAAGGCTGACTGCTCTTAATAATTGAGCAGGGAGCCGGCTACGATCCTAAAGATGGACCCTCAGTCAAGCGGGGTCAACCTCTATCAACTCACGGTCCGGAACACATACACTGTTAGGATTTCACTCAGGGGGTGGCAATCTTTTTATATACGAGTGGCCATTTTGTAAATGTTCCTGCGAATCAGTGTGCCCTTTCAACATTAACACTTCCGACACGGATCTGCGTTTTGCACAAGTTTTGTAAATATTCATATCTTCGTGATAATACGGAAAAAAAGTTTAATCTAGAGGAATCAGTAGGATTTCCGCTTCTGCAGCCTTCCTCCCGTGAGCTCTAAGGCCATTCCCACAGAGAGATAGGGGCAGGGATGTGTCGGGGGCCACAGAGATGAAAGTACTCGTCACACGAAATCCTTGGATTTATTAATTCGTATGCCTGTCGACATTTTGTGAAAAAAACAAAAAAAACAATGAACCTTCAAGAAATTCACAGAGAACATGCATGGAACTAGAGAGATTATGGCGACGCACTTAACTACAGAGGAAGATGTGGCAGCGATTTTGGCGAGTAGCGACGAGGACACAGTGCATTTAGCTACTGAACTTTGTGTTGCAATAGCATATGTACGCTAGCAGAGTGAGCACATATAGCTCACGGTTACATTAATGCACGGTGCTGACTAGTCATGTTCACAGAGGGCACCGTGCACACCGCTCAGTCGTTACAACCAGTCATCTTTCTTTCAGTGAACTTAGTAGTGACCAGTAGTCATTTATTTTACAGAGAGGATTCACCACCGCCATCCCCACCAGCACATGTATATTATGTAAAAACATTTTTTTATGTATAATACATATTTGATTTTTTGTAATGGTCATTTTTCATTTGCACACACCCCATGAAGCTTGATCTGCAGTATGAAGTCATTTCTCACATTTCTACTCAAAAAGCAATAATACAAAATTAGTTTGATCACCTGAGTAAAAAAAATAAATTAAAAATAATAATCGAGATTACATTTTTCAGCTTAAGGGGCATATTTTCTCTTTACACTTGCCTTATGACAATTATGCCTCATTATATAGATAGCCGAGATTGTTCTGCAATTTTTGATGTATCTTATATGAAAGTGCCTTTAAAAAGGTAAATTTAAGAAATTATGTGAAAATGACCTCAGTGCCCAGAGGGTTAGGGGCTTCGGCCCACCTTGTTTTTTTATTTATTTAATTGTTCCAAAGGAGGACAGACCGTATGTATGCGGCATATCGGCCGGATGGACAATGAATATATATTTTTAATTTTTAAAGATAAATATAATATTCCTATTATTATAATAAGCCTAGCTGTTTACAGGCGGAGGCTGCAGGGATGTTGAATGATTCAATCATATTTCAGTAAATTACAGAATGTTTTGTTAAGTGTATATACTCCGAGAAACTCTTTCACCTCTAACATGCATAGGTACTTTTTCCTCTCACACACACGGCAAAGTCATTGCTGCATTTCTGTTGCCAAGGAAACACTTCCAAAACCTGGATTAAGTAGAGACTAAAGAGTGAGAAAGTTTGCAATGTGTCATTCTTTTCCTCTGTTTCTACTAGTTATTCATATTATGTCCGTACTTTATTTGCATTTAAATTGAAATGATTGTCGTTTTATTTGATGGCATTTGAGTATATATATATATATATATATATATATATATATATATATATATATATATATATATATATATATATATATACATACACACACACACACACACACACACACAAATAAAATCTAAATCAATGTGTCATGTCAATACTATGTTGTCTAAATGCCGAAATATGAATGATTATTCATTCATTGTTTAATTGAATAACTAAATAGAGTGAGTCTTGGGAGATGTGCTGCATGAGGATGATGATGATGATGATCCCGCCGTTCCTCCTCGTCTACCGTTGCATTTCACGTTCGGTGTGATAATAAACTTCAGGAGCAAAAGAGAGAGTGCATGTGTGTGTGTGCATCGTATGAACTGAGGGCCATTGTTGGTGTGATAACTCCTTCTGCACATCATCCCTCAGCCACTCCTCACACCTCCACGCGCCGGCTGTGTTTTCGTGGAAGCTCCACGCAGCGCAAGCCCTGCTGTGCTGCTGCTGATATGAAGGCACAGCTGCTGGTTTATCACCAGATCACCCGCACCTGCATCCTTCGATTAGGAATGTGAAGGCCAACAATTCATTTTCCTACGGCCAGCTGGCGTATTGTTCATTGCGATGATAAACCGGTGAAGAGTATGACTTCCTTTATGTATTATCCCCCCCTGAAAAAAAACAGACAAACAAGTGAATATGAGAGATTAAGCTTTAAATGACTCAGTGATGATCCGGTTTGCTGGTGGTGTCATGTCCCGTCTCCTAAGTTGCGTTTTCCTTGTCGTCAGTATTTCCTTTATTTTTATGTTGTGTTACTCGCCTCTCATCTCTTCTCATTTCAGGTCACTTCACTTCCTGCCTTTGTGTGTTTTCCAGCCACTGGGAATCCAGATCCACCTGTGTCTCATCACCCACTCCTCCCAGTGTTAGCTTTGGTAGTATAATGTGAGAAAATTAGAAATATCTCAGGTAACACTGTATAGTGTTTTAACGTAAACAAGGTATGTGCTCTTTACTCTCCTGTGGATCTCTTCCGATGTCAATTATTGTATTTTTGAACAAACTATTGCAGTAAAGTTTTTGCTGAGGGAAAAATCCTCACATCTCTCGACATTATTCATCCTCGTAATAAACCAGAATTATGCAGTGTAATTTATTAACGTATTCAAACTTCAAATTGCTGGAACAGCAGACTAGTTGCACATGACTCCCTCAACAGGTCAGGTCCAATTGTGTTTTCGTGAGAGAAAATTAAACAAAAGAATTTGGTGAATGCGGCAAGTTCTCCTAAATCACTTGTTGGAGCCACTTAAGGAATCTGTTTGTACACAAAGAGCAATGTGTGAGAGGAGTATGAAGGAATAATCAAATGAACACAGCGATGGTCTGCGACAGTCTTGTGTCGTGTTATAGACTAACGCCGTGTGGAATAGTTCAGACTCCTGTGCTTCCAAAGCCGAGTACTTTGCCATCTGCAGACAGCAACGTTTTCCGCATGCAGAGTGATCAAAAGAACCCTTTCCCAGCCCCCGTCCTCACATGCCAGTCTGACTCTTCCTGCGTTGACGACGCCTAAAGTGTCAATGCCACTTTCCAACAGCGCAGCCAAATGGAGAGCTTTGACAGAATTAGGACAATGTTGAGGACCCAAACGCAGACCACATGAGACGGTAATTGGTAAAACATTTATTGGAGCCAAAGGGAAGGTGGGGAGCCCGTGGTCCGCCACAGGGGGTGCTGGGTGCTGAGCAGTGTTCCCTCTAAGCCTTGCGCGGCCGCGCTGGCCAGTCGAAGTGTCCGCGCAATAGATTTTTCAGACCGCACAAACGATTTTTTTCCGAGGGGTTAAAAATCTTTTTTGTGCCAGTGTTTCTGAGATAGGAGTGAGCCATCTCCACAATAATAAGATCTTTGATGTGTCGAGTCTTCTTGGCCAATCAGCGTCCCGTTTCTCGACATGCGCTCTCTGTACCTCTGCTAGCGCTCTGCCTCCGTTAGCACCCCCACCCCCGCTGTCCTCCTCCGGGCGCCAGGAGTGAAGCTCGCCCAGAGCGCCACATGAGCTCGGGCCGGCGCTGTTCAGGCTCCTCTTGGCGGGCCCTGCTCCAGCAGCTATAGGCCTCCATGGCGAAAAGAAAGCAGAGCAGGCGCCCCAGAAAAAGGTCTGCCTAACGTTCAAACATGAGGGGCTAGATGAAATAGTCCAAACTGACACAGGGAGGATGACACTTTCAGACATATTTAAATATGAAGAATATGAAGTTATTAAATTGTTTATATAGGCTACCTTTAGGAAAAATGACACCATGTCAATTTAATAGGCCTATACTTATTGTTAAGCACTGCATTAGCATTTGTCTTTCAATGAAGTTCCACTTAAATGTTGTACTTGCTGAGAAATGACTAAACGGCAGGCAGGAACCTCTTAGGCCGGAGAGGAGACGGGTTTAGTTCACAGACAAATAACTAAGGCAAACATACGGCGCGGCAGTGGTGCCTACTGGGGCAGAAGACAAAACAGACTGACAACCCAGGCCTGCAGGACCAGGGCTGATATGCAGCCGGTGATGAGCCATGGACACAAACACCAAGCACATGTCAAAACAAACAGGGGAACCACAGACAAGAGAGGAGAGGAAACAGAGGTTTCACACACAATGGCTGGGTTTAATCCTGGTTTAGAGTTAATCTAGGGTTAGTAAATCTAGGTTTAAACTGGTTTATAATTAATCAGAGATGTGTTGCACATCTTAATTGTAACCCTGGATTAGTTAAACTAGTTAAAACAAGGGTTAAAACAGGACTAGTTCATGTTCAATGTCCGCCATGATGGATTCCAACAAAATGTAAACCAGCACATACCACCACAGCGGCTATAGCTAATAAACTCTGTCACTTTAGCCAGCTAGCTAGCTATTATGGCACGTCAAAGAAGGTCAAACTTTTCAACATTTGAAAAGATGTTGCTGACCGAGTTAATGGAGGAGTTTGGGGTAACAATTGAGGATAAGAGGACTGACAGCAGTACACTAGAGAAGGAGAGGAACTGGGGAAGGAAGAGATACGCTTGTATTCTAAGCGGTACACCTGTGCAGGGTTGGTTGGCCAAAGGGGATTCCCCGGTAGTCGACGGGGTTGAGCTGGTCCAACACCGGCCCTTCCATCTTCTTTACTCATCTAATCTCGTCCGTCGGTCTAACTAGCCTACACTGCCTACACTGTAACACGTTTCTCTAGTTTTCACAGTAATATTACTGTATACTGGCCATATTCTTACTGTAGAACTCCTATACAGCATGTTGCTGTAGATCTGCAATGCATCATGGTCAACATTCATTCCAGGTGAATATTACTGTAAATAAATGTTCCTGTGAATCACAATACAGTAATTTTTAGCGCGTTTTCCTTCTTCAGCAATACACCATAATCCGTTTTAATAATCTTTCATTATTTTCAGCACAGATGTTTGCTGTTTGCTTTCACGCAGAGGAGAACACAACATTATTATTCCTTCATATTTCCTTTTTGCCAGGCATTTCGCAAATGTACATTAATTGTACAGAGCACTGACACCAGCAGACACAGAAAACAGCTTCTTTCCACTGGCCGTCACTGATGAACAATTACTCAGACTCCTCCATGTGCACTACTTTGCACTATTTATGACTACTGTTGTCTTTAACCCTTTGAGATTTTCGAGCGCGCGCATGCGCTATATGATACTGCCGTTTTGAAAATATTCACTCAGTCACAATAATTCTGCACAGAAATATGGTTCCACGTCTACAAGATTTAGTTAAACTTCAGCTTCCTCTGCCTTGTTTCCGCGAGATCATATGAGATTCACACACACAGCATCTGATGCTACACAGCTTCACCGGGAGAGAGAGAAAGAGAGCAGGCAGGCTGAGCGAAGCTACACTGGAGAAAGGCACAGCTTCAACCATAAATAGAGCCTGAAGGAGTCGATCCCTGAGATGAACAGGACAACGCCAAGCAAAGGGATCCACTGGAAGACGGTAAGTGTATTTACTGAACTTTGCAATAGCATATTTACGTTAGTAATGGGACCTGTGGCCAGATAGAGCTGCTGCTAACACGAAGCTAGCGGGTAGCGAGCTAACGGTCGCTAACGGTCGCTAACGGGGTTATATATGTCTACAGGCTGCCTATAAGACTGAACGGTGGGTGCTCAAATATTGTCACGATCCCTGTTAACTTTCTTTCAGTGAACGTAGTACGCTTAGTAGTGTTATATCTCTGTTATGTGTTTGTGAGACTGAAATGACCATGTTGTTAGGTTAGCTGCGCGCTAACCGGAAGTAGCGGTGCAGTAGCTAAATGGGTCTGAGACTGAACGGGGCATAATCAAATATTCTCACTCTCCTGTTACTTTCTTTCAGTGAACTTATACTAACTATTAGTAATGTATTTTACAGAGGATTTGCAGCTGCCAGGGTCCAGAGGACAACATGCAGCATCGCTTTAGCAGCCTCCAGTCCGTCTCTGCCAGATCATCACTGCAGGCCACAACGCCAGCCACAGCTCATCACCTCACCATATAATAATACATTAGATTTTAGACATTTATTTACATGTTTCTACCATTTTTGTATTCATATATTTCACTGCTTTTGTGTACCTAAGACCTTTGGTAAACTAATTTCTAGCACCAAAACAGTTCGACCTCCTGAGTAAAGCTATGTTTTCACAAGAGATATGAAGATTTTCCAAAATCTAGATTACATTTTTCAGCTTTTAGAGTAATATTTCTCTTTACACTTTTGCCTTATGACAATGGTGCCTCATTATATAGAGAGCTGAGATTGTTCTGCAATTTTAGATGTAAAACACATGGGTATCTATCATATGCAAGTGACTTTAAAAAGTGAATTTAAGAAATTATGTAAAATCAAGAAAATGACCCCCGATCTCAGAGGGTTAATGTCTTTTTTATATTTATCTTGTTTATTGTATATTGTGTATGTAAGAGCAATGTGTAACCGGAGTCAAATTCCATGTGCGGCCAATAAAGCTGAAAGTAGTAACGCTACGTAGTAGGGAGACACTTTCCTGCGCTAGTAAGCTAATGTTAGTGTTACTAATATTACCAAAACATAGTATTTGCACTAGTAGTAGTGCAATATAGTGCAGTAGTTGTAATATAAATCATTCGGCTTCATATAGTTGATATATGGCATGCGTTCAGTGTAACTTGTAAATGAATTGGAATCGTGTGTGTGTGTGTGTGTGTGTGTGTGTGTGTGTGTGTGTGTTGGTGCTCGTTAGCTAAAGCTAGCTCAATGGAGAAGTTTTGACTCTTCTCTCGTTAGCTACCGTGCGGCACCACGTGACACAGGTAACGTAACCAAGCACCACTGAAGGTGACAACAGGTCAGACTTACACAGCACAAGCGTTTATGTCATTTTAGTCGATGTACTTTCAGGCAAGGAAGGCGTTTAGCATGTTTCCCCAAAACGACCCACTTTTCATGAAACATTGCTACTTTTGTTTGCTAAGCCAGACCTTTGTGTACTTTAAAATATGCTGTTGCATATTCAGTGGTAAATACACTCAAGAGGACGTCCACCTTCTGTTCCTGTGTGGAGAGGAAGTGCATCCGAGTGTTGTTTGATGAACTAAATTGTGTTGCAGCGAACCCCCAGATTATCATTAAATTTTTTTCCTAGGTTGTCAGCTTTCACATAGCTAAACAGACGGCATGTACAAAGAACCTGAGACAGATTCACACCCACGACACTGCAACTAGTTGCTGGGTGCTTTAGCTTGCCGAACCACCGGAACCGTCCAGCGCCTCCGTCTCGCGGTACGGCGGAGGCGTTTTCTGTCAACTCCAGCGCGAGGAAGGTGACGCACGACGACAGGGGAGAAGAGTGCGGCGATGCCATGTACCTGGGAAAAAGTTTGAAATAGAATATATATATTATAAAACGAATATTGAGGCAGATGCCACGAGCGAAGGAAATGGAACAAGTCCCAAACTTGCCTTGCGCTTGTCAATCTGTTGATCTGCTTTGAATGTGTGTGTGTGTGTGTGTGTGTGTGTGTGTGTCATCCTGTTCAGGAATTTGCTCGGAAAGGTTCAGTAACTTTAATTTAAAACCTTCGGTGAGCCTTTCACCCGGCATCAATTAAAAGTTTGAGTGGTTGTTCACAGATGTCTGTCTTCTTTTTCATTCAAAGGAGCACACATTCTCTTCTCGGTTAGTTACAACAGAGACATATTGTCAACATGCTCGAGTTGAATCACGGAGAGCGAGGTATGCAATCTACAAACCATCCAATTTAAATAAGATTTCATAGAAAGTCTATATGTTTAACTGGACTGCCACATTTCATTGAGTCCTCTGGAATGTTTAAATTGATTAAATCTTATTCATGTAAATCTGATAGAATGGAGTGGAATTAAATATTGTCTGGAAGGGATGGAGGTCACTGTTATATTTCAAATAATATTTTTGGAAAGAAAAAACAACAACCATGTTATTGTTTGTGTAGCGTTAGTCATTCTCTTTGTAGGCATTTGAGGAATTGTTTTTGGTGCTAACCCCAACACACACTATTACAGTATAACTAGCTGGGGAACACAAGGAGCAACAGAAAAAAGTACTCTATCTGCCAAAAAGATGGGACCAACACGGCAAGAAAAGTAAAGAGTGACATTTATTCATATGAAAATGATTACCGGGAAAAAAATAATAGTACAGTTACAAACAACTAAGGTGTCAGTGTCTCCAAGGACAAAATAACAAACAAAAGAACTAGAAAATAAAAACTCTTATTTAACTGCATCACACAAAAGCAATACAAGTCTTCCTCCCAAGCGACAAAATACAGGAGCAGAGACTTCCTTAATAAAAGCACCAAGAAAGACAAAGGATCAGGTATTACCAGCTCTGCCAAGGCGCTATAAAAACACTATGAATCTGCCTTACCTTTTGAATCCTTCAGTGTGTTCAGTTCATGAAGGTTACGTGTAACATGTTGGTGGCCTAAAATGTACCTCCACCCTCTAGTGCAGTGGTTCTCCAACTTGTCTTGTCACACCCCACTTTGGAGGAAGAAAAATGTTCATGGCCCACCACAAAAAAATGGCCTATTGTGGCTGCTATTAACAATAACCTGCAACCTGTGCAAAAAAACAAAACCGAATGAGTGCAGATGTGTGAGCCATCACGTTGTATCAGTATTAGTGGCTGCAATGAGCTGCTTTCCTCTACAAATCCTTTTTAAATGGGGTTCTAGATTTGATACGGCCGCTCTCAATTCATGCTCAATGTTGAGCTTAGCAGCACACTGCTCCTAATTTACAAAGGATGGGTAAAAGGCAGAGAATACATTTCCCCACTGTGGGATTAATAATGGATTATAAAAAGCATCTCTTTCCGGCCGCACCCCACCTGTGTTACCTCCGCTCTACTGTCACCCTGGTTGCAAAAAACAAGATGGTGACTAATTGCAGAAATCTTGGTCCACAAACCAATGGGTGATGTTACGGTGAGTGTCCACTTCTTATATACATCTACGGTACATAAAACACACACACTGCACACAAGACCCCGCTTGAGTACCACAATCACATTCCATTGTAATAAGCATCTTCAGTGGCCATCACGATGGAAACTCTAAATAGGTAATTGTTGAATGAGTCTCCACTGTATGCTTGTTATTGAATGTAAATGTGTGTTCCATCAAGCGAGCTGGAGCAATGGCTTATTAAATATTATCAAGCTCCATTACACACAAAGGCACGTCTGTCTGTTTCACTCCAAAATGACATTCTCTATTGCGTTCGTCCAACTTGCATCACATCTCAACTCTTTAGTTTCATTCAATTCTCTTTTTTGTCTTTACCTGACGGGCACCACTGAGAGCGACGAGGACAAAGAGAAACAGGGCAACGAAAGTAACAGAAGTCCTCATCTGCATTTTAAGGTGGGATGTTTTCACACATTTCCAATCTGTTCTCTCTCCTCTGGTTTAACTGATCTGACGTCACATCATGTTCAGTTTTTTTTAATATGGCCTTAAGTGATTTCTAGCTGGATTGTGAAAGCTGAACTGTAACCACTCAGACCTGAAATAAATAACAATGGCCGAGCAAGAGTAACTTAAAGAAAACACAACCACGAGACACAACACATAATCCACGGTCGCGGTGCCTGACATCCACATGCAACACTATATAGAAAAACATCCCAGAAGATGTATTTTAACCATCGACTGACTAAAAATGAGCCCTTTTAGAATGATGTCACTTCTTCACTGACAGCTCTGCTCTGACATCCAGTTACCATATAGAGCGGGGATTTGGTGGCAGCAAGAGGGCTAAGTAAAGACGCTTCATGGAGCAAAAGCCTGGCATGATAAATAATATTTTTGGCATGTGTAAATAAAAACTGCATCCCTTCATGACTTGGAATTACCGAAGACGATGCAGAGGATTCTCTGCCCGTCAATCACTCTCAGTCTGTGAGGGTAATGAGGCGACGTGTCATGTCTGACCTCACGACATCCATCACGGATAAAGAACCGAAGGCAGTTTTTGTCCCGGCATGATTTGCGTTTAACATTTGGCTTTAAAAGGTGCTTAACTAAAATAAGAGACTGGGAGGTAATCGAAAAGAACTCCCAACTTTGGATCGAGCAACCTTTTTTAAAATAACTGCCAAATTGAAACAAAACATAACCAAAGTACTTTGTTTGGTTTCGGCAACAAAAGTAAACGTTACATAAACGGCGACCTCCTGGGTGAATGCCCTGGTTTTTTTGTTGGTACTTATTTGTGGTACGTCAAACGTAAACGTAATCTAGCATGAACAGAAACGGAAATTCCCAATGCAGTGTAGGAAATGTAATTTCTGGGAGACTGAATCCAACTTTGAACACTCGTATTTGTGAACCTCACAGGGGGAAAAAGGGAAGGGAGGTTTATGAAAAATGTTTCTTGCATGAGGGCCCTTTGTCTGGGAACCAGACACGAAGGATGCACAGGATGGAATCTTGTTGAGATATATTACACTGGATAAGTGGAGGGAAAGTCAGAGAATCAGCAAATGCAATAGGACTAATCCTCTGGGCACCACGAATCTCTGGAACAGGTTTAATGGCAACACGTCCAGATGTGGAGATATGTTAGTGAGGTCCAAAGTGGGGGAGAGACGGACCCAAGGTAGCATCCATAATATGTAAAAAATAAATAAAAGACTTAGCTTTAATTATGGAAACATTTGCCGATACAAATACACAATGTCACATTCTAATCTCGTCAAAATGAACCACATGCATCCTGGTTTCTTTCCCCAGGTGACTGTCCTAGGCCCCTAGATATGCTGCTATAGGCCTAGACTGCTGGGGGACATCTTAGGATACACTGAGCTCCTCCTCTCCTTCTCTTTCGCTCCTCTTCACCTCTTCTTTCTCTCCTTATGGATAAATGATTGTCTCTTCAATGCACATTACTAACTCTACTTTCTTTTTCCATGGATTCGTGGCTACCTGGAGTTTTCCCCCAGGAGTTTTTCCTGATCTGATGTGAGGTCCCGGGACAGGGATGTCATGTGTACAGATTGTAAAGCCCTCTGAGGCAAACTTGTATTTGTGATGTTGGGCTATACAAAATAAACTGAATTGAATTGTCCACACTGATACAGGCGCCGTAGCTTCAGAGTTTGCTCTATACATTTCGAGGGCTGGCTCAGGTTCATAATTGAATTGCAAACCCCAGTCCATTTGATATAACACAGCACTCAAAGCCGCTCCTCTTCATTCTTTATAGGTTGGATGTGGCGAGTTTATGCCTTTCAATACTTCAATTTTCTGAGAAGACTCACAACTTTTTCAGAGAACCGGGAATGAAATGAAGCCATTCGTGACACATTAAACCAAATCCATGTCTGACACAGTGCCCGTGGCTCCTTAAGCATAGCAATTTAGACACTTGGCTCTGAAGAACCCGCCAAAATATTGTAGCAGCAGCCCCCCTTTGTCCCCACGTCTCCCCGAGAGGCATCATATTGATGCATTCGGCTGGTTGTCTAGGGAAGAGATATAGCGTGTGCACAGAGTGAAACAGAATCACCACATTTAGAGAGTCATTATCAATCACAGCTCTTCAGCTCACAAGCTAAACTGAGTGAATTGGTTCTTTTTGAGCATTTCGATGGATCCACTGTAAACGTGAAATGCAAATGGAATTATTTCACATGGAAGTGCTGGAGCGTTGCAATTAGTTTATTTTGAAAAACCTTCTTCTGGGATCCAACTCTTGAATGAGCTCTGTTGAAATTCTGCTTGTGAGAGCATATCAATCCATTCACGCTGCTAGAAATACCATTGCAATATAGTCTCTTGGTCCTAGTCCTTTTCGCAAAGGACTAGTATTACCAGAGGACCTCATGGGATTTAAACGATTAAATAATAAGTGGTTGTATATGAGGACATGGTAATCCTTGTCTTTGTTAAAATTTGGGTTTACTCTGATCGATGACTTTGTCCGCTTCCAATTTGATACTTGCGATGACTGATTGATGATGTTCTCTGTTGTCCAGGGTCCTTACCGTTTCCCCGATGATAGTGTTCCCTGCAAATGTCGTGTTTTTTTCACCGGGATGGCCTCGTCTTCAGGATGCCTTAGTGACAATCTTGCGTCTAATGGTTTGTGGTTGAAAACCGCTGCAGGTTTAGCAGTGTCCATTCTGGTCTTACGTTTTGTGGCCTTGACCAGAGTTCCACACGACAACTGAGGTTTCTTACACACACTGATGAAGACATGCAGATATGGTGGTCTGTGTGGAACATACTTTTGGCTAGTTTGCATGAGCACCATCTACGGGCCCAAACTCAAACGTCTTCAGCGATCATGTCAAACTCAACGCGAGATGATTTCTAGCAACACCACAGACGGTGTTCCACCTCTTCTGGCCTTTTAAAAACAAGTCAAAAGTTAGAATCCGTGAAAGTTGGAACACAACTCTTTGGTTGAGCTGTGTTCCAACTTCCAACTCGTAGACATATGTGACCTCGAAGAAAAACGTGTTCGGCTGCTTGCTCATTATGGTGGGAACACGTGGAGAGCACAGATGTATGACATGTATGTACTTAACACAAGGGATGCCGTAAAGGTCTGAACACATCCTGCTTCTGAGTGGTTAAAACCTATGCTAGTAGTAGTGTCACAGAGCATAGAGCTAGCATATGGTAAATCCCTCACACAGATTATACAGGAAGAAGAAAATAATGAAAAATAACCAGGTTATGAAAAAAAAAGAATAAATACCGTCTCTGGACCCGAGGCTCCATCGATAATATTAAAAAAGCCATTATATTGTGTTTTTACCCTGGTGAAAAATGGACGGTGTTTTGTATCACCCTCACAAATATGGTTTGGCTGGTTTGAGCCTTGCATTATGGGGAACGAGGGAGCTTTTCCCTCAAAGCCAGCCGGGAATCGGGAAGGACAAGAGAACAGAGCGGAGCTGAGGGTACAGTGAATATTGCTTCTAAAGCCTGGAACATGAATCATTTAAAAAAAGAGGCCCACCGAGACACAAAGACACACTGCTACACACACACATAGACACACACACACACACACACACACACACACACACACACACACACACACACACACACACACACACGGCATCTGCGAGAGCCGGTTCTGGTCCCTTCTTTTCTTAAGTTCCCTTTCTCTACCCTTCATTGTTCCTTGGCTTCTTCTCCTCCGTCCTCGTTCTTTTTAAGTTCCTCCAATCCTCTCTCTTCCTCTCTTCCTCCGTATCACTTTGTATTTTAATACACCTCATACATTCTGCCAGATATCATGACTGCACTGAGCAGGATCTAAACGGAGTCATACTTAATGCAGAGTGACGTCTTCAGGAACACAGACACAGGGGAGGAGGGTGTTGGGGGCACAGACCCTAGCTTCCTAGGGTCTGTGCCCCCAACACCCTCCTCCATTGTGGTAGTATCTATGTGGTAGTATTTTCTCCAGAAGCAGAGGCTGATTCAGCATACGTCTAATTGTTGTCTGAAACTCTTCGGTAGCGGTGGTGGGAGAAGTTTCCAGACTCTTTACTCCAAGGCCCGAACACCGCACGCGTTGTGCAAACCAAGCGGCATCCTGTCTGCGGTCGTCACATCATGCACATCGCATCTAGCAAGTCACACTGCAGCTGGACTCGTCTGTTCACGAGAGTGGAACCAAAAAGGGTTTGCTGTCAAAAAGATGCAGAAGTAACAACGTAATGATGTACATTTGTAAAAGTTCATTCATTTCTTCGGGGTGACAACAGGCAAAATCTTTTTTTGCGCGCCTGCTTCGTGACGTCGGGAAAATCTTGACACTGACGGCTTTTGTTGACCGGTTGTGAACGTACATTTGTGTCCGTACATTGACTGTGTGGTCCGGGCTGTGCAAACAGGAAGGATGCTTTAGTCCTACAAGTTCCAAAAAGTTGTCGCTCGCTGTAACTTTGCAGTTCAACATTCTCCGTGTAAAATGTCTAGTGAAAGCAAATTCTGCGTCAGTGTCAGTCTGAACAAGCTTTTGAATCCAATGTGACAACATCCACCCATCTCAAACCTGCAAAGTAAACAGAGCATTTCATGCATTCTGCTCCAGCCTCTCCTGGCTTTGGGAAAAGGCCGTCAATCTCCTGCATCTCTGTTGCGAGGCCCACAGACCCACCTTGGTCTCGTCTTGCCTCGACAGTGCTGATCATGTGTTCCACGTCTCGGGGCTCAAGTCTGGAAGAAGTCTAGGAGCGGCTCTTTGTGCACTGTGCCACGTGACTAGATGTCCTACACGTGTACATCATTTTTGGCTTGCAAATCACAAATTCAATGCTTACTTTGTTCGGCTGCATGGACGACGAGTTTGAATTGTCTCATCAAACTTGAATAAGACATCTTGAAAGTGTCATGGATTCGACTATTATAGCTACTAAAGCATGGGAAGGTTCAAGGTCAAGTTGGGCCTACTTTCTGAGGATAGTTAACACTGCTCCTATGGTGGCAAGTTCACAAACATTAGCTAACTATACCTGGCTCACACGATCAAGGGAGTATAGTTTCGTCACACTGAGAAATTACGTGGCAGTTTGTTGTTAGCGCAGCATTAAGCAACATAAAACATCTGGCTATAGCTAGGAACTGAAACAAATCTATTTTGTATTTATCTCTCAAAAGACTGCTGCCAGCTGTTGGCAAATGTTAAAGGTGGAATGGCATGTTACTCAATGCATGGATTGATGTCGGGAATCAATCAGCACACCTTAAATGGCAATAGGACAACTTTGACCATTCTATCAAAAGAACTTTTCAAAGTTCAGGATTGAACGTTCATGCTGAATATAAAACACGTTTGAATCTGTGTTTCTTCGGTTTTCTGTAAGTTAACATTTCAGTTCTTGGAGGTTTATGTTACGAGGCACACAAGGGCATTAAGAAAAAACCATAATGTTTCTGCGTTTGTTGAACCAGCGGGACATCCAGACTAAAAGCTGGCTCCACGTTCTGCCTCGTTGGGCCATTGTTCCCCTGCATCCCCCCTCGCTACTCGGGGCTATGCTTGACGTTATCCCCTGCTACACTTCTGCTGCCTTGATGTGATCCCTGCTACTTTTGGCCGCGTTCTATTGTGGCTACTTAGCATTAAAGCTCCTTAGCGTGGCGTGGTACGCTGGCCACGACACCGTGCCGCTGTCGAGTGGATTATTACTGAGGGGAATACTGCACAGGCTTTGTTATTAACCACACAGAAACACACTGATCCGATAATAAGTCGGTGAAATCCTACAAGAACCCCAAAACAGACTGAGAGGGATTGGGAAGTAAGCAGAGAGGGGGAGGGGGGGTTGTTAGCCACGAAATCTGTGTTAGATTAGTGCAAAAACAAATATGTACACGTCCCGTTAGACGATCCCGGAGGAAACAGGATCAGATAGATTAGCCATAAAAACTCTGCTGAGGACTAATAGCGGCTTAAAGGTGAACCAGCAGGGTTTTCACAGCGAGTTGGTTTCATGGAGCAGCTGTCTGCTCAAGTTGTCGCCGCGTAGACGCAAACGCCCGAGTGCCATTGTGTCGCTCTGCGGCGGTCACGCTGTGCAGCCGGGCCAGCGTGGCATGGAGGAGAGGCTTTTTAGCCCAAGTGATGCTTCGGGGAAGATCCCTACAGGGCTGTGTGCTGGAATTGAATGATTAACGTGACTTTCCGGAAACGACACGTGAGGCGAGAGCCGGGCGTGTGAAGCTGCAGCTTGGTGAAATGGAAGATGCGTTCTCTTTCTTTTTACTGTCCCCAAAGCACAACCTCAATGACAACCACTGTTCAGCTCCATAAGAATAAAGACAGAATGCTTATAGAACCGGGTACTCGGAGCTGTGAAATCATTTTTCCCGAGCACTACGCTGTGATGATCTCCCAATTGTCTCATATAAGTGTAATAACAGAACAGAAAGATTTGTGATTATGACATGGCAGGAGAGGTGTGTGTGTGTGTGTGTGTGTGTGTGTGTGTGTGTGTGTGTGTTGTTGCTTTCGGAGGAATTGGTTCATTTTCGGCGCTGCAGTTGTTGGTGGATAATGTGCATCTTTATATTACCATTAGCAGCTCGACTTTCATGTCGAGGAGCCTGCATGCAGCATGACCCATCATTTGACAAAAACAACTTCTATATCACTGCAACTGTACAGAGTGTCATAGGAACAAGATCTTTAACAATGGATGGTCTATTTATTGGTGCAGATACTGGAAGATATTGTTCTCGCAAAGAACTGTATGTGTTCGATCGAACCCAAAAGCAGAAATCGGACAAGACCGGTGAGAGAGGTTTTTTTATTGAATTTTTTTTAGGCTCATAGTGGAGCCGGGCAGGCAGAGAGCACGGCCGGTGGCTGGGAAGCAGGCCGAGGAGATGAGGCAGGTGAGTCAGTACCTGCCCTGAACAATCTGGCTGAGACTGGAGAGGAGAAAGACGGGGTTCATATACTGAAGGAGGCCGAGAGAGAGAGAGAGAGAGAGAGAGAGAGAGAGAGAGCAACCAAAGAGGAAACACAATAGGAGGGGTAAACAACAGACCACATTAGGAATGAGGGAGAGGCGCACCATGACAATGTTTGAATCAATCGAATACATAATTAGCCGGGTTTCCATCCAATTGCAAATTTAAACGAAATTTTGAGAGAAACAAGCGAAATGAAATGCGAATGGATCCTTTTTCCATCGAGATCAGGAGGCGGCACCAGGAGGAAACCCGTTGCACCATTACAGAAGAATGGTAAATGGACTTTAATAAACTTTTTCCATCATATATTTATGAGCCTGGTTAAAACGTGACAGGCATTTAGTTTTTGAAACTTTATATTTTATGGAGCAGAAAATAATAATCTGCAGATGATTTGGTAACGAGAAGAATCGTTCACTGCAGGCCCAGTTGGAATATACTGAATAGATTCACAATGCTGAAGTGGTTTGCAAAGTTTTTTTTTTCTTTTTGTAGAAATCCCTGAGCGAAAAGGCAAAGATACAAAAAAGACTCGAAGAAGAGTGAATCCATGCAGCCGCAGGAAATGTTAGGTCGAGCCAGGAAAGGAATGTGGAGCTGAAAGTGGGTACAACAAAAAACTAAATTGTACCAATTCATCTCAAAGTCATTATCGAAGTGCACTGAGCATCAGGGATTGATGTCGTACATAACACTGTACTCTTCTGGTCCAGTTTCCCTCCAGCTGTACAATTGACCCCTTTGCCAATTCCTTCAAAAGTGATTTCAGTGAGAGCTCTCAGACGTTCCTGCTCCTCTCGTTGCTCATCCCAGATAAACAGAAGCCGTGCTCGTGAGACGTCGATGTTAGATGTTCATGGATCTGCTTGGTATGATGCCCGCTCATCCAAAAAGTATGTGCTATCGACTGTTTGTTCCTCCCACAGCGTCTGGCTGGTAAACCCCTCAGATGAGTGATGAGTGAAGTTGCTGCCTGCATTATGATGTGGTTGTATTTCCTCAGTATGGGTGGAATGAACCGAGATTTACACTTCTTATTCACAGTCCATATGGGAAAATACTTCTTTTTGTTTCACTATTGCGACGTCCCTTGTCCTGCATACAGCTGATCTTATTACCGTGACAGAAATCATCTGTACCTTTTAAAAAGCCCACTGACTCCTCCTCGTCAGGAGGCCAGCATGGGACCTAGCTCTGTTGCTAACCAGCTAACCGTACAATTTTATGAAAACAATTGAAATGCGTGCGGTAATATGTGTGATTATTATTAGTGCGTTCACGTTTGTCCAAAACCTTTTCAGGAAAGGAACAAAAACGAACCATTAATTAAACAAACCCTTTTCATTAATGGAACATTGCGTCATCAAAGGTGGTAATATGTCTTTATGTATGGTCCGATACTTGCAGGTGTTGTAATGTGTCTGATCTTACTCTTGATTCTTTTCAGCAGTACCGCTCAACACCACTGAATTGTGGTTCTGGCATTTTGTACAATGTATTTGTTCTGGCCATCTTCCTTCTTGTTCTTCAGGTGGCTCAATGAGGGGCAACTCCATGGCAACCCGCTGCGTCTTTAGTGTGTTTCCCCGCAGAACCATTGTTTGAATTTCGTTGCTATGAAACTACCGTCTGCTGCACATCCAGAGTGTTAACGGCCAGGAGAAAGACTGTACGTTTTGTACTTTGACTTTCATCGTCGCATCAAAAGCTTACAGTACAGAAATAAAGATGAAAATTAACATTAAGGACCTCTCCATTCTTTGCTACCTTCTATCATCCACCTCTTATCCAATCACTCATCCAGAGGACTCCCGCCCTCTCAATCCATTCCATATCCCTCCTCATCTCTCCATCATCAGTCCATTCACTCATACTGCTGTCCACAGAGACACACATAACTTCATGGCCTCTGCTAATTCGTCCGATCCCTCCATCCAACTGTCCTGCCATTCTCTCTCTCTTATCCCTGAGGATAAGTTGAAAGCAGAGAATATATTTCCTTCTATCACGGAGGATTTAAGAGACAATCTCGACTTAATGAGGGGTTTTAAAAGTAAAGAGAGAAACAAAGCAGGCGATAATAGAGGAGAGTTATTTAAGGGGAGGGAAAGTGAGCAGCAGTGCACTTGTGAGAGTGTTGGAGAACGGGGTTGACTTAGTTATACGTTGGGAGTTTTCAAACTTAGAATTTAGAAGTTGGTCATTCTGATAATACGAGTGATTCAGCTTGATCAGAAGTCCTCCTAGTCCAATGTTCCATAAACCACCCAACGACGTACGGCCATGACCGATCTCACACAGCCGGGTGGTCCCTGTTAACAGGCCCTGTGCTTCCTCTACATGCTTACACTTCTGCAAGGTTTCCAATTCTACTAACCTCTTTCCTATTATTAGCATTCATCTGTGGTTTCAGGATATTTCTCTCTTTTTGTTTGCTCGTGCCACCATTAGTAGGATTCGTCCTCTGGGAACCACAGATGTGGTTGCAGATTGCCACATGGCGTAGGTCGTGGAGAAGCTAACGGAAACACATTGCTTAGTTTCAGGTGATTATACACAAATCAAAATGTACTTTTTATATTCCATTTCCGATGATAGACCCCCCTCAATCCTACACGCTGGCTTATCATCCCCAAAATGCAAGTGTGGCTCAAAACTTACTTTTAGCTTTGTTTCAGTCTCTATAATTGTGTCAAAAACTCACAATCTTACTGGAACAACAGCATTTTTATTTTAATACTATACATGTGTTCCGATTTCTTTTCAAGAAAATACAATATATAAATCTCTCTCAAAGTTACACCAGCTTTGTGATGGCCTCCTACAGCCCTGCTAACATAGTACATTGGGCCCGTATGAACAGGAGGAACAATTACACCAATTAGTACAATACCTCTTTCAATCCACACGTGTGCATGTTAGCAGGATATTAAACTCCAAACCTACTCTGCGAGTTATATAGTTGTATCGAGCAGATCTGCTACGTATGAAATGTAAATATATATCAAAACAGAAAGGCTGGCTTACGTGAGAAGTTCCTGGAAAGATATATTGTGTCTTCCAATGTCTAATTTTAGCTTTTGCATGTCTATAATTATACCATATCGATGCTTGTTTGAGGTTAATGACGCACTGGAAACCTGGCTTGGATTTATTTTGGTGTTGGCTCTTAATTTTGCTGATTGCCTACAGAGAAAAGTCATTGGACACTACTACAGAGAGAGAAAGTGGGAGAGAGAGAGAAGAGGGAGAGATTTCCCATTTGGACGAGACAACAAAGTCGTACAGAGGAATAATTTTGGTCGGGCCAGAGAAAAGAGACAGGAAATCAGTGCCAATGTGTACAGATGGTAATAAATGCCTTTATTTCTGAGTCGGAGCCATTGCTTTGGAGTATGGTCAATGCAGTGTTCAGTGGTGCTTGTAGTGATGTTCAGTGCTTTTGCTTCGTGACTGCTGATTATTTAGATTTTTTCTGACCCACTCTTTCCGAAGAAGGCTTTGAATTCAATAGATGTTGTTGACAGGCCTCCGTAGATTAAAGAGAGTTAATCGATGCTTGCTGCAGCGGCCACAGACGGAGATTACCGTCTTTTTTTGTGTGATCCCCATTTTAAAATGATCTTAACTCTCCGAGATTTGACAGATTATAAATCGCTGCTGTGACAGCGATCTTCTAAAGGGGCACATTTTTGCATTTATGACTTTGTGTCCAAACAGGATTCATGCACAGGAAATCAATGGTGAGGTGCATTTATTATAGTTTTCTTTCCATGCTGTCTCGTTGATTTTTGTAGAACGATAATGAGGCGAGTGTTTAAAAAAAATGAATTATGCATAACGATGACTGATTTAATTACTTTCAACGGGGATCTTAAAACACTGTGGATGGATTATGTATCTGAATTGAATATCAACAACAACAAGAGTGATGGAGTTACATTATAGTTGATGGCCACCTGTTCATTAGTATGTGTATGAGCCCCAGGTATTAATTATTGGGTTCTCGAGGTGAGAGAGCAAACAGTTGGATTCAAATGGAAATTAGAAAACTGCAGCATATTAATAGTTTCATACCCGGGGCAAATCATCTTGGCATAAAAACAACAACAAAAGAAACAGTGTTGAATCAGGACAAAATCTGTATTAGGAATTTCCAGTAATGTTCACCTGTGAGACAGAACACAAAGTACTCAAGGATATGCTCAGTTAAGAAACGCTCAAAACCTTTAAATGGAGCCCATCTTGTGCGGAACAGCAGACACTCTGAGGCCACGAGTGGAAGCGACGTGATGATGATGTGGACACAGAGGAGTCACAGACACAATAAACTGTATTTAATCCCTACTCACTAAGTTTATCCTGAGCTTCCAAGCAGGACAGTGACAACTGACATCCAAATCCAATCTTCTGGTGCAGGCAATAGCATGAAAAGCAGTGGTAAAGCTAAGTAGACCTTGGATTTAGATCATTCAGTCAAACTACCATTCATAAGAAAAATGATAAAAAGTTCACGCCAAAGAGTCATAAAATAAGCAAACTCACTTAGTAATGTGCATCCAGTGGTGGGCGGTCAGGGCCAGCTAAGCCTTCTCTGCTGGCCGAAACAGAATCACAAAGTTATAGCTATTTTAGAATGTCATTGTTTTTCACAAATACACTACATGTATTATAATAAGTGTGATTGGTCAGTGGGCCAGCGTGATTCTGTCAACAGAAAGCGACCTAGCTGCTAGCAGAACTTAGTCGTAGTCAGAGAAGTTAAGACATTGTTAGTTTTTTTTAACACTCAAAGGCTGGAGGAGGAGGAGGAGAAACGGATTTACTGATGAGGCTTTTCTCACGGAGGGTTACGGGCATGCTGGCCGGTGACGATCCTCATATTGACTGCCACTGTCGAGAGGACATTTTCTGCCCTAAAACGGGAGGCTCGACTGTCCTCACTGGCGTGCATGGCCATCGAGAAGGAGCTGGTACTGGAACTGAAGCGCACCGATAAACTGTACAACCACGTCATTGAACTGTTTGTTAACAAAGAGAGGCGGATGGACTTTGTCTTCAAGTGAACAGCATCTGGTGAGTGAACTGCTGTTTGTGTTTTTACATCTGCAGTAGCGTTGTGTTAATGTGTCTATGGTGTTTGTAACGAACCTTTGTTACCCATGCAAGTCTCGGGCAGTACAAAGTGCAACGCGCTAGGATTTGGGTTTCTTAATAGCTTTTATTTATGTCAGCTGTTGGTGTGCACTCCCGGCCTCGCCCTGCCGCCTTGGCTCGTCGTGTTCTCCTCCGACTGTAACAGCTGTTGCAGCCACGTCGCCTCTGCTCAGCGCTCTCTACCGTTCCTAAGACACTACTCCTGTCTTAACGGGTAGAGACACACACACATTGCCCCCAGCTGAGGCTGATGACACCTCATCCCGGCACCTGTTCCCTGAACCACACCCTGCTCAGTTCCCTCTGCAGCTGAGCCAACCCCGCCGCCACAGTGTTGTTTTTATTACATAGTGTGCGATGTTTTAGTGCCGCAGTTTTGTTGGATTGTTTTGTCATGTTTTTTTATAACTAAATGTGACTGGTTCTAGTGAATTTGTTCTTCTTGATGTGGACTACATATCCGTTAATGACGCAGCATCCAGCCATGCGCGTATTTATGTAAACGATATCAGACAGCATAGAAGGCCTCGGTAGAAAATGCACAGCCCGCCACTGTGTGCATCATGTAGCAATAACTATTAAGTCTTTGCTTATAGCAGCTTATTTTAGCCATCCTTCGCTAGCAGACCAAGCCGTAGTAGTTGGCTACTATTTTTTATTGGTTGTAAATTCAACTTTTCAACTGAAAGATGAAGAATGTGCCAAATGGAAATAAAAAAAGCTTTACTGGCACATCTAAGAGTAGATGTGGGTAAAACTCTATCGTGCAGGTGCCTATTGGCCAGATATGACTGGGATAAGATTTATTAGGATGTTTTAGAAGAAATCTCCCATTAGGCCCTCTAATGTATGAAAACACTGAACACCAGGTAAGAGACAATAAGGCAGTGTAAATTACAGGTCATGAGCATTAATCCCTGCTTTAGATCACTATTAAGGGCTTTGAAACCGATGCCTGCAGTGTTTTTCCCCATTTTGCTGTACTTCTCACAGTGTGGTCGAAACCGCTCACCTTTGGAACCCATATTAATGGTATTGTTTGCTTTATATTAGAGGAAATATTCTACTTCAGCTCTTTGACAAAGACTAATATCCTCCCTTTGCAGCCCCTCACAGCCATAGGAGGATTTTAGCAGAGCAATGCGGCCTGAGCCTGAGAAGAAGTGGAGGAGTTGTTATTCCTCTTCCAAACGATTGGCGATGAAAATCTGTCCCACAAGAGAGACTCCAAATTTAAGGCCGCAGAGCTCAGACCTCCTACTTTTTGTAGTCCATGTCTCTACAGTGGAAGTGTAAAGGAGCCTTAAATGCAGCTGCAGAAGTTGCCCAAAACTTTTTCAAATGAAGAAACTTCCATTTATTCTATTTTGGAAACCGCTTATCCTGTTCAGAGATGCAGGCATGTGGAGCCTGTGTATCACAGGGCTAAGGAAGGTATAGCATAATGATAGATAGTCAATGACTGCTTTCTATGCTAAGCAACCCGTTCTCACTCCCAACTTGTTACACAACTTCCTGGCTTTTGCTAACGCCAGTTACGAAACAAACCCCAAACCACTTTCTAAGCTCAACCAAATACTTTCAATACCTTCACCAAAAAGTAGTAAACCTAAAAGACTAGGTATTGAATTCTTGACTTTCATGTCGCAGTTTTTCCCCATCCGCATTGACAGGATGAAAGGTATTCTGCCTGTTCACCTTCCATACATAGACTGTGTTTAAAGACCGTCTTCAATATGGCTGCACTGTGTTTTATGGGTAGACGTTTGACAGAACAGTGATAACAGCTGTTAAAAAATGACCTCTGTCCGGTAGTGCAACAGTCTCTTAGGAGGCGTGGGTTCAAATCCCACCCCTGCCAAATGTTGGTCCTTGATCGGTTCTCGTGAAGATGTTTCTTCCATTCAGGGCTGTTTATTTCTGCTGCCATGCTGTACAAGTAAGCATTACCTTGCCTAGAATAATGCACTAGGTCATTTTATGACATTCAAAGATACACAATAAATACATTTGTCAATGATATTATGAAGCTAACACAAAATAGTCTTTTGTCAGTCATTTTAAAGCGTGGGTTGGTTATCTACATCAGAAGCCTGTTGTGTTTGATATGTTGATATTATCTTTACAACTTGACAGCAATCAATACATCAAATGCTGGACAGAGAGAACAAAAATACAAGGGATAAGCAATAAGTCACCGGAGGCTTCTTCCACAAACTGCCAGTTTAACCACCGTGAGTACTATCAGTAGCATGTTGCTGATGATCACTTTGGGGACGTGGCTGAAGAGGCGGCTGTCAGAGTTGCCAATTTGGCAATTTTCTTGGCGATTTAACTACTTTTGGAGCTAGTGCTGCTAGCTACCTGTATTGGAAAAGAGTTGGCAACACAGAGCTCAGTGGTGAGCGGGTGTGGTGAGCGGGGTCGCCCTTCAGTCAGAGGATCGATGGTCAATCCCCGGCTCCGCTAGCCCATGTCGATGTGTCCTTGAGCAACACACTTAACCCTACATGTCTCCTGTAGCTGTTCTACGGTGTGTGAATGGTTGATAATCTGATGTGGCTCCTTCATGGTAGCTCCTCTCATCAGTGTGTGAATGGATGAATGATGTCATGCAGTGTTGCATCGCTTTGAGTGGTCGGAAGACTAGAAAAGCACTGTATGGGTCCATTTTTGAGAGCCGTTTTTTTTATTTAATTTTTTATCTTGCGTACTCCAGTCCTAGCTTTAAGCAACCACACATTCAGTGGAGTTTCAAATAACATGGAGGTGAAGAGATGAAACTCTTGTGTTGGATTGGTCCTTTTCAGGGCATCAGATATGAAATATAAAACATTTTGTTGAGCTCTCGATGTAATGGAAAGGGAAGAGTGGGTTCAGACGAGCTGGTTTGTAACATCTATGACCCTCTATTGTGCTTTGTCTCTCTAATCAGTCCATCGGGGAATTTCATTTAAGGGGGTCGTGCTGGGGAAACAGCACTCGGCCCTGTGGCCGATGAGTCCAGTTCAAGATTGCTCTGGAACTGTGTGTGTGTGTGTGTGTGTGTGTGTGTGTGTGTGTGTGTGTGTGTCTACCATGTGACACACACTAAACTATACTTTTTTTTCAGTGCAGACATTCTGTGGGACGACTCAGTGTTTTATTACTTGGACTAAATTCACCTATGTGCTGTTCACTCAAGCCCAGTCCACAGTTTGAGGGGGCTTTTGATTATAGAAATGATTCTCAGTGATGATCAGCAATGTTTGCTGATGCATCTTGTGGTAAAATCTAGCACTGCAAAACACAAAGAAGTGTTATACATTTACAGGAAGGATTCTTAATCAGTGTTGCCTTGTCACACTCCCAGAGCCTCAAATACCAATGTGTGGGCCCTCGGCGTCTTAATACCGACCCACAAAGCCCACTTTAGACCGGGGTTCGCGCCCTGTGTAAAACCAAAAGTTAGGTAATTTTGTCTGATAAGGTTACACAAAGTACTTAATTGAAGCCAAAAATGTAGGTTTTTGTTGCCTAAAGCTAATCACCGCCGTTTCACACCATTAACCATGCAGTGAAAGGTTGCGGCTGTTTCACAAAGTAACAGATGAACACACCTTCTATTTTCCATTCTATTCGTGTGTGTGTGTGTGTGTGTGTGTGTGTGTGTGTGTGTGTGTGTGTGTGTGTGTGTGTGTGTGTGTGTGCCTTGCTGCTTCTGCTGTTTGAACTGAAATATTACATCTTTAACACAACGCTCTGGATGCTGATCCACGATAGAGATGGATACAGTACCAGGTGGATCATGTCACTTTCAAGGCTTGTGTGTGTGTGTGTAATGATAGCTATGTGTTATAAATGTGTGTGTACCTTCTACCATAAACACACTGTATTTGTTTGTGTGTACATGTTTGTGTACCATTGTGTGATGTTCCAGGTCAGACTTAGCGTGATCAATGGTTGCATCCATTCTAAAGCACGGTCCATCTTTTAATCTGAAGCCACATGGACACACCCCTCTATCCTCTTTATTTCTAATTACACTCTGACAATGTAAAACAACGGGGGTCTCATTTATTAAACTGTGCGTAGGAAACATACTCAAAGTGTACGTGGATCAGCCTCATATCTCACCCTCGTTCAACCACAGGTTGTCAACGCAAAGCACCTTGTGAATATTGATGCATGTAGATACGCTGATGGTTCCGTACGGTGATTCGTGGACAAGGGAAAAAGTACCTTTTTTTTTGCAACTGAAATGTAGGTACTTGTGGGTGAGGTGGAAGTCAGAAAGGACATTTAGTTTTTTGGGTCACAGCAGCGGGGGTCATAAATAGAAGATGGAAAAAAAGTGTTGCTGCAGCTGTTAATAGAGTGAGAGCAACCCAGGGAGAACCGTGCCAGAGATTAAAAAATAAAGAAGAAAACTAGTCTAAACTGAAGGTGTAGGCCCAAAATATATATTGTACATTGTGCGTCAGCACACGTCTTCTACTGGTGAGGGCACGAGCTCACACCCAGCTGAACTCAAATAGCCTCAATACTTGGGGAAGCAAGCGTCTGTGACATTGTGTCCGAGAAGGCGGGAGACACCGACATGGCAGAGTGTGAGAACAAATAAATGAGCTAATGTGAAATGTTCTCCTGTAGTTGTCCCAGAGTCAACGGGAGCGGTAGGTTGTGAGGAGATACCCGGAGAGGAGATACCCGGAGAGGAGATACCCGGAGAGGAGATACCCGGAGAGGAGATACCCGCAGAGGAGATACCCGGAGAGGAGATACCCGCAGAGGAGATACCCGGAGAGGAGATACCCGCAGAGGAGATACCCGGAGAGGAGATACCCGCAGAGGAGATACCCGGAGAGGAGATACCCGCAGAGGAGATACCCGGAGAGGAGATACCCGGTGAGGAGATACCCGGAGAGGAGATACCCGGTGAGGAGATACCCGGAGAGGAGATACCCGGAGAGGAGATACCCGGAGAGGAGATACCCGGAGAGGAGATACCCGCAGAGGAGATACCCGGAGAAGAGATACCCGGAGAGGAGATACCCGGTGAGGAGATACCCGGAGAGGAGATACCCGGAGAGGAGATACCCGGAGAGGAGATACCCGCAGAGGAGATACCCGGAGAGGAGATACCCGGAGAGGAGATACCGGCGCCTGAGGGGGTAACCGAGAGTATTTATACATTTGGCCTGCATGGTTAGAAAGTTGTTTTATAAGTTACCGAGAAGCCAGCCAATCAGGCACGGCTATGCGTCAGGATAAAGGAGGCATGTGTTGGGACGGGCCATCGTGCCACCGCATTGGTCAGGACCATTAATCCAATGTACTATTAACGCACACATGTTGGTTTTTCATATAGGGTCCTGACAGCAATACAAGTGCAGTCAATTGCGGCGATTACATTGCTGCAAATTGCCTTTTTAATGTCGGCCTGTTCTCCCACAGTGTAAGGAAAGTTGATGTGTTGCCTACTCATTAATAATGCCATCCAAGACGGCAGGAATTATAGCACTTGGGGACGGCGACCATATCCTAGACCTCTTTGAAAGGTATCTAATCTATCAAATCAAACACCTGTCTGCTTTTTCCCAGCCGGTTGCCTGAAACCCCAGAGTGGTCAGTACTTTTGATTTGTACCGGCTGGCGCGGTTCCGCCAGGTTGGCGTCTCACGCTGGACCCAGTTCAGCACGTACATCCAGGAGCACGGCTCTCGGGAATCTAAATCCGCTTATTAGCCATTCAGCATCGTGGGCCAAGAAATCCTGCGCCCTCCTAATCCTTCCATTCCTGCGGTCCTCTCGCAGTGGCAGTGCATCCATCAAGCGGCTACGCACCAGTGTTACCCAGGTATTTATGTGTTTACAGGCAATCAAACAAATTGCTCCACACCGTGCCAAAATGATTGCTTCAATGAGTATATCCACTACACTGGATATCATTTGAAAATGGAAGTTTGATGGGTGAACAGAATTTGTATTGTGACTCAAATTGAGGATACAGTGATTGTCACTGGCTTTATTTCCACACTTTGCTAATTCACACAATCCGTACGGTGCTTGCAGGTGTTGGAAATGTGCGTTAGCCGGAACCTCCAGTGCGCTCCGTGAGCACGACAGCAGAGCCATGTTCTCGGCACAATTTTACACACTAATACTAAATGAGGACTATGTTAGCAAGATGATTGCTAACTGTTCTGCGATGCTTTAATGCTATTTGAGGTTGTCTTGGATTTATACAACCCTATCATTCTTAATTACCAGACATTTCGGCGAAGACGAGACAGCACTGACGAATATTAAGCGGAATCTTTTCACATTTGATTCAAGTCATCTTTTACCAGTGAAAGGTGCTCATGGAATATTTATGGCTCATTCGCATAAATAACATAAATAACGTGCTGGTTTGAATGTTTACGATAAAGAGGATCATCTATAAGTGTAAAGTAACGTGTGATTTGAACTTAAATTAAAATGTGTTCTTCTACACTCTGGCTTCAATTCACCACTTCACCATCTGCGCCTCCACAAATGTTCACACTCATGGGTCAGAGTGTCCGGACAGGTCCATACACATTCTCCCTTTATTTTTTTAAAGATGCCATCTATTGCGTGGGAAGTGGCGCGCCCCGTTTTGTGCGTACACAACGGATAGAATACGACTCCTTGGTTTGTATTAGGCGTTACTCTGTTCACATTCTTTAACCATTAACACAGTTAACATGAAGTAGATTTAACAGATTCACATAGATTATATTGTGGTGGTGTTATGGAAACTGGAAGCCTTTCTTCATACAGATGGGGGAAAAGTTTTAATGTAAAACTAAAATCTTAAAACTCCTGAACTGCAGAAGGTGAATTCCATGGAGATGGGAAGAGCTGTATGCCCATGACTTTGGTATTATAAATCAGATCTAATCTCAGATGATCACTAAATGAATAAAGTCTGTCAGCCCTTCGTCTTTTTCCAACTTTTTCATGGAGGCGTGTGACTGCCTGAGTTTCTTGAAAAGAGTCGACAAGGATAGCAAAGCTAATGCTAAGAGAAAATGTTTCTCCCAAGAGAATCTCCCTATAACCCAGAATAAAGTGTTGCCATTGCACGTTTCTACATCGATACATTGAATCTTGACATTGTTTGACCCGACCTCCTCGTGCATTACACTTCCTCCGTGCATCCGCACACTCTAGTAAGACATGTGTTAAATAGATACATTGTCCCTATAAAAACATAGTCCCATTGGTTTGTCGACCATTGTTTTAAGTTTTCAATTTGTCAAATTTTAACCGCCGCCATCTTGTTTTTCTGGAACAAAGGGTGGCCATATTTGGACCAAAAGGTGGGGATGAAGAGGACCATGGCTATAACGTGGGACTCTAACTTAGGCAAAGGAAAAGCAGGCTTAAAACTAAATGTGATTACTGGGAAATAATGTCTTTTAGCACAACTGGAAGTTGAACTTCATGTTAGGGATTCCTTAGCAGTGATCCCTTTACTCGAACCAGCCACATCTTTTATTATGCAAAACTTAAGCCCCCATATCATAGAGATAATTTTAAGTGGTCACAGTTGGAATTGCAGGCCACACATGCATTTTTCACAAAGGCTCAAATCAAAACGCTCAACATTTTAAACCTGGCTGAGCCATCGGAGGAGCCAAATCACTACATTATTCTCCAGGTTGGATGAGCAAAAGAGGTACTTAGGACCGGGGTGAATTGGGAACAGAGCAGGGAAATATTTGTGGGGTCATTTGAAATTGTAATTCTTTATGCTCCTATTTTTCATGGCCCACGGCCATTACTCTGCATGAAAAAGTAAACCAGTATTAACTACTCATCCTAACACGACATACATAATATGGTTACACCCGTTAAGTAAAGCCATTTTACCATTACAGCAAACATAATATGTTAAATTAAAAGTAAACATACATGTGAAACATGAACAGAACATCAACCAGCAAACCGAATGCAATTGTTTGTGCTGACAGATGTTGTGCGGCATTGTTTTCAATAATAAAGGGGCCGTGTGAGCGCATGTTATGGTTTTCTGGGAATTGTCGTTCAATTTCAAACAATTACCAGCTGCTGCCATGTGGAACCGCTCATGTGCTTAGTTGCCAGGTGTAGATTTCAATTTGATCGGCAGAATTCTTATTTCATATTCATAAAAAAAAGAAAACATGCATCATCATAAAAAGTATATATATTTTTTCTGTGAAGAGCGCGTGTGGCTCTGCAATCGGCATCCCAGCCCCATGCTGTCGTTCTGTCTCGCTGATTGAGCCCGTTGTCGAAATGAGAAGCTGTTAATTACCTCCTGGCAGCAGCTCCGTTCTGCATGCAGCCTTCCCACCAAGTCCACACAACACAACGCCTCTGGTTCACAGCGTAGACACAGAGGCACAAAGAGGCGGCTCACACAACGGAGCGGTGCCGGAGAACAATTCGAGGGAGAAAAGACCGGCAAAAAAGGAACTATGAGATTAAATACGAGGCCGCAAATGAAATTTCATTTCAGCAAATGAAAGTGAAGGAAGAGGAGGACTGGGGAACGACAGAAAGAAGAGGAGGAAGGACATCGAGATTCTTCTTGCCAGATCGCTCTCTCCCTTCCCTTCAAAAAGAAATCAGTGTATCCACCTGTAAAGCGACATACATTGAAATGAAATGGCCTCCCCGAGTGACAGTTGACCAGCTATCCAACAAGGGGAGCATAGACATAGCATCAGAAGCTAAACCATGGAGCCAATAACATTAGCTCGCTGGCTAATTACCATAGCCAAGCAAAACTGTTACCCAACGCTAATTAGCTTGCTGACACGTACCAGTGACGTTAGTCGATATTTAATCAATATTTGATCAATAAACAGTCAATGACTGGTGGTTGTCAAGTCTAGGTTGCTGGTGGGGTTTGAGCCCAACAGCCAGCAGAAGAAGCGTTGCCATGTGGCTGCAGATGGAGCAACTGAGCTTGTAGACAAGAGGACGTTACCCGACTCATTCCGTTAGCCTCTCTACTTCCACACACACACATACACACACACACACACACACACACGCACACAAAGACTTGCCAGAGCCAGCAAGCCCGTCAGACTATGAAGGGGCGTTATAAACGTCTGAGTGAGTCATTAAAAGCAGTGCTGTGCATGGAATTAAACACTCGCACACCTCATGATAATCACCACAGGGTTCAAGGCATGTTGTCCCCTGTTGGCTAAGGAGTGCTGGATAGGAAAGGTAACGCAGCGCGCACACACACACACACACACACACACACACACACACACACACACACACACACACACACACACACACACAGGCAGATGTGGCAGTTTGGGTGTTAAGGAGTTAAACTATTCATGTCACAATTAATATAGATTTGTTGAAGAACAACAGAATCCCTCGTCACTGATTCAAGCCCAAACTGAAGTGTTAGACCCAGATGACGAAGAGAGGCTGAAATGGAACGAGGCGGCGGGGGAAGAGTGAAGAGAGGCGGAGAGGAAACTGAACCGCAGGAAGCTGCTCTAACAAATGCGTCCGTGCAGCAGCCACCAGCCGGCGCTGCGCCGCGGCCCGCTTCTTCATTACGGCTGTGATTTATCAACGCGGTTCTGAGAGGATCGCAGCGGCGCTTTTGATTAAGGCCATTAGATATCAGACATTAGCCGTGAGATTACTCACACTGCCGGGGTGCGTTTGATTTATTTTCTCTTTCCTCGTGCCTGCTCGCCCAGAGGCAGCCTCTGGAGCGGCTCTTGACTGATGGGGTCTCAGCGGGTGAAAGGTCACAGGTCAAGTACGCCGACCTCTGTCATGCCTCCCTTTACTCTTCCTGCCTGTTTGTCACTTTGGTGACACTCTTCTGCTTTTGAAGTCTGAAGTTTTCATCGACTCTTTTAAAAGAAGGCTTTTTAGTTTGTAGGTTTACTGTACAAAAAGATAAAAAAGGAATTAAAAGAAGATGTATTATGGAACAACGCTAGAATGAATGCAAGAACGGTCAACTCACTTTTGGTTTTCAAAAGGATTGTTTATAAAACAATTTTGAGTGTGAATGAAATGTATGTATATATAGATTTTTTTATATCTAATTAATGACCTGATTTAATTGATAATAATTGAGGATAGGTATATATCAGCATTATGCTTCTACCTATACCTTTTAAGTCTTTCTGTTTTTGTATAGGCTTTACTTAATGTATTGTAATGATTGACTGAATTAAACACACATGTATGAATACGATAATGTATTTATTAATATGACAAACTGACAACACCACAGAGAATTATCATTTGTCTCTGCAGTTCTCTTCAGCATCTTTAATCTGATTGGTTTTTGGGCCGACAACTCTGCTCTCATCATCCTTGTTTTAAGCCTCAAGACTGGTCAACGCCGTGGTAACCACTGGTCACTCACCTTGAAGCCCCGCCCTGAAGGACCCTGCGTCCTGTGGAGAGGCCTGCAGGTCCTCACCACCTACAGGAGACAAACTCCCCCCAGAACAACCAATCTGGTGAGAGGATATGTCGGGTTTCTGCAATATTACTGCGACAATTTGGACTCAGTCCAAAGTCATATCTGCCCAAACTACGTTACCTGTGCACATGCTAACAGTGTGACATATGCTGTTCCATGCACTCAGTCTAGCCGGCCTCCGTATCCATCATGGATTCATGGAGACTCATGGATTCAGCGACGCTGTTCGGACCTTAAACCGACATCTCGACTCTTCCATCCGTACGACGAGTGGGTTTGATAACCGCCATCTTCTCAAGATGGGGAAAACAAGAGCCGTTGCCATAACGATAACCCTGCAACAAACAGAACAACGACGCCCAAACTCCAGCCGACGCTGTGGCGCAGACCTGGCGTGAGTTATCAGAGGAGAGGCTGTGTCATCTCTGCTGGCCAACGCTCTCCGCTCCTCGTGGCTACCAGCCTCTGCTGCTGCCTCCTGACTCAACTCTAATTCAATCACTCCGTTTGTCTTATCTGGCTCTTCGCCGCTCTCCCCGGCTAATCTGATTGCGAAGGAGAGCTGGCAATTAAAACACAGATATGAGAGAGATCTATCCTTCATGCTCGCCGCCTTAACGCAATCCGGGCTTGGCGCCTCTCTCGGCGCCGAGGTTCACTTAGGCGGCGTGCTAGAGGGAGGAGCACGGCGTCCATCTCCACCCAGTCTGTGTAGATCCTGCAGCAGCTTCACAACACGAACTACACTGAGTGTTGTTGTTGCACAAGTAATGAGAATTGGCAAGAATTGTGCGAGAAAGAAGATATTGTTGATTTGTTTGTCTTTGCGCTAAAACTCAACAGAGAAATGAAAAAAAGGGAATTAGCTTTTATTTGTCACATGGACTTTGTTAATTTTTTTGAATCATACATTGCTGATTTGATCCATGGTGCCTTTATCCCAGCGATGTCACACAACCTACTCATTTCATAATAATAAATCATTTGAAAACAGAAGAGTTTGTGAGGGGTATTACTTAATTTTTTACAAGGGTTACGGTATTGTAGCAATTTACATGAAGTTAATCAACCCTGTGGTTGCAGCGATTAAAAAAAAAATTCCGCCTCCGTACAAATCAGGATCACCTCTGCCTGCACCACACACACACACACACACACACACACACACACACACACACACACACACACACACACACACACACCTCTGCCTGCACTACCGCCTCATCACACACACACACACACACACACACACACACCTCTGCCTGCACTACCGCCTCATCACACACACACACACACACACACACACACCTCTGCCTGCACTACCGCCTCATCACACACACACACACACACACACACACACACACACACACCTCTGCCTGCACTACCGCCTCATCACACACACACACACACACACACACACACCTCTGCCTGCACTACCGCCTCATCACACACACACACACACACACACACACACACACACACACACACACACACACACACACACACACACACACACACACACACACAGAGTCCTTGCTTTGCAGGTTGACTTTAACACTGGTTTCCAGTTTTCAATCATTACCTGTAACATTGTTTCTGTGAGAGCTTATCTTACACATTTGTACCCTACCAAAGTAAGAAAGAGGAGCTCAACCACTACTCATACAGATGAGGATTGCCACTGCAGTTGGAGGGTTACCAGGTAAACATAAACCATTTACAGGTGCAAACTAAAGGCTTCCACATCCAATATGACGTGAATATGGCATGAACACATCTTTCTGTCTTGCTTGTGTGTTTTGGAAGATCGCACACACACAAAACGTCTTCTCAGGCAACCACGAGCAGAGAGGTGGAGTAGCACTGCCGATACCTCAGTATTACGCAACATGTCAGCACATGAACTCAAACAGAAGCTTTGATCAGTGCACCAACAATGGATTTACAAGACCCCCGAGTGCAGCACTAACAAGGCTGGGGGTTTTCTTTTTCATTTTAAAAGATAGACGTTCCCAAAATGAAGTTACGAATCAAAATGAACAGCATCCCAGAGGTGATCAAATAAATTGCTTTGGAACACACACAATAACATGTGGGACCTGTTCTGGGACGATTAGACCGAGGAGCACACAAATGATACTAATGAGTAATGCATCCAAAACCATCAGGCATTGACAGACATTTGGTGCGAGGAGGTTTTATGACACCTTGTTTTCTGCCAATCACACGGAGGGAGGAACTTTCAAACACCTCTAGCTTGATGAGAACGTCCATAGAAAGTGAACAAAAGGGCATGTCGTGGTGAGAAGTGGGAAACATTTGTTGGAAAGTGTTGGGAAAAAAAAGTTTTGCCAAAGAAACAAACGCCAGTGAGGCTTGAACACATGCTGGAGACACTCCAACTGTAAAGGAAGAGCTCTGGTGGGGGCAAGCAGTACAGGGACCGGGAGCTGGAGGTCATGGCCCTTAAGTGTGCTCGCACACGAGGATCAAGCCATCTGCTATGCTAATGCTACCGCCTCATTTACAAGAATAAGTGGTGGACACACGCAGATGTTTAACTCGTGCTGAAACTAATGACTGCAAATGAGGCTAAACTCCGAAAGAGAAAACATGAACCCGTTTAGAGCGACAAAGCAGACGCTCGGGACCGGCTTGGGCTGAGGGACTGCTGTTGCTCTAGTGGTTCCTTTTCTTGCAGTGGCTATAGTCAATATTTTGATCATAGCGCCGCATGACAATAGGAAAACAATGTAAAGGGTTTGCTTGTCGTGACCAAACTACAGAGAATTATGAGCAGCTCTGCGTCTCACTTCTCTCAGGGTCCATCGTTTCTGTTTTCAGAACGTCCATCACATGGTTACGTCACAATTGAATATCACAACCCTAATCCATATCCATAACATGTAACACACTGAAGGCCTATGCACGCCGGGGGCATTTCTTTTTATAACACTTGCTTTTCTTTTATATCAGCTATGAGGTACACTTATCTGATTGGTTGATGCCTTTATTTGTGGTACAGAAGCTAAACTTCCACCAATCACATTGTGCGGAAAATACTAACAGACGGCGATCTCTCCGCCATGAGACAACTGATAGTTCCCCGTTTCAAACGAGAATTCTGTGTGGATGTATGTGTGACGTAACTTGCGTACAGCTCCGTAGTTGTTTCAACCCAAACAGATCAATTCCAAGAGGGCAAGTCTTCACAGGAGACATTTCAGCCGCCTTTAAATCCTACTCCTCACGCACATCTGGGACGTAGATGCGTCTTTGAATCAATGCATCTGTCTACACAGGCATGAGCAATCGCCCCGTTTTACTGCCGTTTATACGCATGTAACTCTAATGCTTGTCTTTTTGGGCTGCCAGGACAATGGTGACGGACACTCAACACTGACGCACAGCTGGAGACCCAATCTGCTGCAGCTTACTTCCAACCTGAGGTCTTCAGCATTATGCCCAATGTACAAACAAGTACGTGATATGGAAGGGTCGTCCTATTCCAGCATCATCAAGTAAATTGGTCGGTTTGCAGTCGCAGTAAGTCTGTGATCGGTAATATTTTGTTTATTTCCCATAATTTCTTGTAACATCATCAAACAAACGCATTATTGATGTGCTTGTGAACACAAACAATGAAAGTACAGAGAACTCACTGAAATGACGACTTCAAAGTCAAAGTGAATGAATGAATGAATATATACTTTATTAATCCCCAAGGGGAAATGTGTTTGTCGTCATCAGGATGAGGATGCTATTCATCCATGCGGAAGAACAAGGAAAAGAGCAACAATTTGCAGAAAGTTCGACGATCCCACTTTGTGTGGAGCAGCACAGCAGGAAGCCAATTAAAGGCCCGTTTGATTCTGAGACATTATTTTGGGTTTGACGTTGTTAGCATTACGTTGTTAGCTTAATGTTGTTAGCGTTACGTTGTTAGCGTTACGTTGTTAGTGTTACGTTGTTAGCGTTACATTGTTAGCGTTACGTTGTTAGCGTTACGTTGTTAGCGTTACGTTGTTGTCTTATTAGTTTTACACAAACAATGATCCTTTTTCTCACCTTAACCAAGTAGATTTGTAGCCTAATCCTTTCCAATAATTTATCAACGTTAACCACTTGGCATCCAACGCCTGTAGGAGAAACATGAATAAATCTCGCCCCTTGAATCCATTACCAATGTTGCTGTTTTTCTGTCTAAACCTGAGAACTTGTTTTCAGAGCCCAGTTTTCATCACCATCAGTATAATGCATCACTAGCTCTTACTGTAACTGATACACCTGAGCGGCAGTCAGTTTTTAACTAGCTTGCAGTTCTTTTTGCGGGAGGACTACAGCTGTTTTCACAGATGCATGTCATTAACGTAATTCAGTTTTCGTACATGCCAGCATAACATCAGCCCACGCAGGAAAGTGAATAGACTAATGAAGGCAAAGAGTCCAATGCATCACCTTTCCCTCTCAGTTGTTCAAACTAACGGTTCTCAACAAATGATGGTCGCCGCAGTTCTGGCTACCGGACCAGACACATGTGACCTGACAAGGGATTCTTTTGAAGTAGAAATAAAGTGCTTCACATCATAAATCACATCATCAAGTAAAGGAGAACAACCCTCAAACTCAGTTTTTGTGTAATTCATGTATTTAAATTAAAGCAGGTTAACTAAACATGTCTGGATGAGATCTTTTAAAGTAGACCTGTGGTCACATACCCCCACACTGACCTGGCTGACCATGATTTCCCATCACTGGGCTTATAAATATAAGAGGAAGATTTAACTCGCTTCACGAAACGAGAAAGCTTCCCTTTCTGAGAACTCAACCTGCACAAACTCGAGTGCCAGCGTGGAAGTTCATGCACAGCACACTGGAGCTCATTAAAAGAAAAAACATAGTTTCAGGTAGTGCCAATTAAAAGTTTGTGCCCCATAACCTATGAGGTGATGTCACATGTGTGTAACTTGGAGTCGCGGCTGAACAAAACTCTGCTGTTAAATCAAAAAATTATTTTTCCCTACTTTGTATGCTGGGCAACATTTCTTAGCCTCCACCAAGTTATATTTTCAGTTTGGTGTGTTACGGAAAAACTACTGCTTGTAACCGACTAAAACCTAATGTGTTTTCTGTGACAGTCTGGTTTAAATGCTCATGGCTCGGCTCAACTTCAGTCTCTCTACCCTTATCACACAATGGACTGACGAACCTAAAGGCCTCGATCACAGAGTTAGACATTGGCTTATTTACTGTGCTTCATATGATATTCCAATAATAATAAAGTAATTAATCCTTCACAGTATTGCAAATCTTTAGGACACCATTCATTTCCAATTCATATATATGTAACATGTTTGTGTAATCCTCAAACTTATTTCCTTATTGCTTCACTGACAATGCTGTCAGACTTTTCATCATAATCAACGATGTTTAAGTGAGAATAATAACCCAACATATTTGGTATTCAGATTTTTATGGACACACCCGGATCCTGGCCAAGTTTTCCAACATAACCTACCACCTTATTTTAGGCAATGACCAGCACAAGATGACGAAGAACCAAGAGGGACCAAACACCCAATTTCGAGGGCAGCTTGAATCGGAAATTCCCAGCCGGTAGACTTTACTTTGCTGCATGGCCTCTCTCTTTGACGGTTCCTTCCCCACAGGCTGTCAAATGCATAGAACCCCCAAAGAGCTGAGGACACTAGCACTAACTGCTGAACAAATATTCAATGGCACGTGCACTTTATGATGATCTACTTATTTATCTGTCTATTTGTGATGTGAATGTTTCTATGGCTGTTTTTAATGTTTGTCTTTACTGTAAGAGCTGCTAAATTGTTTTTCGTTGTTTTCGTGACAATGACAATAAAGTATTCTATTATATTCTATTCTTTCCACTATCACCTAAAGGCGAAGATGCCAACGACTACCTTTTTTTTTTCTCCAAGGATCATATATCGCATCAGGATCAACTTGCAGCTTTAAGGTTCATTCTCAGAACACAGCGATGTTTCCCCTCCTGTGGCTCTCCCCTCCAGGAGTGATAGCACTTCCAAGGACAAAGAATGGCGATGCCCCTCACACCAGGCTTTTTTGGGGTGACCTTCACTCAACATCCAGTGTCAGTGCGGCCCGGGTCTGGAAAAGGTCCCGCAGAGAGACGAAAGCGGTTGAGATTGCGGCTTTCGTCTCTCTGCGGGACCTTTTCCAGCTGTGCACAAGCTAATTCCTCTGGAAGGTCCGGCAGATTCTATCTGCCTCCACCTGGGCAGCTTTGCTGGCAAGGCAGATGGTGCCTCCGCATTTCTAGCTGTTGCATTAAAAAGGCGTTCAACAGACTGGAAAAAAAGAATCCTTCAAGGTTAAATGTGCCTCGGAGACTGAATTTGAGAGAGCACACAAAGACATCTTTCACTGAATGTTTAACCTTTTCATGTCATTTTGAAAACCACATGCAATTAAAAATGAATTACATGCAGATTGAACGTATTATCAGCACTAAATTGCAGAGACATATTTACGGTGAAACACAACATATACCATTTGACAATTTGTATCGAATGAATGGGTTTCTGCCTTTGAAGGAATCAATCGTTCACAGTGTAGTAGTAATCGCTTGTGTCTCTTAAATATGTGCTTCAATAATCTACTTAATTTGAGATGTGACAAGCTTCATTTGAATTTACTTGCCAATGGTCCTTGGAGTGTACACTTATGCCCACATGGAATTGCCTTCTTATTGGCAGAGAGATGGAACAGACACGGAAAAAAGATAATGACCAAGGATGGCTGACTATAAAGGAATATGACTCAGCAGGGAATTAAATTCATTTCCATACTTTCTTCTTGTTCTCTCAAGCCTCTTTGACTCTTTCGGCCTCTTTGGCAAAGTCTGTCTTCCATGTTCTTCTTGGCCAGTTGTCCAACCCACAGGGACAAGGTTAGGCTTCTAGGTCACGTGGAGCCCCAAGCAACGCTGGAAGGGAGAATATGCTGCACAGACTTTCTCTCTGAAACTTTAATTTACATATTTGAATGTTTAAGGACTGCAGAATAAACTATGATGAGAAATGAGGTCAGACTCTCTTTAGATGGCTGAATGGCCCTGAAAACCTGGTTTCAGTGGGGCTTTGAGCTCAATGCTACCTTTAGCATAATGTGACATTCTCACAATAGCAATGCTAACATGCTAATGCAAAATAAGTCTGATTGAATAGAAGTGTATGATGAAATGACTCTACTTCTCACTTGATAAAGGAGTAAACTAAATTGATTTCAGTAAACAAGTCTTCAATACAGCATGATGTTCATTTAGTAAATGATGGTTCATTTAGAGTCCGATAGACCATAAAGCAGGGGATGCTTTAGGGCGGGGCTATAAGGTGATTGACAGGTTGCTGCCACAGCGTTGTCCGGTCTGGGAGTTGTTATATAATAATGTATTCATACATATAAAGCATTCTGTTAAAACATTCCATGCAGACTTGAAAGTAAAGAAAGTACATAATGTATTACTTCAGTGTTTTCAGTTCATGAAAGTTAACTTAACATGTTGGTGTCTTATTCAGAGTTCCATTGCGCTCCACCCTTTTGTGTCACTTTGGTGACCTTAAGTCTTTAAAGCCTTCGTCCACAAACCGATGTCATGGTGACTACGCCCACTTCTAATCTACAGTCTGTGCCACTATCATTCTACTCTGCTTCGTCAACTGTATTTAAACCTGCATCACACCACAAAGGAAATACTACTGGTGATGTTAAGCCATGCACATGGTGTAGGAGCGGTCAGTAAATCAACGCGCATTTTCTCGTAGTGTCACTTCAATACTTCCTTTTATTGCATAACAGTAACAGAAAAATAAATGAAACTGATCTTAAACAGAAAAAGTTGCTTTGTCTCAAAATGCGGTTGAAAATAGTTTGCCCTTCTGCTCTCTAGCCAAGCACACCTGGCTGTATTCAGGTGACGTCTACATATAGAGTTAATGCCCCCCCCCGACGACATCATTGCATCATCGTATTATTTCGGCAATATCATATCAACATGATCAACAGTATTACATCATGGTCAGCATCATTTGATATGCGGATATAGGATATAGTATAGGTAAACACAAATCAGTGTAATGGCTTCTACACATATGGACATAACTGGGTAGAAACCCCTACACAAGGTTCCCACAGGCCTGATGAAATCCATCTGTGCTTGTCACTTTTTAAACTGTCGGCCAGTTTCAAAAGTGACAAGCACAGACGTCAGTCCCCACACTCTTTGTCAAGAGTCTGTTACTCAGAACGGGGGCTGACACTGAGCTCATTCTCAGTGTTCTAAGCATGGCTGTCATATGATCCAGATATATTTAATTTCTCGTTAGCAGCAGCTTTTCCTTGCTTCCCTTTCTCAGCCCCAGAGACGAGGTGAAGGTCACATGTGTCGTGGAGCCTTTGGAAACGCTGCACATATCTGTGCATCTTAATCTGGAATGTCCCATTTCAATACAGTGGGGGAAAGAGATCTAGCTGTTTAAATGTCAGTTATATTTGTATGAAAGAAAGCAGATATCGATCTATTGTGCTTGGAATAGATATATATATATTTTTTTTTTTCCAATATAAGACTAAGGAATGGCTTCATGTCGACTTTTCAGCTTCTGACTTAAAAGTTGCACTCACCAATACGTCATAAGAACAATGGTGGAAAGTGAATCATCCCCTGACTCTGGAGCATTTTAGCTCGTTGTGACGTTCTTAGATAGGTGCTGCTTTAAAGGGTCACTTTGATATTTTTCATACTTTGACCCCAGTACAATACCAGTGCTACTGGTCCAGTACTGAGGGAGACGTTTTAGTCTGAGCCTGTCGGTGGCAGAAACGAGCACTTTTAGCGGACATGTACTTCTACATGGACGGAGAGAAGCCAAGCAATCGTTCTTCTCAATTCTGGGCCAATTTTCAAACATCGTTGTCCCCATTCGTTGATAGGACAATCATGGAAAATAGTGTCCAGGTTGAAAAACACCAAAGTTACCGTTTGAAGCTGCTGCAGCTATATATTGTAACAACCCTGTACCGTAATTGGAGATGTTGGTCGGTCACCTCTGTCTCTCTCTCTCTGGCCAAACCCCTAGAGCAGAGAGGAGGCAGTGTGCATGCTGGTCGAGGTGCGTGCCTGCGATTGGTTGAGCATAGGGGAGGCGGGTTTGACCTGTTCTGGGACAGCAGCGAGTTAAGTTAGTTAGACGGGGAACCAAGCAAGTAACGTGTTGATGAAACTTTCTGAAAACCGTCATGTTAGCATAAGAGTGACTCGACACGGTTGTTGTCAGTTTAAGAAATAAACTATTCCTGCAAAGAAGTCAAGCTGGACAAGACCGCTAAATCCTGTGGGAGCTATGCTAGCCTCGTTCGAAGCTAGCTGGTTAGCCTGCTATTGGACATGGATCATGTCGGTGGGACGAAGGTATAAAAAGAAAGGAGAGGCATGGAGAAGGAGGAACCTCGCGGGTGGTCAGAGGACATAGCCACAGGTTTCACAGCAGATTCAAGTGAGGCGAGGAATCGCCTGAGAGAGTCTGCGGTGAAGATGGCTAGAGACGCGGGTACGAACCCCTCGTCAACGTTTCCCGCTGTTTCTCCGGGGAATGTAAATGACGACGCCGGCGCTCAGTTGCAGTGAAAACACCCAAATACTCCGGTAGGTCGGACTGGGAAGCCTTCCTGGCCCAATTTGAACTATTATCACATGCCAGGGATGGTCCATGGAGACTAAGGCACTGCAGACGACGTCCTGTCTGCTACTGCTGAGCCCGGAGGACAGACGTAGTTTTCAGGCCCCCCTTCAGAGGCGGTCTGGACAGTGCTTGCAGCCTGAACTCCTGCGTAACTCAATAACCGTTGCAGAAAACCTGGGGAGCCGCTGCGGGCGCTGGCCAACGACATAGAAAGCTTGCTGCGGAGGGCTTATGTGCAGATGCCCCCCAGAGTAGAGAGCTGGCTAAAGACCAGTTCATCAGAGCAATCTTCCCCACTGAATTGCGTGTCCAGGCGCAGCTACAGCACCCACAGTGTTTGCAGGCGGCCTTGGAGACAGAGAATGTGTGGAGTGTAGTGGCTGGAAACTGTCAAAGAGAGGTGACCGACCGACCGACCGCTCCAAATACAGTCTTACTGAACAGGGTCGGTACAATATATATATATATTTATATATATATATATATATATATATATATATATATATATATATATATATATATATATATATATACACTTTTTCAAGGCACTTGGAATAACAACAAATATGGAATAACAAAGCTATCAGCATATTGAGAAAAATAAACCTATGTACTACTGGCCCTTTGTAATATTATCTTCATACTAGAGGCAGCTGTGCATGCCTTCCATTGTGTTTCCACCAGTCTACTTATTCACGTGTATTCATTTTTGCTGCGTCACAGGATCACGATTTGCGATAGTTGTCATTTATTTTTCTTTTGGCCCGCAGACTCTCATCGACCTCACAGTATTCCTGCTATTACTGTGATCAATGTGTTTGTAACCCTGTTTTATTTTCCTTCTCCTTGGTGATGGAATCTATCGAGGCTGAATAAAGTTCAGTGATCACTCAGTGCTCCAGATGTTTCTTTAAAAAAAAAAAAATCAAGTTCGCAAACCCCAGAGAGGCTTTTTAAAGTCTGATCTACAATGCTTGCTGTGCTGCGTTTGTGATCTATGAAAAGGTTTGCAATGCTCATTTTGGCCACAAGAGGCGGAAGTGCACCACCACCCCATGTTCTAAATTTCACCGGATAGATCTGCACGCAGAGTAACTCCTGTTAGAATAATTATTACGACCATCTAAAACACCCAATGCACAAGGGAGCACACTGACTCCACTTCCATCTTTATGCTCTCAATTGCTGGTTGCAAGTCTTATTTCTTCCAGATTTAGTAAATTATGGTCCCATTTAGAGTCAAATAGGCCATCAAATCAAGCCGGTCTTAGCTTGGAAAGACTAAAGAAACTGGCGTTGTCTTCCAGTCCATCCCCTGCTGCGTACCGTGACACGTCTGCGTGGATAAATGGACACGCGAGGGCAGGAAACTGATGGCGCACTATCCCGTCCTGTTGAGCGAAATTACATTAATTTGTATTTCTTCTCATCTTCATTGCTCGCTCAGCCTTCCCGATTCCCCTTCTCTTGTCTCTCAGTCAACGTGCTTTGCATGTGCATCCAGGACCAAATGATCGTCTTGGGCCGACAGCCCACTGACTTCATTCCTGGCTGCGCCGGACGCTGCCGCTAATAAGCACAGTTTAGGAGGAAATGTGTTTCAAATGAGACGAATAGTAGCTGGAACTGTGTTAGTGCAGTTTAACCAAGGAAACACACACACACACACACACACACACACACACACACCATGTATACGGACACATTTCAAATATGTCTGCTCCCTGAGGCATTTTGGGAAAGCATAGAGCACACACAAACAAACACACACTATATCTGTATGGCTTTTAAGCTTTAAGAGAAAAAAGTTTTAGCGTTAAGACACACACACACACACACACACACACACACATTACCTGTTGCTTGAACGAGTGTTTGAAAGGCAAAAGGCGATCCATCACACACGTTGGGTGAACAACAAGTGGCTCGTTGAAAATACGCCTTCAAAAGAAAAGTCTCTCGGGGAAGTTCTGGAAAGACATTTTCTCCTAAAACTTTTTCTTTAAAAAGTTACTGAGACGAGTGGATACCCCCTGCCACCCCCCATACACACACACACACACACACACACACACACACACACACACACACACACACACACACACACACACACACACCAACAACTTCTCTGCAGCTCTTCTTGTCTGTTCAATTCAGGTTCACTGCCGTTGTAATATCCCTCGAAAGACCAATTCATTTGTTCCCGTACTTGCGATGTAGCCGGTGAGCAGAGGAGGCTTCCACGTGGACAGTGTGGCTTTAAGAGGGACAATTATTTATTTATTGTGGGTCCTGTTGGCGAGGCACCACTGGAGCCTGAGCTGAAGGGTGTTCAAGGTGTCCTGAGCTGAAGGGAGTTCAAGGTGTCCTGAGCTGAAGGGTGTCCAAGGTGTCCTGAGCTGAACAGTGTCCTGAGCTGAAGGGTGTTCAAGGTGTCCTGAGCTGAAGAGTGTCCTGAGCTGAAGGGTGTTCAAGGTGTCCTGAGCTGAACAGTGTCCTGAGCTGAAGGGTGTTCAAGGTGTCCTGAGCTGAAGAGTGTCATGAGCTGAAGGGTGTCCTGAGCTGAAGGGTGTTCAAGGTGTCCTGAGCTGAAGAGTGTCCTGAGCTGAAGGGTGTTCAAGGTGTCCTGAGCTGAAGGGTGTCCTGAGCTGAAGAGTGTCCTGAGCTGAAGGGTGTCCTGAGCTGAAGGGTGTTCAAGGTGTCCTGAGCTGAAGGGTGTTCAAGGTGTCCTGAGCTGAAGGGTGTCCTGAGCTGAAGGGTGTTCAAGGTGTCCTGAGCTGAAGGGTGTCCTGAGCTGAAGGGTGTTCAAGGTGTCCTGAGCTGAAGGGTGTTCAAGGTGTCCTGAGCTGAAGGGTGTCCTGAGCTGAAGGGTGTTCAAGGTGTCCTGAGCTGAAGAGTGTCATGAGCTGAAGGGTGTCCTGAGCTGAAGGGTGTTCAAGGTGTCCTGAGCTGAAGAGTGTCCTGAGCTGAAGGGTGTCATGAGCTGAAGGGTGTTCAAGGTGTCCTGAGCTGAAGAGTGTCCTGAGCTGAAGGGTGTTCAAGGTGTCCTGAGCTGAAGAGTGTCCTGAGCTGAAGGGTGTTCAAGGTGTCCTGAGCTGAAGAGTGTCCTGAGCTGAAGGGTGTTCAAGGTGTCCTGAGCTGAATAGTGTCCTGAGCTGAAGGGTGTTCAAGGTGTCCTGAGCTGAATAGTGTCCTGAGCTGAAGGGTGTTCAAGGTGTCCTGAGCTGAATAGTGTCCTGAGCTGAAGGGTGTTCAAGGTGTCCTGAGCTGAACAGTGTCCTGAGCTGAAGGGTGTTCAAGGTGTCCTGAGCTGAAGAGTGTCATGAGCTGAAGGGTGTCCTGAGCTGAAGGGTGTTCAAGGTGTCCTGAGCTGAACAGTGTCCTGAGCTGAAGGGTGTTCAAGGTGTCCTGAGCTGAAGAGTGTCATGAGCTGAAGGGTGTCCTGAGCTGAAGGGTGTTCAAGGTGTCCTGAGCTGAACAGTGTCCTGAGCTGAAGGGTGTTCAAGGTGTCCTGAGCTGAAGAGTGTCCTGAGCTGAAGGGTGTTCAAGGTGTCCTGAGCTGAAGAGTGTCCTGAGCTGAAGGGTGTCCTGAGCTGAAGGGTGTTCAAGGTGTCCTGAGCTGAAGAGTGTCCTGAGCTGAAGGGTGTCCTGAGCTGAAGGGTGTTCAAGGTGTCCTGAGCTGAAGAGTGTCCTGAGCTGAAGGGTGTCCTGAGCTGAAGGGTGTTCAAGGTGTCCTGAGCTGAAGGGTGTCCTGAGCTGAAGGGTGTCCTGAGCTGAAGGGTGTTCAAGGTGTCCTGAGCTGAAGGGTGTCCTGAGCTGAAGGGTGTCCTGAGCTGAAAGGTGTCCTGAGCTGAAGGGTGTCCTGAGCTGAAGGGTGTCCTGAGCTGAAAGGTGTCCTGAGCTGAAGGGTGTCCTGTGGACCTGCATGACTTTTGTCTTATTTTGTGTGCAGTCCAACAGGTGGCAGCAACGACGAGCATCAAGTATAACAGGATTGCATTGAGACTGATTCATAACAAGCTAAAAGTATTCTCGCAGTACCTTTAAATAAGGGAATTGTGTGTGTGTGTGTGTGTGTGTGTGTGTGTGTGTGTGTGTGTGTGTGTGTGTCTGTCTGAAAAGGAGAAAGCAGTCATGGTGGACAAAAGAATGGACTGACTTTGAATAGAAATAATAAAGAAGAAAGGAGTGAGGTTTGTTTGATATGACCAATGGCGAGATGGGAGTCCATTCGGAGAGAGGAAGGCTGTAAGTGGCCGCATCTCACACACACAGAATTGCAGGCTATGAGTAATCCCAAACCACCCTGTTGAAAACATACACACATCCCTCCACACACACACACACTGCTACACACACGTGCACACACAAAGGCCATTAGGGGTCCCTACCGGCACTGAACTTCAGGAATGATTGATAGAGCTTTCACTGCGCCAAACAGTCTGTTTAGTCATACTGATTGCCCTGCATGCGTTTGTGTGAGTGTGTGTGTGTGTGGGCGCACATGTGTTTGTGTGCATTTGTTCCATGTGTTTTTCTTTTTTTATTTCTAATAGCCACTGCAGGAAGGGAGCGGCGCATTCTGTTCCTGCTTCATGCAGTCAATGTGTTGTTAAGACTGTGCACATGGTTTCAAAAGTGTGTGTTGCAAATGTGCACTTCATGAAGTGTGTGTGTGTGTGTGTGTGTGTGTGTGTGTGTGTGTGTGTGTGTGTGTGTGTGTGTGTGTGTGTGTGTGTGTGTGAGAGAGAGAGAGATCCCATTTGTCAAACTACCACACACACACAGACAGACAGACACGGTGATACCGAGAGACGGAAAGGTAAAAGAGGAGCAATGAGAGGGAGGAGGAGGAAACGACAATGACCTGGGTTTGTTTATATTTGAACCCTGAATGTGGTATGAATATACATATATACATACATACATACATACATATACATACATATACATATATATATATATATATATATATATATATATATATATTCTATACACAAATTGATAAACATATATATATATAGGGTGTTATTGTATTGAATGAATAGATTAGTTTGTGATTTTCTTTCAGCCTACTGAACACATTATCTGTGTATTTCTATATTTTAAGTGTATACTCAATAGAATACCATATCAGTGCTGCTAACAGAGAGAAAAAGGCTTTATAACAGCATAAAAAAAAAGTAATACAAATAAATAATTTATAATAAATACTCAACAGATTAAATTACTTCATCCCAATTACAAGCAATATAAACACGTCTTTACTTTGTATGAGCAAATGAAGAGTGGTTCCTGTGTGAGAGCAGACAGGTGTCAGTGCTTTGTTGCAACAATGTTGCGACCTTGTGCTGGAACGGCAGGGGCAGAAAACACACACACACACACACACACACACACACACACACACACACACACACACACACACACACACACACACAGTGTAGCGTTTTGCTAACAGAATTCTAAACGACATTTTGATCTCAATATATATATATATATATCAATATATACAAAACGTATGAAATCCCAACATTAAAAGTAATTCATGAACCTTGTTGTTCTATTATACTGCTAATTGTGTTGAAGCAGCATTACGAGACTACGAAAACTAACTTCTTTTATTTACCTCTTTTCCTCCACACAACACCTTTATTTATTTTTCATATATATATATATATACATATACATATACATATATATATATATATATATATATATACATATATATATATATATATATATATATATATATATATATATATATATATGCTCTCCTTCGCTCGGCCTGTACACCCTCGCTTGCCGTCCATCAATAGAAAGTAAAGATACAAAATCGAAAAAACAACATTCAGTCCTGGAGTATGGATCCGTTCCTCTCCATCCAACTTTTTTGTCAATAATAACCACGAGGCTCTCACACATCTCTGTAATAACCACCTCTTACCGTAATAACGGAGCATATTCACAACAGAATGAGTAAGACCCACACATCACCCCATGTCCTCCACTACTAAATATATACCAAGTCTCTCCTCTCAGTGTCTTTTTCTGGGACTGAACACATTTTCTGAATTACATGGTTTAAGGTCCGAGCTGGAGCCGCTAAGCTTATTAGCCTGGCTGACTGGAGTTTCTTCCTCTGTTCGAGTGCGAGTGTGTTGGTTGGTTTCCTCACCTGGATGGCTGACGGGAGGGAGAGCGCTGGGATCGGGTGGGTTTGGGGGATGGAGTGAGATCTGGTGGAGATTGCACAGGAAAGGCCTGGAGGAGTGAGAGTGACGGAGGAAGTGGAGTCTAAATCTGCTGAGCAGAAAATGATTTGCCTTCAAATACTTCTGCTGTTTCTTTTTTGTGCTAAAGTGCATCAGCGAGTGGTCACTGATGAGATTAGAGCATGGGGGATCAAGACATTAATACCAATAAAATGATACATCGATCCTGAATAATTCTTGGTATGCCTTTTGTTTATAAATGGCAAAGTGTACAATTTGTTATTTTTATTTTCGAGTAACACAAATGCAGACATTTTGCATCAGTGCACCTGGTTTGCACAATTGCTCGTAGTCATGTTATCTGCAAAGATTTGCAGAAAAAAAGTGTTCAAAAACTGCATCAATAATGTATAATGTGATTAGTAATGAAATGCATCCAGTCACGTAGCATGGAAATGCAAGAACAGCGCCTAAACAGATATTAAATATTATTTTACAGCCAACGATAGTAGTTTACGTACTACGGGTTTAGCTAATCGCTGTTAATGACATTGCCATGACTTACGCAATTTATGTTATGATTATTAAGAATTTATTTTCATGCAATTATAGTACATTTTGTGTACCGTACGTTCGGCTACTTTGTGTTGAACTCTGAAATGTTGGTTTTTGTTGGAACTTGACCACATGACCCGGAGGTTTGAGCGAAGCTCAGAAAGACGAGAAATGGCGGGAGGGAAACGGGAAACGGGAATGTTCTTGTATGTCTGTTGTTCTACTGCTGGTCTTCCTGGAGAACACTAACATTGATGAGGTTAACTTGTTAAGTCCTGTTACACTTGTTGCCGGTAAAGAGACAGACTACCTGTGTGTTCTAGTTCATGATGTTCCATGAGAGGAAACCAATACATGTGAACATCAGTAAGAAGCTCTTTTATGAACAGTGTGGATACACCAGGCTGTCGAGGGCTCTCTAAACATGCTGGGGACTTGAGTGGCTAATTCCACTATTCCATGCCCGAGAGACCATGTCCACAGTAGTTATGAGAAATAGCTTTACATAACCTTATGAGAAAAGCATAAAGGCAACCAAAATGCAACCTTGGACAGAACCGTGGGCCACAGATCGAGTTCAAGACGCATGTGTTCATACGGTCAACTAGGGCCTCGGATGCAGTCGAGTGAGGGGTGATATTAATTGATGGGATTTTGTCAACTGACTATTAAGTAGTTTTTTTGATGCGCACCAACAGTAAATGCAGAAAAGAAGAAGAGTGGCTGCACTTCCAGTTTCTTCAAGTCCTTCACCCGTCTACCTTCAGTCACTTAGCTGCTCCTCTTACTGGCATCTGTTCACAATGACTGAGCCTTACTCTGACTACATATATGTAGTAATATGTACTTCTTCCATTGAAGAACAAATATGTAGGAAGGCCATTACATCATTTGTCGTCACCGGTTAAGGGTATTGACTTTCATGGGACATTGGAAACCTCGATAGTGACTCTGTCCGTCTGGGTCCAGTGAGATTTCATTTTGGAAACGAGTCCTTAACGTCGAGTCCTGCGTGACCAGTTGTCTTATGGTGTTTCATGAGGAGGCTTTCTCATAAGAATCATGGAAAAAAACCAAGGCAACAATCTGAAAAAATGCCTTTTCTGGTTTAAGTATTTGTATTTCCATTTGCCATTCAAATATATATTTTCTCTTCACAGATACATTCAAAGATGTAGACGTCAGACCTCCAAGCTGAGGATGCAGCGCCCATCTGAAAAGGAAGGAAACGTAAAAATATACATGAGACATTGGTACAGCTGTAAAGCATTGGTAGGTATTTTAATTGCATTTCATTCTATTTAATTGTTGTGTATGATCTGGACCTTAAGTCTGAAACACAGTTTGATTGATTGATGCAGACAGTAGTTTGCATCTTTTGCAAGTAATGCCTTTTTTTGTCTTAATACTTGTTTACCGTAGTAGTGAATACAATTTTATTTTAGATTTAATTACATTTTGTTTGAAGATATTGTGAACCCTGTTTATTCTATATATATATATATATATATATATATATATATATATATATATATATATATATATATATATATACACACACACACACACACACACATTACATAACACATTTATAAAATACAAACAGGAAACAGTCATTCAAACAAGCAGAAAAAATAACAGAGGAAACTAATCTTAGTTGTATTTATAAATTTCGATTAAATTGTATTTATTATATATATATTAAATATATTTATCATATATATGTATATCACATACATAACACAAGTAATACAAAATACTTAAATCAAATAAAAACAGGAAACAAACACTAAAAATAAACATTAATAAAGACGAGATGGGAGGGGCAGTTTTGGTTACGAAAACCAGCTGGAAAGCCACCGAGCCTGTTTCTGCGGCGTGGGGGTCTCCGGGGACGGAGGCGTCGGGATCTTCAGGAACAGCACTTCTGTCCGGAGTTTGTCTATTTCCTTCATCTTCAACTTTAAAAGAATGTGAAGTGTCTGCGATTCATCCGACAAGGCTTCCTCCCTCTGGCAAGCTTTCATCTGCTCCCCAGCAAACAAGCACTTTTCAATCCTCATCAGTGACTCATTTTCTTGCGTCACCTCATTCTGAACTTGTTCCACGTCTTTGACTTGGAGCTGAACATTTTTCTCTCTCTTGCACAGCATGTCCTTGACCTCCCGTAGTTCTTGTTCCAGGACCTTGTTTCTTTGGCTCAAAGACTCCCTCTCTGATACCAATGTGTCATAGCGACATTGAAAGACCTTGACTTCTGCCAGAATTGTTTTATATTCCTGAACTCCTTGTTGCCAAGCTACAGCATCACGCCTCTTGGCCTCCTCTCCATCACGCAATTGTTCCTTAAGCTCCTGCACCTTTTGTTCAAGGGCTTCACTTCGTTCATGTAATGACTCATTTTCTCGCGTCACCTCATGATGAGCGTGTTCCAAGTCTTTGAGTTGTTTCTGTAGTGACTCCTTTTCTTGAATCACCTCATGATGAGCGTGTTCCAAGTCTTTGAGTTGTTTCTGTAGTGACTCCTTTTCTTGAATCACCTCATGATGAGCGTGTTCCAAGTCTTTGAGTTGTTTCTGTAGTGACTCCTTTTCTTGAATCACCTCATGATGAGCTTGTTCCAAGTCTTTGAGTTGGAGCTGAGCATTCTGCTCTGGGAGAGTTTCATTTTCTATTACGCAATGGAAATTGAACAGCATGTCCTTGACCTCCTGTAGTTCTTGTTGCAGGGCCTTGTTTTGTTGTTGAATATAACTGTAGTCTTGGCTTAAGTTGTGTTCGAGTTCTTGTTGAACAACCTGGTGCTCCTCAAGCGTTATTTGACAAGCCACATTCTTTTGCATCGAGGCCTCCTCTCCGTCATGGAACTTTACGCTAAGCTCTTTCACTTCTTGTTGAAACCTCTCAAAATTATGTCTCATGGCCTCTGTATAAACCGTTCTCTTAAACTCTTCGAATTCTTTTTCCAGGTCCCCATTCCGTTTGTGTACGGACTGGTTTTCTTGCCCCAACTCATCAAAGATCTGTTCATATTTTTGGACTAGTTTCCTGAACTGAGCTTGGTCCTGAAGAGTTATATTTTTGTCTTCTCCATCACGCGACATCATTCTATGATCATCACACCGCTCTTGCAGGTTTTGGGGGTTTTCCTGAACTTCCCTGTGAATACACAGGTTTTGTAGTCTTTTGAGATCTCTTTCATATTGAAACCTTTGGTTCATGTGGTGATTTTCCATTTGCAACTTAATTGTTTTTTTTCTCAAAGACTGGTTTTCTACAGTCAATGTGTGTGTTTTGAGTTGAGTGACTTCCCGGTCCTGCAGACCTTTAACTTGCTGCAAAACCTGTTTCTCCAGCACGTTGCATTGCTGCATCATGATCTCTTTTTCTTTCTTGCTGTTCAGGTTCAGCCTTTTTATTGTTTGGTGCAAAGTATGCTTCTCCATCTCCAAGTCAGTCTTCTGTTTGTTAAGGATCTCAACTTTGGACAGAGCCTCCTTTTGGCTCAATACAGCATCCCTTAAAGCCCTGGATTCGTTAACCATATTCTCCCTTTCTAAGCGCATTGAGTCGATGTCTTTGGTGAGGTCCATGTTTTGGGTGCGATACAGCTCGTTCTCAATTTGAAGCGCCCTTTTTCTCATGTTCCTAGAGTAGCTATATCTCGATTCAAAGTCCTCAAGCTTTTTACGGAGGTCCTCATTCTCTCGCTGGAGGGTTTCCTTGTCTCGACGGAAGGCATCGTTCTTGTCTCTCAGAGCCCTGAGAGTGGCAGTCGTCATTTCTGTGAACACAATATGTCTATATTCACAAAGAACTGTGTTTTTGTTCTCAAATGATATTATATATACACACACACTTGCTGGCAATACTTCAACAGTGTGTACAGAGTGTAAAAGGTTGAGTGAGTTCTTAGTAACATCCAAAAGGACTGAGCTGAGGAGTGAGTTCCAAACGGTCTGGCTTTGATGTTCTGACTTCAACATTCCATGTACCATGTGGCTTCAACATTCCATGTACCATGTGACTTCAACATTCCATGTACCATGTGACTTCAACATTCCATGTACCATGTGACTTCAACATTCCATGTACCATGTGGCTTCAACATTCCATGTACCATGTGACTTCAACATTCCATGTACCATGTGACTTCAACATTCCATGTACCATGTGGCTTCAACATTCCATGTACCATGTGGCTTCAACATTCCATGTACCATGTGACTTCAACATTCCATGTACCATGTGACTTCAACATTCCATGTACCATGTGACATCAACAATTCCAAGCACCAAAAAGAACCAAGTTGAATAACATCAACATTCATTTAATAATAATCATGATATTATCAGTATTATTACTATTATTATAATTATTATTTTTCAGATTGTTATTATCATTGTAATTATTGTTATAAAACCAAAATAAAAAATGAAACCAACAGTGCATGTATCCCCCTGCATGGGAAATAGTAAAAGGATGGTAATTATACTACATTCTCTAATTAGGATAATTAGTTGATGAAAATATCCTGAAATAAAAATATTCTTTATTTTTCCAGAGAATCCCTGGCTTTTAGAATCTGTCCTTCACATTGCGTTGCTCGAAGAACTGAAGAGGAAGTATGACTTGTATTTCTTTCTTTTGTTACCTCCAGTTAAGATCTTTTTTGAGAACCAGCCTGGGCCCTGAAATGACTCTACCTGTGTTAACTAATGTGGACAAATGCTTCATGTGTAACACCCGGTTAATTGTGTGTGTGTGTTTGTGTGTCTCCTGATTGTGTCATTCCCTTCACCTGTGATACACTGCCCCACCTTCCCTTGTCCCCTGTCGGACTGTCTTCGTTGCGTGACTGTTCGTTGTGTGTCCCACATCATGTGCCACCTTTGTTCAAGTATCTAGTTTTGTTTATTTTTTTTCGAAGCTTACTAATTAAAGAACGTTTTGGATTTTTTCCCCGAAAGTGCCTCCCGTATTTGTCCTCTGCTCCTGAGTCTCTGCGCACCACACCGGGTCTTGACATCATGAGGGAAATGTGTGTAAATGTATTTCTAAAATGTACTCCATGTTGCTGAATGAGGGGCCAAAACCAGGATTACACAGATCCAGGATGAGATGGGAATCAGACTTGAATATAGCAATTGATGAAGATCTCTGGTCAGATTTGTGCCAGAACAGTTTGTCAGCAACGGTCATTGCCCGGTACAGACTTGTGCACTATAGTTTTCTTCATCAACTGTACCTCATCCCACAGAAGCTACATCAATCCAAACCTGAATTGTCAGGAATGTGTTTCAGATGTGGTATAGAGGTTGGCTTCTTCCTACACGTACCTGGCTTTGCACAAAGGTGAGGTCCTTTTGGTATGACTTCTGTCATGCCTTAACTAAGATCACAGGGGTTAACTTTCCATTGGATCCTGAGCTGTTTACTGGGAAACTTCACAGCTTTCAACGGGTCTTTAACGAAGCTCCAAATTCAATTTGCAGAAATTGCTCTGTGTGGCCAGAAAATGTATAGCAATGACTAGGAAGTCTGATTCCCCCACTCTCATCGACAGATGGTCTGTGGCAATGAACAGTTGTATTCCTCTTGGAAAGAAATATAAGTTATTTTTGAATATCTGGCAGCCTTGTTTTAGTTGTTCCTGATCCGATGTGAGGTCCCGGGACAGGGATTATGTGACCGATTGTAAAGCCCTCTCAGGCAAACTTGTATTTGTGATGTTGGGCTAAATGAAATGAACTGAATTATTTGGAGTACATGGGTACATCACTAACGGTACCATAGAACTGTAACTATTTGGAGCTTTGAATAACATAATGCATTTGTGTCATTGCGGTACCTCTGTGCTGTGTCATCCTATGCACCAACCTTTTATTTGGGTGGGGGGAATTATCCATTTACTTTATTTAATTAGTTTTATTTCATCTACTTGTGTATTTTTTTGTAATTTTATGTAATGTTTAATGTAGTGTGCTCTGCATGTTCTCTTGCAGTGTGAAAATATTTTGAAAAAAAAAAACATTGCATTGCTCTTATTTCTTTCCCATCTATTGCATTTGCTGCCGCAGACACTTTCCCCACACATGTAATCAAACTCCGTGCCATTGCTTTGGATCTCGTCCTTGGCAGTTTGTTGTGAGTTAGCAAGTCTCATGATGCATTACACAAACCCCATCAAAACTAATGTGAACTCTTTTAATCTCCCGGCTCCATCCTCTCGGTCTCCTCTCCTCCATTTTCATGCAGGACAAACTCTTCAAACTATCCATTACAGCGAGGTCACAGCTCTGTTTCACAGGCGATAAGAAACGTGTAGCCCTGTGGGCGTCTGGTGCAGTGATGCTCTTAACCTTTTGAACACCATCTGTACCTGTGTTCAAGTAGACATATGAACCCCAAATGAGTTCTAATACTTGTTATTTTATATCATTTTTTTTCCATAATAATTTTAAAAAAGAATATCAAAAAACAAAAAAACTTTTATACCATATTTTGATCATAACTATGAACATCCAGCATGATATAAGCCAGATTCCCCAAAAATGCCTCCTTGAGCGGTCCCTGAGTTTTTCCAACTCCAACTTCACCAACAGCCCACATACTAATAATGACCTTTTTAGAAAGAGTAGGACCTAAGGAATCCAAATCTGCAAAACCAAAGCTTTGACACATAAGGAAGGTGTTTGAGTCAAAAAAAATGTGTCATTCGGTTCAAAAATAGAAAGGTTACTTGTTTTATGGGAAAATATTGTCCGATGTTTGCACGCTGGAGTGAACATCTTCAGGGGCTTTCGCTACGACATGGCCGTGTGTGACTTCAGGCACAAACAGGGGTCTGTAAGGCGTACATGTGTCCATCAGACTCACACAGACGCACGGTTACGTGGATGTGTCGGTTAGTGAAATCCGACTTTGTAAGGGGATTCAGCCATTTGCCCCGGACACTAAGACTGGGGTAAAGAAAATAGAGATCATTTCTAAATGTACCATGTAATGTATGTGTGGGGCCCACATTGACATTGCACCTGTAATAAGAACTGGACATGGACCCCCCATATTCTCATTTGTTTATTATTTTTATTGTTTGTTCACCTGGCATCTGTTTGTTTATCTGTTTATCGGAGGTTTGAATGATGTGAGGTTAATGTTGGTTACATGGACTTAAGTTCAGGCAGAGACTTGGGTCAGCTCAGGGGTCCTTTGGGAAAAAGCTGCGCTCGCGCTATTCAGGTTGGTCTAGAATAGCATGAAGTACTAGTGTGGAGCTGATCAGTGTGTTTCTGTACTTTCAGTGTGTTCGTGTCCTGTTGCTCCTGTTAGTAAAGACATTCTTAAAAAACCGTGTGCGCAACACATCGTATTACAATATATATGATATGTCTAATATTCAGGATATGATTACTGAATATATATATATATTATTATATGTAATATCTTAAGCTGCTCCTTCGCCCCCCTCTGTACTCGAGGGTACAACGTCTCTCCCCGACGGATGTTTTAGTTTTTGGATGCCAACCGTCCCATTGTTGTCCAGAGTTTCTGGAAGTGAAGCAGCCAAGACGAGGGGATAAGCTCCTCAAGCCCGTCTCTTCTGACACCACACACACACACACACACACACACACACACACACACACACACACAGCGTGTTTAAACCCAGAGGCCTGCTGTCAGATTAAAACATGAATAAAAGAAGGGCCGATTTGAGTTTTTTCTTTTTCGTGTATCTTCTTTATTTCTACGCACATTCTGAAGTTTCAACGTGTAAATGTGACCTGAAACAAAGCACGCTTTGAATTTATTTCTACCCGAGTCAGATATCAAGATTGAACCTCCATGGAAAGGACATTCATGTGTATTCTCACAAAATGTATTTGCATCTGCACGAGTCTGAATTGGGTGTAACCTTGACCAGCATGCTATCTGTTCATTTCATAAAAACAATATAACACAGTTGTGGCAGTGACCATTTATTTGTGTAAAACTGGTAATACCACAGTGTAGAAATATTGTTACAAATTAAAGTCCTGTACTATTATAAATATTTTCATAAAAGTACAAAACATATTGTTTTTTTAATTAAATCAAGTGCAGAATGGCCCATTTCAGAATACTTCTATGTTATTGATTATAAATATAAATGCATTCATGTTGCATCTGGTAAACATTGGTAACTTGTGAATTTCAAACAGTTTAATCTCAATGCATGTGAATCACTATTTACTTGTTGGTTATATTTTGTGAAATGTAAAATATCATGCAACTCAAATGATCAAATACCTGCAGATGAGTAGAAGCAGAAAGTATCATAAGTACAAACACCTGAAGTTTGTAGAACAGTAGACAAAGTCATTTGATTGTTGTTGGATCAGTATAATAATAATAGTGAAGACACTTTAGAGTGAAATAACCTTTAAAGTGTGCCTGCTGTATTAGAAATGTTTTCAGGAGCAGCAAATGATGAGCCGCAGATGCGAGGACGTTAGAGAAATGGAGGGAGAAAAGCGATCCTTTAATCAGTTTCTGAGGGGTCGGTATCTGTGGTCATCATTACGCTGGAAAATAAATATGTATTAAATGATCATATCGGCCCTTTTTTTTTTTTTTTTTTAACGGCAGCGCAGTTGAACGGATTGAAATGAACCCGACTGTGGGCGTGTCCTAGTGTCCGAGTGAATCCTCTCTGTGTGGCCAACACAGGAAGCCTCTTCAGTGTGTTTATACGCGTCGCTACGGTAACCCATCAGCACTGCTGGTGGCTGTGTTTTATGACTCACTAACCAGGAGCCGCACGGCCAACGGACACTTTGAGAAGTTTGCTCACTTACAGATAGTTTGCAGTTCTGGGTGACGGACCCTCGCTTAGCGGAGCTGTAGCGATCCAAATTCTGCCGGTTCAAACCCATGCACCAGGGGATGTGATCAGAGGGGATGTGATCCAGAGGGGATGTGATCCAGGGGGGATGTGATCAGGGGGGATATGATCCAGGGGGGATGTGATCCAGGGGGGATGTGATCAGAGGGGATGTGATCCAGAGGGGGATGTGATCCAGGGGGGGATGTGATCAGAGGGGATGTGATCAGAGGGGATGTGATCCAGGGGGGGATGTGATCAGAGGGGATGTGATCCAGGGGGGGATGTGATCAGAGGGGATGTAATCCAGGGGGGATGTGATCAGAGGGGATGTGATCCAGGGGGGATGTGATCAGAGGGGATGTGATCCAGGGGGGATGTGATCAGAGGGGATGTGATCCAGGGGGGATGTGATCCAGGGGGGATGTGATCAGAGGGGATGTGATCGTGCATTTTATTTCTGTGGATACAGTGGATCATTTTTTACGTCACCAAAAACCCAGTTATTAATACTGCAAATCAGCATTATGTGACAGGCAAAGTACACTGGGAAAAATGGCCTTTTGCTCCTGTAATTATTACCTGGAATAAATGATTATTTCAGTGCTTTTGCTTTAAAGTCATTTTTTACTTAATGTGTTTGTTTAAAATGATGCATCCTCATTTTAATTATGCAAGTTTGATCAATCAGGAGTAATATAGGTCTGGTGTGGCTCCATTTAAAAAGATGAACATACGTAATGGACCAGTCACTCCGTTGCTCCACTCAGGTAAATATGTAGGTCTAATATTTATAATACTGTATTTTAAATTGCATAAATCCATTTCTGTCCATTTGGATTAGTTTTAATGTGAACATACTAAACTGAATGTAACAGATATGTGTTCGTCGAACATGAAACAAGAATTACATTGATGTAAAAAAAACTAATATACCCAATGTGTTTGGAATACACAATAAACAGGTCATTTCATGTACTTTCATTGAAGTAACGTACAGGGCTCCAGACTAACTTGTTTTACTAGGAGCACAGTGGCCCCCAACTGAACATTTAGGGGCGCACACTATAAATCGACTTGCAAAGTTTTTCTATCATTTTCACTGTATTACTGATAAATACTTTGACAATAAATGCATAAACTACAATCTTATAAACTTGTGCAATAGTTTGAATAACATACACCAGTTATACAGCTTAAAAATACAAAATTAATATTTATGCTCTACTGACAACAACAGAGCAAGTTGTAGACATAACTTGTGCGTTAACACTTCCTACAAAAGATCGCCCCCTGCTGGCGATAAGGTGCCTGTGTTGGCCAGCCCTTGTAATTAGCTACTGGGAGTGGAGCTGCACTTTCATTGACAGGTCGCGGCACATTGTATGTTTCTGACTGGCGTTGTGTTTTAATTGTGTAGTGCCAGTCTTATCAATGCATTTCGTGTTCCCGCATGTTGTGGGGATCGACAGCAGAATTTGCAGTTCATTGAATTCGTCTCCCTGAAACGCCTCAGCCAGGTGAACTCGCGCTCATCGCGAAAGCTGACTTTCCTGCCTTTTTTCTCCACGACCGTTTCCTCACAATCTGAGTCGGACTCAATCTCTGGATTTGTGTTCTCTAGATCATTATGTTTAGGAAGAAAGTACCAACTGATAGTCCGCTTCACCATTGTTGACAGGAGACCCCGCTATGTGAACTCTGTGGATTCGCGGGATAACCCCCAAGACCCGCCTCCTTTCACACAGTAGCCTATCACAGCGGTCCTTCGCTCTCACACGTTGGCCAGCCTTCTTCTTCTTCTGTTTTCGTCTCCTTTCTTCTTCTTCTGGAGTTAAAGTTGGTTGGCTAACCAGTCATTCGGGCATTACCGCTAACTATAGTGGGCTGAAGTGTAGAACAAGTTTGTCAGCAACAAAAATATTTAATAAAAAAAAAAAGCCAATTTACTGGTCACGCGAGTAGATGAAACATTTAGTCGCACTGCGTCTAATTTTAGGTGCAAAATGCGACCATTTGGTCGCAGTCTGGAGCCCTGAGGTATATTATATATATTATATATAATATATTGTGCTCTTTGGACCAGTCTGTTCTGCAGCAGCAGTGTTTACTCTGTCTGGTGGTGTTTTAGTGTCGTGCAGCTGTTCCTTCCCTGGTTGCTCATCACTTATGAGTGAAGTGTAAATAACACTTGAGCGTAAACACAAATGTAATCGCACAAAGGGATATCCGCCATCTGGGATGTGTACAGCTCTCTGTCATCACGAGGAAACAAGCGCTGAGTGAACGGAGAGCTTTGCATCAGACATGAATCATGAGCCCAGTTCAAGCCGCTGCCGGGTCTAAAGGTCCTGGAGGGACGGGGACCGAGACGTCCCGACTGTCCTCAAACCCTCCCGACGGCTTCAGGGCTGAAGCTTGGTTGCGTTTAAGTCATGATCGCCTTGCAGCAGCAGGAGGAAAACAAAACGGTTTGCTTGAAAGTCAAAGTGTCAAAAACAAGAAGATGAAGAAAAACTAAACAATTTCAGCTGAGGAATATTGAATGGAAAGAAAACATGCTGTATGTAACACCCTCTCATGTGGTTATGTAGCATTATGTCCATCTGCTGTGGAGCACTGTGGGCGGGACCCTGGGAGTTTGAAACATGATGCGCTATTACCTCTTCTTATTTTATCTCAGTGCCTCATGTTGATGAAAGTAGTGACAGATAACACTTCTACTCAAAAAACAATAATACCAAATTTGGTATGAGACATTTATTTACATGTATCTACCATGTTATTCATATATTTCACTGCTTTTGTGAACCTAAGACCTTTGGTAAATTTCCATCACCAAAAGGTTTCGTCCACATGAGTATAGTTATGTTTTCACAAGAGATATGAAGAATTGCAAAAATTGAGCTTCAATCTTTCAGCTTTAGGGCCATATTATCACTGTACACTTGTGCCTAATGACAATGGTGCCTCATTATACAGAGAGCTGAGATGGTTCTGCCATTTTTGAAGTATATATCACATATGCAAGGGCCCTTAAAAGGTGAATTCAAGAAGTTATGTAAAATCGAGTAAAAGACCCTGAAGGGTTAATGGATGAGGTCTTGAGTTGCAGATAATTTTCGGGGAGAAAAACAACCCAGGAAGAAACGAAACAGTGGAATTTAATCTCCAAAACAAGGACAAACGGCTCAACACTGAATGCCTGTTGAACGAGCAGCTCTCGCCTCTATTCTGGCTCCTTGGATAGATTCTCTTCCAACGTCTTATTTCACGGCACACTGGCAGGCCCTTTAAGTCAGTCTGAAAACGAGTAGATTGGCTTAGTGGCAATCTTATTAAAAACCTCTTCATCCTAATTCAGTAATGTGCTTAAGGCTTGTGAGCCGTCCATTGAGTTACACTGGGCTGTCAATCATCTCCCCCGTGTGAAAGCATGACTGACACACGCATGCATTCAAACCGTCAGCTGTCCATTCATCAGAAACCATGACTGGTACACTAAACTAACAACCACCAACATGCGCGACCATGAGGATTTTAATAAGGCTGGATGTTGTATTAAATACCACAACACATTGACAAGCACACTGGTAAACATCAGCAGAGCAGCTGGAGGCTGCTGGTCTGAAGCCGACCGTGACCTCTTACTCTGACCCCAAAGGAGGCTTTAGCAATGCACAAAAATAATGAATCTTAAGCCTTTTGTTTTCAGCTTGTTTTTAAACACCTTCTTGTTATCACCTTTGACATAAATCCAACAGCAGCAATGGCAAAATGTGAACCCATTGAATTTGAGCCGTTGGCATTACAGCACGCAGGCATCCATGTCACACCTTTTGGTTTCCTTCAGATATCCATCTCCTCGGGCTTCCGTCCACGTATCGATGGCTAAAGGGGCTCTTCACCAGATGGCCTCCCGAGGGCTCTCAACATGGCGGCGGCTGGGCCGGCGTGTCACGGCTAACGGTCGGGCGCATTCTCTCCATTGACCAGCAGGGGGTGGGGTGACTCCTCCTGTTGCAAAAAGAAGTCTGACTATCGAAGTCGAGGAGAAAATAACTACGTCACTCCTCAACATTCCAAATATAGTCACTTCTGTTCATTGGTTACTAAAAAAACAAGATGGCGACGGCGGAATTGTCGAATCCAAGGCTTCAAAACGGCAGCCCACAAACCGATGGGTGACGTCACGGAGGCTACGTGCTACGACTTCTTTTATACGGATATGCTCTTTACATAGCAGTCTTATATGACTATGCTCTTTAATAGTCTTATATGACTATGCTCTTTACATAGCAGTCTTATATGACTATGCTCTTTACATAGCAGTCTTATATGACTATGCTCTTTACATAGTCTTATATGACTATGCTCTTTACATAGCAGTCTTATATGACTATGCTCTTTACATAGCAGTCTTATATGACTATGCTCTTTACATAGCAGTCTTAAATGACTATGCTCTTTACATAGCAGTCTTAAATGACTATGCTCTTTACATAGCAGTCTTAAATGACTATGCTCTTTACATAGCAGTCTTAAATGACTATGCTCTTTACATAGCAGTCTTATATGACTATGCTCTTTACATAGCACAGTCTTATATGACTATGCTCTTTACATAGTCTTAAATGACTATGCTCTTTACGTAGCACAGTCTTATATGACTATGCTCTTTACATAGCACAGTCTTATATGACTATGCTCTTTACATAGCACAGTCTTAAATGACTATGCTCTTTACGTAGCACAGTCTTATATGACTATGCTCTTTACATAGCACAGTCTTAAATGACTATGCTCTTTACATAGCAGTCTTATATGACTATGCTCTTTACATAGCACAGTCTTAAATGACTATGCTCTTTACATAGTCTTATATGACTATGCTCTTTACATAGTCTTAAATGACTATGCTCTTTACATAGCACAGTCTTATATGACTATGCTCTTTACACAGCAGTCTTATATGACTATGCTCTTTACATAGCACAGTCTTAAATGACTATGCTCTTTACATAGCACAGTCTTATATGACTATGCTCTTTACATAGCAGTCTTATATGACTATGCTCTTTACATAGCAGTCTTATATGACTATGCTCTTTACATAGTCTTATATGACTATGCTCTTTACATAGTCTTATATGACTATGCTCTTTACATAGCAGTCTTATATGACTATGCTCTTTACATAGCACAGTCTTAAATGACTATGCTCTTTACATAGCAGTCTTATATGACTATGCTCTTTACATAGCAGTCTTAAATGACTATGCTCTTTACATAGCAGTCTTAAATGACTATGCTCTTTACATAGCAGTCTTATATGACTATGCTCTTTACGTAGCACAGTGATGCACAGCACAAGGACTTTTCATGATCAAACAAGTCATTTCTCAACGTGAAGACGGCATTCTAAGTAGCGCTCCTTAGGAAAGTCTTCTCTCTGTCATGCCGGCTTACTGTTAGCGCGCTGACAGAAAGCGTCGTTGTGAAGACCTCGACGACGACGCGTTGATTGATTGTCGCACAAACGGACAAATCAGTGTTGGAGTCGGATGCGTGTTCCTTCATCTTAGGTCGGATCATCATGAGCGGGTGGAACATGATACACGTCTGTGGAAGTGCTGATGAGACTCCCCAGTTCGCTTCGTTAACTTACATTGACAGGTCCGTACCTAGGCTGCTGGTGTGTACTGTGTGTGCACGAAGAAGAAGGAGAGGAGAGAAACACTCAGCTCACAGTCGACCTTTTCTTTTGAAGTGTAATATAACTATTAGATTTTTTTCTGGGAATAAGATGACATTGAAATCTCCCTGTTTGGACCCGACGTTCCCATATTTAGAATCCTACTGGGTAATATAACACGAGAGAACAAGCGCTTTTAGTTTGACTGTTGGACCAATTATCTCTTGCTTGGGGCTTTCTCTGCTCTTCCTAAAAGCTGTCTGCATATGAGGGGAACATTACTTTTGTTGTTGTTGCTGAAACTGTTTTTGAGCTAAATCTACTTTATGCGCTTCAGTTTTTTCTAATGTAATCCAGACAGATCTGCTTAAACATGTCAAAGGCGTACAAAACCCATTGATCCACGCCTGTTGTTAACCCTTAACCCAGACGTCGATGGACTGGAAACTATAATTGTCCAACAGTAACTATATTTTAATGATCAAAACCCATGCCAAAAAAATTATGACTTTTAATTCTGCTGTTTGACCAAAAAAAAAGGAGTAGTGATCAGTTTCAGTGATCAATAACTGGATATCATTGGTAGCCAAAGACGAGTGCTTGAGCTTCATATGACTATGAATGACTTTATCTGCAGGCACATGAAATATATCAGGCCGATAACTCAGAGTCCGATGGCTTGAAAGCCGCCTTCTCCTGTTTGAAACCGCGGGACATTTTCTATCTGATTGATCATCACATTCTCCATCGGCACCCAGTGCCACAAGTGTCCTGTGTGTCAACCAGCAGGTCCAAGTATCCTCAAATGTTTGAATTCATGGGGATTTATTTTGATCGTGACAATGAAAACGAGACATAACAGATGAAAAACTGCTGTGCATATTCCCTGAGGTCTGCAGAGCTTCATAGCATCTTTAATCTATGTTTTGCTCTTCCAGTCTGGTTCCCTCTCACCACATTCACAGCTTTGTGTTAGGCAGATGTTTTCAGCAACAACAAAAAAGGCTCCAGAAAAAGAGCAATCAGAACTAAACGGCAGACAGACCAGACACGGCAGATTTTTTAAATATTCACAAATTGCTTTCTATCTTTGTGCGTCAAGTAGCATCCTTTAGCTTCCTGGTGGACACGCAGGTGGGTTTGTTGCCCCCAAAAAAGAAGTGAAGCGAAATAAATGCACCATTTGCGTCGCTCAGCACAACACCAATAAACGTCATGATTATTTCACAAACGGTTGCAAGTCTTTGTTGAGCAGAAACAGCTTCCTGGCCAACAAACGGTTCATTTTCGTTTCTAGTGATGATTCAGCGGCCTGCATGTTTTCCATCTCTTGGCATCGGCTCAGCTCGCTTAAAACCACGACCCAGGTGGAACCAACATACCAGCTACAAGTTACTGTACACAACTTGTGCCGATGGAAAACCAAAACGGACTCGTGGGACTGTGCCGCCCCATGCAGTGGAAATCTGGCAAAAGAGGAGCGTTTAGCAGCTAAAGAGCCATATATTTAGCTTCAACCATGGGCTGTCATGGTGGCCTAGTTACCACCACATTGCCCTGTTTGAATCCGGCTGGGCCCTTTTATTGAATATGATCGCCCTCCCCATATTTCTTCTCTGCTTCACGAGCACCAAAAAAATAAAGATACTTAGAGGTCGTTATTTCTCCAAAACGTAATTGGATGACTTGAGGCAACTCAAGACGTACATTATCCTATCAGCATGTGCTTTGAAGCTAAATTCCCTGGAACCTAACAGCTGTAAGTTGAAGCTGTACTGCTTTAGTTTCCCGTCTGGTTGTGTCTCCCACTCGTTCTTTTCTGTTTGCAGCCAGAAGCAGAGAATAGCACTCGCTGTTAGCTAATCGTGGCTGTTCTCTGATTCTGATCTTTCGTCAAGTGACCAGAGGGTAATCGTGTTTATATCGAGGCCCGATTGACTGTGCTTCAGGCGTCTCCATGAATAGATTCCAGAATCGAGTTCACAGCGACGGACATCAAGGGGCCAGGCGTGCGGCTCACAACAATGGAGGAGAGAAAATACATTTCTCAAAGCTGATGGGATAACGATTGCACGGCCATCGTTTGGGTGGAGAGAGAGAAGGGAGACGACGTCTCTCCGAGGCCGTTGATGTCCACAACAAAGACAATCAGCGGGAAGCGGTTTGGAGTGGAAAGGAGAGGCGGAACAAAGTCTTGAGATTTTTGTCAAATTTTTATGAAATTAAGTTGACATCTTGTTTTTCGTGAAACGTTCCATATTGTTTCCTAAAATAAAACCACTAAAACCTGGCCTTATTATAGCACTTTACAAAGGTGAATTTTACAAAAGCCAATTCTTCACTGTGGGTATTATCCTGAGATCATAGAATCACATTAATCAAGGCTGGCTTTGTTTTGAATATATCCACTGGTGGCACCAAAAGATCACAGAGGCCCTCTTAGCTGATGCTCTGAGTACAGAACAGTGTTTAATGTATTCATTGTGTTTTTATAAAATGGCTATAAAAATAAAGGATGAAGAAGAATTCAAAAAAATGAGTGGGAATACGTCAAGCCGCTCTGTGAGACTCATTTGTGAGGGCTTTGCACAGAGTGCAGGGATAATAGAGTGGAAGTGGATGATACAATGGAGCAGGGACACTTGTCACTGATGTCCTTATTGACTCCGTCTCCCTGGTACACACATCCCGTCCTCGTGGGTTTCGGCACGTTGATTGAAGCCTGCAGACAAAAGCAGGAAGAGAGAATACCAGAACGAGTGGATTCAGTTGTTGCAGAACAATGTAATTGGATTCTACCACAAACTTACAAAATGTTCAGTTTAGCTGCAACGGCTTTTGTTCGGGGAACAAAAAGCTGATTTAATGACTCCACAAGGATTATAGGATAACGCTCTGATGAATTCGCCGTCTCGGGCCGCTTTGAACCCATTTCGTTCGCATCGTTTTGGGCTGGTGTGATAAGCTGTCGGCCAAACGTGGTCTGTGACCCGCAAAGGACATAAATATAGACATGAGGCATCATAGTGCTGCTTAAACCACACCTAGGTCCTGAGGAGGACAGGAGTCATGTGTAAGTCAGCGTGAGACTAGACCACAACAATCATGCAGAAGCCCTTTTCCCACTTGAACTTATCTACAGGAGTGTGAAAGCGCACTAGTATTCTTTGCATAAGCTACTATCTATTTTCGAGTGCAACCTTGGAAAATGTTCTGATCAATGTGGAAAATGCAGGCTAAATCTGGCAAGTTATTCTTAATTAATTGGGGAATAAAAGCATATGAAACAATTTTTTCTTTGCTTTGACAAAAGTTCAGGTATGAAAAACACAATACTTAAAAAAAAAAAAAAAAAAGTCTCAGTGTGTGTGGGGGTATTCTTTTGCAGCACTCATCACATAACAATAACCACATTTATGGTGGACATCCACACCATTGTGCAAGACAAATGGCCGGTGGAAGCCACTGGAATGGCGTCGCCGTCACAACCCCAGCTGGTGCGTTGTGGTCCAGATCCTCAGGTCTCAGGGACGGAAGGGTTTAAGAGCGCCTCGGCTGAATTAGGGAAGTTCATGCGGCGTGCAACATGCTGTAGCTCCAAATCAAATTGTTCAAAAGCAGAGCAATAATTTGCCAGACAGGAGGCGCACACACACACACACACACACACACACACACACACACACACACACACACACACACACACACACACACACACACACACACAGATGGCCCCGGTGTTCCCTTGTGTATCTCAGAAACAACAGAGCAGAGTGAGCTTCCACAGGGCCAGATGGCAAAAGAAGCAACGGCATTATTCAGACCATTACCTCAGCTAGTCGAGGCACACATGACTTCATTAGCTGAAGACAACTCCGTCCAACATCTGCACACGCGCATACACAATGCATATGATGTGCATCTGCAGCTACAGATGTGCGATACACAGATATCGTGAAACATCCATATTCATGTGCATCGCAAGATTGTCTGGAGGTAGATTGAGGAAGTGGTGGTTAAGGACAGGGTTAAAAAAGTCCTGGAATTTTAAAGTGGTTATTTCAAGGACTGGAAAAGTCCTTGAAAAAAATTATATCCCAAAAGTATTGGAAAAGTCATGGCAATTTGTTGTGTTCATATCGTTCATTTACGCCGAGTTTGAAATAATGAATATGCTTTTAAAGAAAGACTCAAAATATCAGCAGGCATACATACAGGCATCTATATAAATGTTTATTATTTTAATCAAACTATTGTCTCATTCATTTGTGTCATTTAAGGTTTACTGTATGCTTTGTGTTCTCATTGTTAGTTTAAATACTACATTTACTCACTTTTTACTGTTTACACCCAGATTTCACTAAATGTTTGTAATGGACATTTGGTTTGAAGTCATAGAAAAGTCATGAAACCCACTGGTCACAATGCGTAGACAATGTTGACAATGACAATGACAATGTTGGGAGGACGGACATACATACATACATACATACATACATATATATATATATATATATATGTATATATATATATATATATATATATATATATATATATATATATATATATATATATATATATATGTATGTGTGTATATGTATATGCATATGTGTATATGTATGTGTATGTATATATATACATACACATACCTGCTCTATGGAGATGGAGATTTCAAGTTCCAACAGGACTTGGCGCCTGCACACAGCGCAAAATCTACCCGTGCCTGGTTTACGGACCATGGTATTTCTGTTCTAAATTGGCCAGCCAACTCCCCTGACCTTAGCCCCATAGCAAATCTGTGGGGTATTGTGAAAAGGAAGATGCAGAATGCCAGACCCAAAAACGCAGAAGAGTTGAAGGCCACTATCAGAGCAACCTGGGCTCTCATAACACCTGAGCAGTGCCAGAAACTCATGGACTCCATGCCACGCCGCATTAACGCAGTAATTGAGGCAAAAGGAGCTCCAACCAAGTATTGAGTATTGTACATGCTCATATTTTTCATTTTCATACTTTTCAGTTGGCCAACATTTCTAAAAATCCCTTTTTTGTATCAGCCTTAAGTAATATTCTAATTTTGTGACACACGGAATTTTGGATTTTCATTTGTTGCCACTTCAAATCATCAAAATTAAATGAAATAAACATTTGAATGCATCAGTCTGTGTGCAATGAATAAATATAATGTACAAGTTACACCTTTTGAATGCAATTACTGAAATAAATCAAGTTTTTCAAAATATTCTAATTCACTGGCTTTTACCTGTATTTGCCCCAGCTTCAGTCTCACTCACTGTCGGATCAGATAGTTCTCTGCTTTTATGCCAGACCCTCCAGCTCCACTTACCTTCCAACTGTTTCGTTATCTGTTACCTGTTGTTTGGACTTACCTCTGCCCCGAAAAGCCACCATAGCCTTCTGTCCCCGATCACGAGAAAAGCCTCGGCCTCCACTGGACCCTGTCAGCCTTTCCCTCGCAAGCAGATCCAAGACTATTGTTGGTATTGTAAACCTCCGTCTGGAATAAAGCTTCTAAACGATTCACTGGGTCCTTACCACCACCGTTACATGTAAAGCTATACATACCTAAATTACTGTCTACATGATTTTTTTATTCGCGATAGATCTAAACGTTTTTGATACTCAAGAAAAGACTTCATCAGACTTTCTTTAGCACCCAACAATCGCTCTTAAAGCAAACTCATGTTGGAAATCTGCACTGAGACAAATTAAAAGCCACTCAGGTTTTATGTCAAATGGCTTAAAAATGCATAATATTTAGTAATGTATATATGTACATATTTCAAAACATGACAATAAACAAAAATCACAGGGTTAACTACAAATTAAACCCCCCAAAAAGTTGCTCTTGTTTTTTTGTCCAGCTCACTCTGCTTCTTCTCCTGCCCCAATGTCCCCGTAAATCCTGACCCCTCAGGGACTTACTGACGTCCCCATAAACCCTGACCCTTAGGGACTTACTGACGTCCCCATAAACCCTGACCCCTCAGGGACTTACTGACGTCCCCGTAAACCCTGACCCCTCAGGGACTTACTGACGTCCCCATAAACCCTGACCCCTCAGGGACTTACTGACGTCCCCGTAAACCCTGACCCCTCAGGGACTTACTGACGTCCCCGTAAACCCTGACCCCTCAGGGACTTACTGACGTCCCCGTAAACCCTGACCCCTCAGGGACTTACTGACGTCCCCGTAAACCCTGACCCCTCAGGGACTTACTGACGTCCCCATAAACCCTGACCGCTCAGGGACTTACTGACGTCCCCGTAAACCCTGACCCCTCAGGGACTTACTGACGTCCCCGTAAACCCTGACCCCTCAGGGACTTACTGACGTCCCCGTAAACCCTGACCCCTCAGGGACTTACTGACGTCCCCGTAAACCCTGACCCCTCAGGGACTTACTGACGTCCCCGTAAACCCTGACCCCTCAGGGACTTACTGACGTCCCCGTAAACCCTGACCCCTCAGGGACTTACTGACGTCCCCATAAACCCTGACCCCTCAGGGACTTACTGACCCCTCTAAGTGGTTGAGTGTGAGAGGCTTTAGGGCTTGATGGTGTAAATATGAATGGAAATAAATATTGTGTACAATTGTATATTTATTTTATACTTTTTTATTCACTGATTTGAACGTCTTCCTCACGAGATGAGAAGTACTTTTAAATGAACTATATACTCGTCTTTGTCAAAACTAAATGTTTGATGAATTAAGTCTGTGTAACCGTGCCCAAGCACAACTGCTCTTTTAAGAGCAACCACACATTACTACGAAAGAAACTTTCCTTTGTTTAAGAGTTTTCTTGTAAATGAAATAAAGAACATGGAATAAGTAACATTGAATAAATGTATACATTTATTTTAACACAATTATATTAACACATAATAAAAAAATATTCACATATTAATATATATAATAATATATATATCTTACGTAATATATATATATATATATAATGTGTATATGTAATATATACACAATCATATATATATAATAATATAAATATACAATAATATATATAATACTAATATAATATATATATAATAACAATAACAATATGTACAAAGTATCAAAGTATTTACAAAAAAATTGAAACACTGGTTCCTTCCATGGAAAGATTGTCCCCCAGAGATCTATTCCAAATGTTCCAAATTCTTGGCTTCATAAATTATTTTGTAAATTTGGCATATTCCTTCTGCTGGGGTGACAATCTCTCCACGGAAGGAAGCAGGCTTCTGAAAAACAATTCGTCCTGCGATGGAGGAGGACTTCTCCTCAGGGCGGTGAGGAGCAGCTCTTGGATCTCCCTGTCGAGGGACCTTCTCTGGGCCCTTCTTCTTCCTGTATGAAATGGAAACACCATCACTACAATAGTTTGTCAAATTAATATTTGTCATAGAGAAATACATACCATAAATGCATAAATTATAGTCATACCAAAACCAACTTTGGTCATGCACATACCTGAGGGTGGTCTGGAGGGACCAGGACTTTGAGGCTCTGCCTCTAGCTGGTGATCCAGTGACAGATCTGGTTCATCTTTAAATATTAACAATAAAACAATGTTATAACCCAAAAATGACACTGTAATTACATAGTAATGTTTCTGCAAATACGATCAAAAATGATTTTGTTGTCCTTTGAAGTTGCATATAGTTGAAACTATGATAGTATCTTGTCTTTTTTTACATCCATGTTAAAACTCAAATAAAAGAAACTCCCTATCGCAAAACAAAGTTGTAATGGTAAAAGTGTTGTACCCTGGTCTCTGGAGGATTAAACTATAATGTAAACACTGGACTAAACATAGCTTTTACAAGCAACAGAAAGGTGATCTGAATGGTGTTTTAATTTACAAGACATCACAGATGAACATTAGCAGACACTTTAGTCTAGTGTTATGAATCTTTCCTTGTAACCGGACTGATGTTGCGTCTTCACCTGTCTCTCGGTGACCCTGCTGCCGCCTCTGCTCTGTCTGGTCCTCTATCGGACTCTACGGTCCTGACTTCCTCGGCCCTCCGCCCCATGTTCCCGCTCGCATCTCGCGGAGTAAAAAAGGGGTCGAGGAACGACTGGACCGCAGAGTACTTCCACTTTTTAATGACCTGTGCTCCACTGCCACTTCTCTTGGCATCTTTATCCTTCCTCCTTTCCTTTAAGTACCTTTCCACTTTCGGCGGCAAATGTCCTCTGCCATGAAAGACATATGCTGTCGGTTGGTTCATAGTAAAGTACAACAAAAAGCTAGAATAAAAGCATATACATACAATCAAAACTTACCAGGTAGTCCCACGTCCTCTGAGATTGTGCGCCACGTAAACTTCTTTCTTCCCACGGTTCCGATGCTCGTAGGAAAACGTGCCGTAGAGCTCAGGGTGCCCACAAACCGCTACGATCAGAGAATCCTCCATTCTGGCTGATGCAACGGCAGTGACGAGCTGAACATCTCAACGCTGATTGGTTGATGCAACTTTGCGTCACACGTTTTTTTAATTCCCCCCCCTCTCTCTGCCCCACAGCCTTGTGCATTGCCTTGAAAGGCCAATTACCAGCTGTCATCTCCCCACGCTCTGTCCCTGATCCGGTTTTTGGTCATATCAGACCCGGTAAGAAACACAAGGTTAGATCAACACGGTACATCTTTTTACACCCTAATTATGAACACGACTGGAACCATCAGTGTAAAGTCAGAGAAGAACGTGTACCACAGCAGCAGTAGACTGTCAGCATTATATGCCACGATCAAAGGATTAACTTGTGGAATGGCAGTATGGAAAAAAAACACGACTGGTGGGACCCATATAAAGTGGTCCAAGAGAAACGTGGCCACAGATTAGCACCGGAAACATGAATTGACAGTGAGGCTACATTGAGGACTACTCGAGCAGTTATGGGCTAAACAAACAACAACAACCCCGGTAACGAAGGTACCGGGGTTGTTGTTGTTTGTTTAGCCCGCAACCCGGTAGCTCCTAGAAAACACTGTTCGGCAGGAGAACCCGTCAAACATGGATACCATTAAATAATACACAGAACTATGAAATAATACACAGAACTATAAAATGCTTTTGAAGCTGAAATATTTGAAAGAATTGCTGAAAATGCAGAATAGGGAAACTGCCTGCTGAACAGTGAAGTCCAAAGCATTATCTAAAGCAGTGGTTCTCAAATGATTTATTTTAAATATATTTAAACTTTGCATCTTTTTACAAATTCTTAAAATCGTAAATATTTAATGAATAACAGTCTATGTTCATAAACTGAATGTTATATATCCTATATTAAATCAGACACTAATGGGACAGCGCCGTGTGTTACTTTTTCTTTTTTTTTCAACCAAAATTGCTTTTGGGGGTACTTGATTAAAAAACTTTTTCACAGGGGTACATCACTCAAAAAACGATGAGAACCACTGATCTAAAGAATCCAAGGGCTGAATTACAATCCAGGAATAAAGAGAGAGAGAGAGAGAGAGAGAGCGAGAGAGAGAGAGAGAGGGGGAAGAAAAAAGAGACCAAAGAGAAAGAGAGAGAAAGGTAGAAAGAGGTATAGTATATTATATATTATTATAATAATAATAATAATAATATATATTATATTGTATTGGCTCCTTTTATGAGCCGGACGTTGTCGCTGAGACCCGTCGTGACGCAGAAGAGCTGGTCAGGAATCTGAACCGCACGCCTGAGAGCAATCTATTCATTCGTTGCTGATGGGTATTCAACAGGCATTTGAAACTAAGCCGGCAATTTTAACAAACATTTATTCATAATGGAACATGACACTGGATCAAATACAACAACTTGAATCAGCTGCCAAGGCATGGCAGCTGATTTCTTTTTTCATTGAGCAATAAACGATCGTGAACAATTTAAAACATTCAAACTAACATACATGGTCGCCTATCACATTACCCCCAAATCTTGAACAAGTTGCAGTAGTTTTTGTCAACAAGTTCAGTGCTAAATGTTTCGTAGTCCTTTTGTTTTTCAAAAACAAAAGTGAAACGCTCCGCTGGAGACTCTTCTTGGGCTCGTGCTTCTGCAGGGTTTCTTTTAGTTCCTCTTCATCCATGGAGAGGACAGTGGGAGGTTTGAGGCCTCCAGTCAGCTGCAACCAGGCTGTCGCTCATTAGAACATTTACCTGCAGTAAAGAATAAAGTGAAGTTTTTATTGTATATTGGTTTCGTAACCAACTAATCCTTCAAACTTGTACAGCGTTTCCAGGACCTCATTAACACATGTTGTCTTTATCAACTCTCTTTCCCTTTCATTTGCCTTCTGCTCAACCACCACCAGCTTCTTGGCCGTCTTTAACACCTGATCCAGCTCCACCTTTTTCTCTGCATCCGCGTCATGCTAACGCTTATGATGCCCTCCTGCGGTCAATGATGTGTGGGGCGACGGTGGTGCCACTCTGAAGTGTGTCCACTCCGTCTGGCCAAGCCGGTGGCCGGTGGTTATAGATGGCCGGAGCGTGGGCCAGACCGGAGGCTTCTTCAGTGAAAACCCATGACTGGCAGAATACAAACGGTACTCCTCGTCTCCAGAGGACTCCCATCCACTGACTCTGTCACTCAGGCTGGACTTCGGGACCCCAAACTGCTGGGCTGCCTGCTTTCACCTCCTGTGGAAGAGGTTACTTACTTTTCATTTAGAAAAAAAACTGATATGTCAATAATTATAGCCAGATGACCAGATGATCTTTATAGCAAAGGTATTTGTTTTAATTCACTACATTGTTTTTGAGTACACGTTTTATTCCACACTTGCTCAACACGCAGTCCCTGAGCAACTGCTGGTAAATCCTGATTTAAAAAAATTGCTTTGAAAGTCTTGTATTTCTTTAAATGTGACAGATATTGCCACTGTGTGCCGCAATTGCAGAACCTTAAAAACAAGACAAGCAATATTTGTCATGGGACTTTTATACCTCTTATGTGGCTCGTTACCGCTAACAGTGGCTCAAAATGCTTCCCACGTGTCACTCGCCTTGCACTTTGAAGAAAGTTATATTAAAAAGCACCGGTTGCAACCAATTTGGTTTTATTTGCCACCGCTGGGAAAATGAAGAAAAAGATCAATGTACTGCTATGGCTAATTTATCACCATTGCAAGTTGTAGCGAGTTCTTTCTTCGCAGCGCCCTGATTTTAATCTTGAGACGCTGTCTCCACTGTACACTTCTTCTTTTTAAAGGGCAGGACCGGCATATTTTAACACTTCAACCAATTACCACAAGGCAGGGGAAGCACTTACAGCTGCAGGGATTCAACGTGGAAGTGTGCTGGTTGTTCTCTGCCAAAACACGTCTCACAGGGTCATGAAGAACGCGTGACCCATCAAATGCAATGCAGTGTTTTTTGGTTTTAAACAACTTGTTGCCTTTATCGTTACCCCAAATTCGACAATCCCCATTCTTGTGCTGCGTTCACACCTCTACGGTCCTGACTTCCTCGACCCTCCGCCCCATGTTCCCACTCGTCTCCCGCGGAGTAATAAAGGGGTCGAGGAACGACTGGACCGCAGAGTACTTCCATTTTTTGTGTGACTGCTCCACTTATACTTCTTTTATCCATCTTCCTTCTCTTTTCTTTGAGGTACGTGTCTCTCAAGCTCTTTCATTTTCTTCGGCATTCGGCACTCTGACATGAAACACATATGCTGGTGGTTGGTTCATAGTAAAGTACAACAAATAACTAGAATAAAAGCATCTACATACAATCAAAACTTAGCAGGTAGTCCCACGTCTTCGCTAATCTTTTTTGGGGTTTCGATACTCGTTTGAAGTGGTATCATAGAGCTGGGGTGCCCACAAGCAGCTACAATGAGGAGAGTATCCTCCATGTTGGCTGCCACAGCGGCAGGACGGCAGTGACGAGCGGAACATCTCAACGCTGATGGCTGACGCGACTCAGCGTCACGCCATTTTTTCCCCCGCCAGAGTTGGGAAATTTTGTGCTGCTTCAAATGCGTCATTCTGCGAAAAATTCGCTTTTTCGCAAGCATTTCTAATTTATCTGCATGGTTTTCTGTGGTAACGACGTATTACACGGAAACCGTAACTGCCCTACCGTCGTTTCAAAGCGGTCGCTGTTGCGGAACTCCTCCATTGCACAAGATATGGTATACAATGCAAAGCTCTTTACTGCAGTCATGACTGGCTTCAAAGTGCCAACAGAATATTATTTTTGGGCGTCTGCATGGACGGCTAGTAGCGACAGCCTCAGAAGACACTTTAAAAAATGTGACTTGAGCGTCCGCAGCAATCTGTAGAAATGTCAAACCACCTCAAATGTGGTTCAATAAAGAACCCTTTTCAAATGGTTCTTCGGCTCTTGTTTTACTCTAAAACAGCATAACAATTGAATCAGGGTTCCCACTGTTTTCTCGATCATTTTACAGGATCTTTTTCGTGAGCTAGAAAATCATCTTTTACATGCACTTCAATTCTGGAAAATGTATCCTAGAATAATACAAACACAGTTGTACTGCACTTTGTTGTAATGCATTTTTACAAAAGTTAAAACATTTCATCAGGTACCAATTTACCATTAAAAAATATAGCATTACATTAAAAAAAGACAGTACACTCTAAAATCCCAAACCTTGCATTTCAGGCAAAACAAGCATGTCAGCTTCAGTCACTGAACCAAAACATGAAAAACAATCTTCCATATTTCAACAGTGGGTCAGAAAGGAACTTTACACAATATAATCCCACCCGCATGTGCTACATGCAGTGTGTTGTCTACGAAATGTTCAGAGCATTTGCCACTCTACAGGTACCTGTGTGTCCAGCTTTACGATAAATACCTTCAAAAATAAAAAAAAAATGTTTCAGCTGACAAGGATATGCAACATCATAGACTTGATAGAGGGTCAGCATAACACCCATAGGAAATATCTGCCTCTGCATTGTCCACCATCAGTTTATGTCCATCCATTGTCACACCAACTTCTGTGCTGACTCAGGGTTTTGCCATCGCTGCTGCTCAAGACAATTGTGGGTGTTGGGTTTAGTAGCTCCTGAAACAAAACATTTCCCTTTTTTTGAATAAACAAATCCAGGTTTTCCCACACAAACACGCATGGCTAACCTTATCTATTGCAAACAACTGTGATGCATTTTCCTTGAAGAGCGATGGTAGGAGGAGTATGGCCGCATTCACGAACTGGCCTGTAAATGACAAATCATGTTTCAATAAACGTCACAACTCTATTTAAGCCCTTACTTACTTTCGTTCAGCATCAGTCTTACTCATCAACAGACTGCAGGCAAACGCTCTTCAGATTGCTTTTTGGTTCCATGGACACAAGCTGGCTCGACAGGTTATTAAATCCTCTGATGACCAGCTTGTCCACATAATCAACCTTAAGAAGTAATGAGGCCTCTTCACGTAGCTATTTAAAAAAACATGCAGATTAAATGATTTAATGCCATTAGGTCTTCAGAAGCAAATATGAAATACTGATAATTTGTTCTATTCAAACATTAATATTATAAATATTACAATTTAACCTTTAAATAAGGTTGAATTCAACCTTACGTTCACGTTGTCAAGGCTACTGATGTTGGCCGAAGCTAACGCTAGTCTGTAAAATCAGAGCAGACATCAAAGAGCTGATTTTAAAGGGTTTTATTTTATAAGCATACACTGATGACGTTGTTGTTTTTTCAATTAAAGACCAGGAGGAGATCAGTAAACTGACAAACCTATTTTTAGGCTTCTGCTTGAGGTTGCATACCCAAACAAAAAATTGTGTATCTCTGCAACCACTACTATTTGAATAATGTTGGTGTACATGTGAGATTTTGTTCAGAAAGTGTAAATATCAGTCTTTATGTTACTCTTGAGAGTAAGAGTCCCCAAAGTGGTAAAAGAAAGTCTTATACCACTTCATGGCTTCGGAGCAGACGCTGTATGTCCCGATCAGCATCGGACAAATCCACCCCACCCATATTGTGGTTGTAGTCCACAATGGAGTCCAGAACTGGTAAGTTCTTGGTTTGCCACACCGCAGCAGTCTTCACCTTTCTCTTCACCGTCTGCCTGATGGATGGTGGAGCACATGGTGACCTCTCTTGTGTCCATCCGTTTTATAAAGAGGGGTTTGCCACTTTGCATCCAGCGCATCTCAGCCTTTTTGGGCAGGTCATTGGCCGGGTTTTGGGGAAGCCAATACAGTTTTTTTGAATGGTCCCACAACATTTTGTATTTGAACAGATCCATGAATTGCGCTGGTAACATTGTTTGTATACAACAAATACCTGCTGCCGAGGAGAGCAAAAGGAAAAGGTCCATCACGGCTGAGGAACTGTGGTGGACTCACTTCTACCTTCATAAACAAAGAAGTTCCAGGTCCATGGACCAGATCCTCTTCGTCGAAGATGAATGAACAGGGCACGCGTCGTTCTCATCGTCCTGCTCCGTGATCTCCAGGATTTGCTCCGCAATGAGGGATTCCTTGGCATATGTGGCCATTGTTCATAAAAAAATTTAAAAAAATCTCCCGTAAAACGACGATAAACAAAGCTGACGCTGTGCGTCCTCGTGTGTAATGAAGATCTTCTTCTCGCTTGCTGCGCACGGCTCAGCAAGGGATCGGCCGATTTCAGAAAATGACACCCCTTTGGAAACGTTAGAGCCCATAGAATGGAGGGTTACAGGCGGCTGTAGCTCAGGGGGATGAGTGGTTGTCCGGTAACCACAAGGTAGCCGGCTCCATCCCCAGTCCCCCCATAGCTCACATGTTGAAGCGTCCCTGAGCAAGACACCGAACCCCCAGCTGCTCCCCGGGCGCCCCACCGCCCCGCCCACCGCCCCCCAACCAAGGACGGGTCAAATGCAGAGAAGAATAAAGGATCATTTCTTCTTTCTTTCTAACCAAGAACCACCGGAAAATGCGTCGTCATTTGTGAAACGTAAAATCCGATATGCTGAAAGTAACGGTCGCTCATCTTGTGGACCTTTGCACAGCTGAAGGGAAAGTTGTCACAAGAAACAAAAACGACAAGCCGCTGAGGTTTAATAAAAAGAAAACTACAAAAGTACTGACAGTGTACACTGTTCTCTCACCTGCACATCCACATCTATCGGCTATCTGCTGCTGCAAAGCCACACAAACACTTGTGATCGTGACCGGCCATTGTTTGCTCATCCAGCCTTAAATCAACATGTTTCCCTCTCTCATGCTAATTGTGTATTTATTTGACCGGTAGTGTAATATAAAGTATCGGTATGCCTGTTAAAAGTGGCTAGTGGTGCTGCTAATGGTGTAGCTAGTTCTTCATACTCCCCAGACTCTGTGCAGGAGAACACCAGTTCCTTAATTAGTAAAACAAAAGGCACAGCAGTGATATGTTTTGAAGGGAAGACATGAAGCATGCCATATGAGAAAAAAAAGAAAGTGACTTTTACTAATCATCAAACCTTAAAGGTTCAGCTTAACAGAAGGACGTAAAATAATTATGGAAACGACCTATGAGGAAAATGCATGAATCGTGTCAATAACATTCCATAAAGATGTGGGAACACGAGACTCTGTCAATAATAATGTTCAGATCTGATTGGACTGAACTAAGTACGCTTGTCTGAGCTGGACACGTGTGGCTGCAGGAACAAGGCGGCTCTTCTTGCAGGGATACTGGGAGGCATTGCCACCGCTTCGATGACGGGAACGTTTGAACATCTTAACACTTTTCCTGCGCTGTGGTGAATTTTGATGCATCAATTTATAAATATATTTCATTAATGTGAAGGAAAACGCACAATTATGGCGGCATGTGACTCAACCTTGGAATATTGGACTAAAAATGTTGTCCCGCACTACGGTACATGTGATTTAAGGTTGTAAATTGAAACAAAGCAACAACAGAACAAAACTACTCTGTTTTGTTTCTTAAAATATCATAAATTTGGCTTAAAATAAGAGACACAACAGGTGTCTCCTGGGGGAACGTCCTGTGTTGTGCTAAATGCTTGCTTCAGAAACCATCCTGTCAAACCAACTGACGACACTGAATGAGCATAACCACACGTTTAAATTACACTTGTATTGCTTTGACTTGAAGGCAAACACTGACCGTGGGACAAAAGTGTAAAAAAAAACAGCAAATATCAAGTTTTACCATGTTCTACTACCTGTTATCATATTTCCTTTTTAAAATTCCATCAGTTAAGAATACTTCATACGAGTAGAACAAACTCTCAGATGACAATAGACAAGACGGGGGTAAGGATGCTGGGTTCCTCCCCGTGACGCGCTCAGCTCCAGGTACTTCAAACCGCCATGTTTTATGCATGAGAGTCTGGATAACAAACAACAACTAAAAGAAGGAATGGGAGAATGAGAGGAGCAGGGAGAGACCTACAAGTTGGCAGAAATCTACACAGCGAGCTTCCCAGACTGACAAGAGAGTGAGAGAACTTCTTTCAGCGGGTTCCCAGTAGAGCCGCCTTCAGAGAGGATCCCTCCTCTCACTCCTCCCCTCTGCTCTTCCTCCTCTCACTCCTCTGCTCTTCCTCCTCTCACTCCTCCCCTCTTCCTCCTCTCACTCCTCTGCTCTTCCTCCTCTCACTCCTCTGCTCTTCCTCCTCTCACTCCTCTGCTCTTCCTCCTCTCACTCCTCTGCTCTTCCTCCTCTCACTCCTCTGCTCTTCCTCCTCTCACTCCTCTGCTCTTCCTCCTCCTACTCCTCACCTCTGCTCTTCCTCCTCTCACTCCTCTGCTCTTCCTCCTCTCACTCCTCTGCTCTTCCTCCTCTCACTCCTCTGCTCTTCCTCCTCTCACTCCTCTGCTCTTCCTCCTCTCACTCCTCTGCTCTTCCTCCTCTTACTCCTCACCTTTGCTCTTCCTCCTCTCACTCCTCTGCTCTTCCTCCTCTCACTCCTCTGCTCTTCCTCCTCTCACTCCTCTGCTCTTCCTCCTCTCACTCCTCCGCTCTTCCTCCTCTCACTCCTCTGCTCTTCCTCCTCTCACTCCTCTGCTCTTCCTCCTCTCACTCCTCCCCTCTGCTCTTCCTCCTCTCACTCCTCTGCTCTTCCTCCTCTCACTCCTCCACTCTTCCTCCTCTCACTCCTCCGCTCTTCCTCCTCTCACTCCTCTGCTCTTCCTCCTCTCACTCCTCTGCATTATGAGATCTCATTATGAGATCTCCGATGGATGGATTGCATTACAAAAGTATTTTGTGCATATATTTCTCATCCCGTCACATGGCCATGGATTGTATATAAGAAGTGGAGGTAGACATGGTGACATCACCTGTTGCTTTGTGGACTGCAGTTGCCATCTTGAATTACCGCCGTCGCCATGGAATGAGGAGGAGTGACGCTATACAGCTCTGGTAGTAGCGACCTGTCAATCGCATTAAGCCCCGCCCTAAAGTTAGGTTACTTTGTTTTGTACCTGTAGGTAGATGTGGTTCTAAACAGCTCCTCTAGAGGAAGAAGCTGAGCCTCCCTGTGCAAAGGGTGGGAGTCGTCCTTTAAATGGAGCCGGCTATCGTAGTAACCGTGTGGTGTTCAGGGACTGTGGGCTGAGCTGTGACTCACCAACAGTGGTGGTGCGTCAATAGAGGGCGCTAGGGCGCCGCCCCTCTTAAAATTTTGCCATGAAAAAAAATATAATATATATTGTCAAAAAACATTATATACCAAATAATTTAAATAAGAAATATACCGTGTTGACGCGCTAAATGTGTGTGGGAGACCGCAAGTCCCTGTCAACAACCACTTAAATGTGACCAAATATAATATATCGCCGTTCATCATCACTGAGGAGCGCCCTAGCCAATGACATTGTTTCTTATTGCAACGTGGTTGGACTATTCGTCGAATCAGAGACCTTCATCATTCCCTCACAGCCCATACAGCTCCCACCCTTTTTGCACACGGCTTCACAGTTTGTTTCAAAGTTCAGTTTTGAGTCGACAATTGTCCCAAGATATTTGTAAGATTGCAACTCTCTGAGCCTTAATGGATATGACTTCATGTGTGTATATGTCTTCTAAAATCAATGATCATGTCTTTGGTTTTAGATATGTTGAGTTAAAGTCTCACTCTTTGTGTCCTATTGGTTGAAGTCTCACTCTTTGTGTCCTATTGGTTGAAGTCTCACTCTTTGTGTCCTATTAGTTACAAAGTTTCACGCTTTGTGTCCTATTAGTTAAACAGTCTCACTCTTTGTGTCCTATTAGTTAAACAGTCTCACTCTTTGTGTCCTATTAGTTACAAAGTTTCACTCTTTGTGTCCTATTAGTTACAAAGTTTCACTCTTTGTGTCCCATTAGTTACAAAGTTTCACTCTTTGTGTCCCATTAGTTACAAAGTCTCACTCTTTGTGTCCTATTAGTCAAACAGTCTCACTCTTTGTGTCCTATTAGTTAAACAGTCTCACTCTTTGTGTACTATTGGTTGAAGTCTCACTCTTTGTGTCCCATTAGTTACAAAGTTTCACTCTTTGTGTCCTATTAGTTACAAAGTTTCACTCTTTGTGTCCCATTAGTTACAAAGTTTCACTCTTTGTGTCCTATTAGTTACAAAGTCTCACTCTTTGTGTCCTATTAGTTAAACAGTCTCACTCTTTGTGTCCTATTATTTAAACAGTCTCACTCTTTGTGTCCTATTAGTTACAAAGTCTCACTCTTTGTGTCCTATTAGTTAAACAGTCTCACTCTTTGTGTCCTATTATTTAAACAGTCTCACTCTTTGTGTCCTATTAGTTAAATAGTCTCACTCTTTGTGTCCTATTAGTTAAACAGTCTCACTCTTTGTGTCCTATTAGTTAAACAGTCTCACTCTTTGTGTCCTATTAGTTAAATAGTCTCACTCTTTGTGTCCTATTAGTTAAACAGTCTCACTCTTTGTGTCCTATTAGTTACAAAGTCTCACTCTTTGTGTCCTATTAGTTAAAGTCTCACTCATTGTGTCCTACTAGTTAAACAGTCTCACTCTTTGTGTCCTATTAGTTAAAGTCTCACTCTTTGTGTCCTATTAGTCAAACAGTCTCACTCTTTGTGTCCTATTAGTCAAACAGTCTCACTCTTTGTGTCCTATTAGTTAAACAGTCTCACTCTTTGTGTCCTATTAGTTACAAAGTCTCACTCTTTGTGTCCTATTAGTTAAAGTCTCACTCATTGTGTCCTACTAGTTAAACAGTCTCACTCTTTATGTCCTATTAGTTAAACAGTCTCACTCTTTTGTGTCCTATTAGATACAAAGTCTCACTCTTTGTGTCCTATTAGTTAAACAGTCTCACTCTTTGTGTCCTATTAGTTACAAAGTCTCACTCTTTGTGTCCTATTAGTTAAAGTCTCACTCATTGTGTCCTACTAGTTAAACAGTCTCACTCTTTGTGTCCTATTAGTTAAACAGTCTCACTCTTTTGTGTCCTATTAGATACAAAGTCTCACTCTTTGTGTCCTATTGGTTAGAGTCTCACTCTTTGTGTCCTATTAGTTAAACAGTCTCACTCTTTGTGTCCTATTAGTTACAAAGTCTCACTCTTTGTGTCCTATTAGTTAAAGTCTCACTCATTGTGTCCTACTAGTTAAACAGTCTCACTCTTTGTGTCCTATTGGTTAAAGTCTCACTCTTTGTGTCATATTAGTTAAAGTCTCACTCTTTGTGTCATATCAGCTAAAGTCTCACTCTTTGTGTCCTATTGATTAAACAGTCTCACTCTTTGTGTCCTATTGGTTAAACAGTCTCACTCTTTGTGTCCTATTGGTTAAACAGTCTCACTCTTTGTGTCCTATTGGTTAAAGTCTCACTCTTTGTGTCCTATTAGTCAAACAGTCTCACTCTTTGTGTCAAATTAGCTAACGTCTCACTCTTTGTGTCCTATCGGTTAAACAGTCTCACTCTTTGTGTCCTATTGGTTAAAGTCTCACTCTTTGTGTCCTATTAGTCAAACAGTCTCACTCTTTGTGTCAAATTAGCTAACGTCTCACTCTTTGTGTCCTACTAGTTAAACAGTCTCACTCTTTGTGTCCTATTGGTTAAAGTCTCACTCTTTGTGTCCTATTAGTTAAAGTCTCACTCTTTGTGTCCTATTAGTCAAACAGTCTCACTCTTTGTGTCAAATTAGCTAACGTCTCACTCTTTGTGTCCTACTAGTTAAACAGTCTCACTCTTTGTGTCCTATTAGTTAAAGTCTCACTCTTTGTGTCCTATTAGTCAAACAGTCTCACTCGTTGTGTCCTATTGGTTAAAGTCTCACTCTTTGTGTCTTTTTAGTTAAAGTCTCACTCTTTGTGTCCTATTGGTTAAGTCAAGAATCCAACCCACACGATTGTGACTTAAGTAACATTGTTCTACAAGCCTACTGGTTAAAATATGGGGTTGAATTGTGTTACAAGCAGAGGAGAAATCAACAAATAGAAGTCTAACATGAGATCCATTTCCCTCGAAGTGTTTAACCCTCTTACATCTGTAATGACGACAGTCCGCCTGGTCCTTTTTTATCAATAAATGTGTCCGAAAATGTCCCTTGTGTAAATTATTTTACTCCTTATTTCTGGCATCTTTCAAAGTCTGGCAAGTATTTGTCATTATTATGTTATACGTGCTTAAACCTGTGTGTAATAACAAAAAAGTAAAGATTTGAATTTGTCAGGTTTCTCTTTATAAACAATTTGAAATGAACTTTGACAAAGCTTTTGAGAAAAAAAAAAAAACGTATTTTACATCTAGGCAAACAGTTGTGTTTTCCTAGAGCATTCACATTCAATGCTACGGCTTGTCTTCTGTCTTCTCTCAATGTCCTCATTTTGGTCGGTGGGAACCGGAAAGTGGCCTGGAGTGGGGTGCTTAGGTGGGCCGGCCAGTGGCACGCCCAGCAGCATTCGCAGCATAGGATTCCACCTTCTTGATATCTTCTCTGGCATATGCATCAGATGTCTTGGAGGTGCGTGGAGGTAATGTATGTATGAGTGCTGAGCCATCTATGATGATTGCATCTCCTAATGGTTCTCTGTCTGGCATGCTCAGTGTGCTTGAAGAATTTCAACCAGTTGATAGTTCTGACATGTATGAAGTTTGCCACTGTCACTAAGTGATGCAGGAAATGACTGGTTCTCCTGCATGAAGACTTCTTGTAAATCAAAGTGCCTATTCTGGCATGAGATAAAGAGTTGTGAGAGCAGATGCCAGTCATCGTTCAGTATCTTCTCTTTGGAGTTGCTCCCAGCTTCTTGGAAGACTTGTTTGAAGAAAGAAACTGTGTTCTTCTTAATTGGATGGTAGAATGTTGATTTGTTATCATTCTGTATCCTGTTCATGAATGACTAACTGTTCTTTGCCCCGCTGATATAGCAAATGTGTAGCAACCATTTGGGCAAGAATGTGTCAGCAACATTCTTTGTGGCAAGCACTATTAGGTCAGCTGACTCTTCTTGGAAAGGGGTTGCTCATCTCTTGAAACAGTTAGTTTGTTGACATTTAGCTTAGCAACATTAGCACGTAGCTAGCTCCTGCAGTGTTGGACGTCGTCTTACGTGTCTAAGACTGAACGATGCAAATCAAATATTGTCACTATATACTGACTTTATTTTACAGAGAGGATTCACAGCAGCCAGGGTCCAGTGGACAACATGCAGACTCCCAGTCCGTCTGCCAAACAGATCTCCACCACCGCACATCATCCCCAGCATATAATAATACATTTGGTTTTAGACATTTATTTACATGTATCTTCCATTTTATTCATATATTGCACTGCTTTTGTGAACCTAAGACCTTTTGGTAAAACAATTTCTAGCACCAAAACAGTTTGTCCACATGAGTATAGCTATGTTTTCACGAGATATGAAGAATTTCAAAAATCAAGTGTAATTGTTTTAGCTTTAGGGCCATATTATCACTGTTTGTGGCATCTTCCCCGGACATAGTTTCATATTCAGCTACAAGACAACTCACTTCAGGTCCAGCTACCATCCATGTGCTACAGGATCTTCTGTTAATCCAATTGCTCCTCCATCTCCTTTGATAACTACTAATTATTTTGCTCATGGGCTTGGTCAATTGCCAGTGACGAGAGTTCTCTTCTGGATTTGTGAATGACCAAGTTACCCTTGTGAAACTCCTTGGCCACTTCTAGATGTTGACGCTTCAGGGACATCATATCTTGAAGGTGAATCTGATCCATCGTGCATAGTTGACATTAAGAAGTGAGAAACTAGTTCTGAAAGAGCTTCACGATACAAGTTGAAGTTTCCTTCTTTGAATGAACAGATCAGGGTGAAAATGGTGAGCTCCATGTCCAGCACCAGACTCCAGAACTTGAACTGTGGACTTGTTAGCTTCCGTTGTTCACACCAGTCTTCGAAGGTAAGATCTAATATATCAGTCTCAGAGGGGGCATCAGCAGGGCCATGGCAGCAGGCAGGACCGGTTCCAGGTCACACAGATGTGTGCTTTCAAAAAGGCTCTCGGGACACTCTGCACATCCTGAGAAGGGGTCTGCAAACAGCTGCCCCGCGTAACCGGCTCGCTTCTTACCCGGTGATGCGCGGTCACCTTTGACCTTTGCCATTATTTTGAGCCAAACTAAATAAAAAAATTTAATGGAATTTTGTTTTTTATTCCAATTGTATATTAAGGGGTAGTTTGAATTTATATGGACTTTGCGGCCCGGAAATATGATAATTTTGGCATTATGTAGCGGGCCGTTATGGAGGGGGGCCGCAAATGGCCCACGGGCCGCCAGTTTGAGACCCCTGATTTACAGCTAATTCCGGGGACTTTCTTTTTGTGTTGCAACAAAACTGCATTGTGTCAATAGTTTTTTTCCTCATTACATTTGTTTTGTGATGTGTCACAAGTCGTTTTCTAATTAATGAAGGTTGGTTGGATGGAAATAGGAAACCCTGTAAACACAGTGTAGTTGATGTAGTTAAGTTGTATTGCAACGTTATTTTGGAGGAGACAGGCTTGCACACACTGTGCTCGAGCACTGCTGCATTACACAATGTCCTTTCCTAACTCATGTGGACCGACGATTATAATGACAAAGCAATTACCTTTTCCATTTTCATCTTTTAAGCTGTAAAAAGAATGTGTTTTTCCATAAACTCAGGGACTTCAACAGTAGACTTTTATTTATTTTTTATGGGAAAAGGTTCACCAATTGTATCAAATATATCCAAAATGGCGCTTTGTAGAGTTTGCAAAGCAACAAGTCAGTGCTACAGTTGCCCTTCCCCGAGTGTGTAAGCTACTTCTGCCTTCGGTCTTAATGGGAACTGGTTGGTGCGCACGTCATCGAGTAATAATTCCTTCTCAAAGTACGCTTAAGACCTTCTTCAATGGCTTTAAAATTAGTGCTCAGCACACAGGTTGTATATTCATATGACATTAAAGTGATTTCATGCTTCAAGTGTGACAAATTGTGAAAATTTCCCCATTCGCCCACATGTGCCCACACACACCCATCTATTTAGTTTAATTCCAAAAGGTACAAGCCAGAATGAATGCATGTTTATGAATAATTTCAGAATTTCACATAAGAGCCTTAGTCTCTAAGTGGATTGGATTGGTGTGTACTGTACGGGTGTTTGTGTGTGGGGGTGGTACTTGGTTAGAATACATCTCTATCAGCGTTCAGCCCCATAACAAATGGGATTTGGAAAATCTGAAGGTCAAATCGAATAGCAAACAGCTCTTCTCAGCCTCGCTCTCCCATGAGTCCATAACAAGCCACTCGGGGTGCGCCGACCAAGTCCAGATTTTGGGAGGCAGCCTGTTTCTCAGCTTGTGGCATCTCTCTAATAGCACAATCTATCCACCATCATGAATAATGTAGGCGGAAGACTTATGAGTCCATTGTAGTTTGTTTTTTTTGCAGCACAAAACCCGCTTTCAAGGCCATTCCTCAGCCGAGTAAAGAGGAGATAATGTTGGATATTTTCAGCGGGATAACATTTACTATTTCTGCCCTTGTCCTCTAAGAGGGGCTTTAGTCTGAGAGCCACCTCTGCATATTTAGGATAATAACAGCTTGGTTGTTTTTATTTAACCCTTTTTTCTTAGGGCAGCAGACCTAAAAGTGCTGAGAATGATAGAAAGTTCCATGACACTTTCCCAGGAAGCCTCTATTGCTTCAGACTCTGTTTTGTTTTTCCACCAGTGCATCGCAAGCCCAAAGTAACGTGAGCGTGTGTGACAATGAGTGTGAAGTCAGCACTAATGTAACAGCTGTGAATGTAGCAGTGCAGTGTGTATGCTTTTTTTGTGGTTGAATAAATGCAACAACTCCTCAAGACCCGTGAGAACCCCAAGCTAAGTTTCCGTGTCTCGCTTGTCAGCCAGCTGATGATTAAAGGTGAAAGGTCATCAACGACTTTGGTTTCACTTGAATCGGGAGGAGAAGTCGTCACACCCGCAACACAACATCGTGGCTTTGAGGAAGGCACCTTGTTGTGCTTGTACACAATACAATTGAGGGGTAAATGTAGTGGAACTTGACAGGAGCCCCAATTCAATTCAGTTCATTTTATATAGCCCCGCATCACAAATACAAATTATACTCGGAGGGCTTTACAAACTGTACACATAACATCCTGTCCCAGGACCTTACATCGGATCAGGAAAAACTCCCCAATAAAGATAGTAAAAACCCTTTCACAGGGAAAAAAGGAAGACACCTGAGGGAGAGCAACAGAGGAGGATCCCTCTCAGGATGGACAGAAGCAATAGATGTCATGTGACCAGAATGAATAACGTAACAGAGTTACAGCACATTACATGAATATGACAGAAATTATTCATATAATGAGTAGTAGGCATGGTCCATGATCCAGATAACCAAGATCCATGAAGCAGAAGGAGGTAGAGTGGAGGGGCATCAGCAGGGACATGGCAGCAGGCAGGAGGCAGGACTGGTTCCAGACAGCCACGATCCATGGAAACTTAGAGATGAAAAAGCAGACGTCCATCAGATGTTTTCTCCTAGCTGGACCACAACTGGGTCGGTAACCTCTGGCATTTTGTTGACTTATGTAGGTTTGGGGCCAGACGGACATGTCGAGTCCTCCTAGGGAAATGTCTTGACAGTGTGTCTGTGCCATCAGGAGTTGGCACTGTCAACTGTTAAGGCGATATGTCCATGTTGTTCCAAAACATTGTTACTGCAGGTTTAATAAAGTACTTATTTGAACTCAAACTAAAATCTTTTCAAATCTGCTAAAACAAACTGAACTTTAACCGGACTGCTGTCCCATACAACGGAAATATTCTACACCAATGCATGTGTAACTGGTTTGGAAGGCACGGAGAACTGATCTTGTCCAAGTATCCATGGAGACACTGTTGTCATTGCACACAGTAAAGGTAAGGCCTGTGAATTGTTCTTCTGATGGGTCTTAAAAGACAACCCTTACCTTGAGCAGCTTTAGAGAAAATAAAAGGCCCAACATCACACAATCAGTGTGGAACATGTGGGCGTCCACATCTGTTATCTAACCACAGCGGCTGTGACCCCTGTTAGCGATTGTTGATAGCTTTTCCATTCTTGCACTCCGTTTAAGTGGCTCTGACTAAAAGTGACGGCTAAATGCCTGAAACAAAGAAATGTTGACTCAAGGCTGCGAGGTTGTTGATGACACAACGCTCTGCTTCAATACAAAAAGAAAAAACTAAAAACCTTGTTAGTGGCGCCGGTTATCTCTGGTTTACTAATCACGATTTAAATATCTCTCTGGTACTCATTCAAAAACAGGTTTTGTGCCCTGCTATATTGTGGTTTAATCAAAATCCTAGCTTTGTTTGAGTTTCATGTTGTATTTATCCACCTGCTGCACATCATCTTCTGTGACATGGTTGCTGGCAATGCCTCATATTTATTCAGTAGCAACCAACCACAGAGAAAACAAAATGGAGAGTTAATTTTCTATTTTCTGGCTGGAAAAAAGAGGGCTCATGCTATATGCTCTTCAACAAGGACGGCTACTTAGCATCACATGATGTCAACAGTGCATATTACTGAGCAGGCTCTGACATCACAGTTTCATCTAAAGCATAGTCTTTAGAGGAAACTGTCCTTCAATCTCTCCCGAGCGGAGTAGGAGAGAGATGTTACTGGATGCTCCTGAGTTCATCTGAGACGCGTAGGAATAAGAGAAAAGAGGGTGACAAGGACAAAGATGTGGGAGTGGGAGATTTTTTTATTAGATAGATTTTCCTAAATCCTATACACTGGCCCTTTAAAGGCGTTCTTATACAGGAAATAAAAGAACGTATGAGTAATGGCATGTCTTGACATTGGAACGTCAAACATATGACAATTCAATACGCGGTGATTCATCAATGCCATTTAACAACTATGAACTGTCAAGTGATGCAGGAGTTTATCAACGACGGCACAGGATTGCAGATAAACATCAGTATTTATATACATCCACAATGTTTAGATATGGTAAAGCACAGAACTCAGTGCGGTTTGATCCATATCACTGTTGACACACAGGATGCTGACAGCTTTGGTGTTGGCTACATAGTTGGAATACTAGTCTCTCTTTCACTCCCAGGTGGATTGCAAACACACACAAAGAATGGTGCACTTAAGGAATGTCATGCCAAAGCACACCCCCTCTTATTTTGGCTTGGATACCATCCTACTAAGATATGAATTCTTGAAAATCTAATTGAATGCATCATAAATTGGCTTTTAACGGGACAGTTCATCCCAAAAATCCAATACATATTTCCCCTCTTACTTGTACTTATTAACATACATAGTTTTAATGTGAGTTATCTCATGTTGGAGATATCAGTCATAGGGATGTCTGCCTTCTCTTCAATATAATGGGACTACATGGCAGTCTGCTCGTGGTGCTCAAAGCGCTAAATAAAGAAGATAGAGATATAGTCCTAGTCTTGTTAGTGATGTGAGTCGTTGATGTCCTGGTCTCGTTAGTGACGTGAGTCGTTGGTGTCATTGTCTCATTAGTGACATGAGTCGTTGGTGTCATTGTCTCGTTAGTGACGTGAGTCGTTGGTGTCATTGTTTCATTAGTGACATGAGTCGTTGGTGTCATTGTCTCGTTAGTGATGTGAGTCGTTGGTGTCCTGGTCTCGTTAGTGACGTGAGTCGTTGGTGTCATTGTCTCATTAGTGACATGAGTCGTTGGTGTCATTGTCTCGTTAGTGACGTGAGTCGTTGGTGTCCTGGTCTCATTAGTGACGTGAGTCGTTGGTGTCATTGGTCTCATTAGTGATGTGAGTCGTTGGTGTCCTGGTCTCGTTGGTGATGTGAGTCGTTGATGTCCTGGTCTTGTTAGTGATGTGAGTCGTTGGTGTCATTGGTCTCATTAGTGATGTGAGTCGTTGGTGTCCTGGTCTCGTTGGTGATGTGAGTCGTTGGTGTCATTGTCTCATTAGTGATGTGAGTCGTTGATGTCCTGGTCTCATTAGTGATGTGAGTCGTTGGTGTCCTGGTCTCGTTAGTGACGTGAGTTGGTGTCATTGGTCTCGTTAGTGACGTGAGTCGTTGGTGTCATTGGTCTCGTTGGTGATGTGAGTCGTTGGTGTCATTGTCTTGTTAGTGATGTGAGTCGTTGATGTCATTGTCTCGTTAGTGACGTGAGTTGTTGGTGTAATTGCTCTCGTTAGTGATGTGAGTCGTTGATGTCCTGGTCTTGTTAGTGATGTGAGTAGTTGATGTCAATGTCTCGTTAGAGACGTGAGTCGTTGGTGTAATTGGTCTCGTTAGTGATGTGAGTCGTTGATGTCCTGGTTTCGTTAGTGACGTGAGTCGTTGGTGTCATTGTCTCGTTAGTGATGTGAGTCGTTGGTGTCATTGTCTCGTTAGAGACGTGAGTCGTTGGTGTAATTGGTCTCGTTAGTGATGTGAGTCGTTGATGTCCTGGTTTCGTTAGTGACGTGAGTCGTTGGTGTCATTGTCTCGTTAGTGATGTGAGTCGTTGGTGTCATTGTCTCGTTAGTGACGTGAATCGTTGATGTCATTGTCTCGTTAGTGACGTGAGTCATTGGTGTCATTGTCTCGTTAGTGACGTAAGTCGTTGGTGTCATTGGTCTCGTTAGTGACGTGAGTCGTTGATGTCCTGGTCTCGTTAGTGATGTGAGTCGTTGGTGTCATTGGTCTCGTTAGTGATGTGAGTCGTTGGTGTCCTGGTCTCGTTTGTGATGTGAGTCGTTGGTGTCATTGTCTCATTAGTGATGTGAGTCATTGATGTCCTGGTCTCATTAGTGATGTGAGTTGTTGGTGTCATTGGTCTCGTTAGTGATGTGAGTTGTTGATGTCATTGTCTCGTTAGTGACGTGAGTCGTTGGTGTAATTGCTCTCGTTAGTGATGTGAGTCGTTGATGTCATTGTCTCGTTAGTGACGTGAGTCGTTGGTGTCATTGTCTTGTTAGTGATGTGAGTCGTTGATGTCATTGTCTCGTTAGTGACGTGAGTCGTTGGTGTAATTGCTCTCGTTAGTGATGTGAGTCGTTTGTGTCATTGTCTCGTTAGTGATGTGAGTCGTTGATGTCCTGGTCTCGTTAGTGATGTGAGTCGATGGTGTAATTGCTCTCGTTAGTGATGTGAGTCTTTGATGTCATTGTCTCGTTAGTGACGTGAGTCGTTGGTGTTATTGCTCTCGTTAGTGACGTGAGTCGTTGATATCATTGTCTCGTTAGTGACGTGAGTCGTTGGTGTAATTGCTCTCGTTAGTAATGTGAGTCTTTGATGTCATTGTCTCGTTAGTGACGTGAGTCGTTGGTGTCATTGTCTCGTTAGTGATGTGAGTCGTTGGTGTCATTGTCTCGTTAGTGACGTGAGTCGTTGATGTCATTGTCTCGTTAGTGACGTGAGTCGTTGGTGTCATTGTCTCGTTAGTGACGTGAGTCGTTGGTGTCATTGGTCTCGTTAGTGACGTGAGTCGTTGATGTCCTGGTCTCGTTAGTGACGTGAGTCGTTGATGTCCTGGTCTCGTTAGTGATGTGAGTCGTTGGTGTCATTGGTCTTGTTAGTGATGTGAGTCGTTGGTGTCCTGGTCTCGTTTGTGATGTGAGTCGTTGGTGTCATTGTCTCACTAGTGATGTGAGTCATTGATGTCCTGGTCTCATTAGTGATGTGAGTTGTTGGTGTCATTGGTCTCGTTAGTGATGTGAGTCGTTGATGTCATTGTCTCGTTAGTGACGTGAGTCGTTGGTGTCATTGTCTTGTTAGTGATGTGAGTCGTTGATGTCATTGTCTCGTTAGTGACGTGAGTCGTTGGTGTAATTGCTCTCGTTAGTGATGTGAGTCGTTTGTGTCATTGTCTCGTTAGTGATGTGAGTCGTTGATGTCCTGGTCTCGTTAGTGATGTGAGTCGTTGGTGTAATTGCTCTCGTTAGTGATGTGAGTCTTTGATGTCATTGTCTCGTTAGTGACGTGAGTCGTTGGTGTAATTGCTCTCGTTAGTGACGTGAGTCGTTGATGTCATTGTCTCGTTAGTGACGTGAGTCGTTGGTGTAATTGCTCTCGTTAGTAATGTGAGTCTTTGATCTCATTGTCTCGTTAGTGACGTGAGTCGTTGGTGTCATTGTCTTGTTTGTGACGTGAGTCGTTGGTGTCATTGTCTTGTTAGTGATGTGAGTCGTTGATGTCCTGGTCTCGTTAGTGATGTGAGTCGTTGATGTCATGGTCTCGTTAGTGACGTGAGTCGTTGGTGTAATTGCTCTCGTTAGTGATGTGAGTCGTTGGTGTTATTGTCTTGTTAGTGATGTGAGTCGTTGATGTCATTGTCTCGTTAGTGACGTGAGTCGTTGGTGTCATTGTCTTGTTTGTGACGTGAGTCGTTGGTGTCATTGTCTTGTTAGTGATGTGAGTCGTTGATGTCATTGTCTCGTTAGTGACGTGAGTCGTTGATGTCCTGGTCTCGTTAGTGATGTGAGTCGTTGATGTCATTGTCTCGTTAGTGACGTGAGTCGTTGGTGTAATTGCTCTCGTTAGTGATGTGAGTCGTTGATGTCCTGGTCTCGTTAGTGATGTGAGTCGTTGATGTCATTGTCTCGTTAGTGACGTGAGTCGTTGGTGTAATTGCTCTCGTTAGTGATGTGAGTCGTTGATGTCATTGTCTCGTTAGTGACGTGAGCCGTTGGTGTAATTGCTCTCGTTAGTGATGTGAGTCGTTGATGTCATTGTCTCGTTAGTGACGTGAGTCGTTGGTGTAATTGCTCTCGTTAGTGATGTGAGTCGTTGATGTCCTGGTCTCGTTAGTGATGTGAGTCGTTGATGTCATTGTCTCGTTAGTGACGTGAGTTGTTGGTGTAATTGCTCTCGTTAGTGATGTGAGTCGTTGATGTCCTGGTCTCGTTTGTGACGTGAGTCGTTGGTGTCCTAGTCTTGTTAGTGATGTGAGTCGTTGGTGTCATTGTCTCGTTAGTGACGTGAGTCGTTGATGTCATTGGTCTCGTTAGTGACGTGAGTCGTTGGTGTCCTAGTCTTGTTAGTGATGTGAGTCGTTGGTGTCATTGTCTCGTTAGTGACGTGAGTCGTTGATGTCATTGGTCTCGTTAGTGACGTGAGTTGTTGGTGTCATTGTCTCGTTAGTGACGTGAGTCGTTGGTGTCATTGTCTCGTTAGTGACGTGAGTCGTTGATGTCCTGGTCTCGTTAGTGACGTGAGTCGTTGGTGTAATTGCTCTCGTTAGTGATGTGAGTCGTTGATGTCCTGGTCTCGTTAGTGATGTGAGTCATTGATGTCATTGTCTCGTTAGTGACGTGAGTCGTTGGTGTAATTGCTCTCGTTAGTGATGTGAGTCATTGATGTCATTGTCTCGTTAGTGACGTGAGTCGTTGGTGTAATTGCTCTCGTTAGTGATGTGAGTCGTTGATGTCCTGGTCTCGTTTGTGACGTGAGTCGTTGGTGTCCTAGTCTTGTTAGTGATGTGAGTCGTTGGTGTCATCCTCTCGTTAGTGACGTGAGTCGTTGATGTCATTGGTCTCATTAGTGACGTGAGTCGTTGGTGTCCTAGTCTTGTTAGTGATGTGAGTCGTTGGTGTCATTGTCTCGTTAGTGACGTGAGTCGTTGGTGTCATTGTCTCGTTAGTGACGTGAGTCGTTGGTGTCATTGTCTCGTTAGTGACGTGAGTCGTTGGTGTCATTGGTCTCGTTAGTGACGTGAGTCGTTGATGTCCTGGTCTCGTTAGTGACGTGAGTCGTTGGTGTAATTGCTCTCGTTAGTGATGTGAGTCGTTGATGTCATTGTCTCATTAGTGACGTGAGTCGTTGGTGTAATTGCTTTCGTTAGTGATGTTAGTCTTTGATGTCATTGTCTCGTTAGTGACGTGAGTCGTTGGTGTAATTGCTCTTGTTAGTGATGTGAGTCGTTGATGTCATTGTCTCGTTAGTGACGTGAGTCGTTGGTGTAATTGCTCTTGTTAGTGACGTGAGTCGTTGATGTCAATGTCTCGTTAGTGACGTGAGTCGTTGGTGTCATTGGTCTCGTTAGTGATGTGTGTATGGGATAGGGAAGGAACACACACGCAAGAGTGTGGTCACGCACACGCTGCATACATCCTCTCAAATGCAGTCACATAAACAAAAGGTTGGAGAGTTTAATGGCATTGAAACAGCAGATAGCACCAATGTTGGGAGGTTAAACCACTTTTCCCAAGCAGAGATGACTTCATTCTCGTCTTCAGCTCGTGTGTGTGTGTGTGTGTGTGTGTGTGTGTGTGTGTGTGTGTGTGTATGTGTGTGTGTGTGTGTGTGTGTGTGTGTGTGTGTGTGTGTGTGTGTGTGGACCCAGTGACGGAGGCAGAGAAAGCAATAACGTCTGAGAAAGAGATTTTATTGTGTGCCAAAGATACTGCTTCAAATCAATGCTGTACTTACACGGCAAAGTTTGCTTTTATTATTGAGGCCTCCCCAATAAAATAACCTATCTTTTTTAAAAGGGCAGTATTTCTCCATAGTAAAGCCACACTGAGACAAAGAGCTCCCACTTTTCCTCCGGTCCACTTTCCGTGTTACTTTTTCGTCATTGGTAAGTAACTCATCACATTGTGACAGATTCTCACTGCAAATGATAAATGATGGTCCATTTAGAGTCAAATAGACCATGAAGCAGAGCATGCTTTAAGGCAGGCTTACTGTGATTGGCAGGTCTCTGCCGGTACCAGAGCCAGTCACGTCTCCTCATTCCAACTATGGGCACTTCTGTTAATTGGTTGGTAAACAAACCCAACATGGAGACTGCCGTCATTCAAGATGGCGACGGCGTTCCCGTCGACCTGGAGGCTTCAAAAGGTGCACAAACCAACGGGTGAAGTCACGGTGTCTGAAATACAGTCCATGGTATCTACCCTTTATGTATGCGATGAGTCAAATGAAGTTTAAGTGCATCGTATATTCACCTTTCCTCCTCCTAGAATAAAATGTCGCTCAGATCAGATGAAGGCGAACCGTGACGAGGCATTTCGTCTGAGGCCGTGTTTCCATCACAGTGGGCCTGTTTATCACATTATGTCAATAATATAATGTCACATGCAAGCAGCTGACCATAAGGACACAATACCAACATTGAAGATGCAGCGTTCAATTATGTACATATTTTCATTTCCGGTTTGGGACGCGCGACAATGATATGCATCCTTGATAGGGTGAAAAGGTACGATGTCTCGTGTGTGACCCGGGTGTCACAGAGAGACGCTCACTTGCACAGAACATCCCATTCAGTCTCCAGTCAAGTGAGGACGAGAACGAGTAATGCGGCGACGACGCGTCAGAGCCCATCGAGAGGATGTCTGCTGAATGATGTACGGGTGTGTGTGTGGGACTTCAACAGGGTTACCTAAATATCGCTGCCAAAGACGGCACTGCAACGCGTGTAGAAAGTTGTCCAAGAACAGCAACTAAATATAGCAACACCGTTTTAGAGCTGCGTGCACCGCTGCACGCATGTGGACGTTCTAGGAAGCTGACAGTTGTGTTTAATTAAACACTTTGCAGAAGGGAATCTGTGTTTTAAAACACCTGCTGGGTCGCCACTGACTCATAATGACTGACTGCGCGTGTGTTCCACCTCGTTAGGAATCCACCTCGTCTCTGTAATTGTGTCTCATACGTCGTACGGGAGCGTATGGACACGGGGCCCCGCCGGGCTCCTGGAGGGTTCACCAAACTGCTTCTGAGAGTCTAAACGGAAGCGTGTTGTTGGCGTCGGGGACAACGGCCATGCCGCAGGTCGAGCTCAGACATTCAGCGTTCCCACGAGTTCCTTATTTAATGTCAGGAAAAGGGGTTTGAACCTGTGATGTCTGACAAATCAGCATCCTGGCCGCAAACGTAATCTGACTTCTGCTGAGCTTAAATACACACACACACACACACACACACACACACACACACACACACACACACACACACACACACACACACACACACTTACACAACAATTCTATTTCAGAGCCTGTATCATGACCAACTTGCAAAAAGAAGTTTGATTGTATAGAAGTCTATGCTTCATGTGTTAAAGCTGCATTCTCTCTCCTGACCACCAGGGGGCGACTCCTCTGGTTGTATAGAAGTCTATGCTTCATGTGTTAAAGCTGCATTCTCTCTCCTGACCACCAGGGGGCAACTCCTCTGGTTGTATAGAGGTCTATATAAATGACTCTACTTCTCTTGATGTATTCCCTCAGTAAACATTGTAAACATGAGTTTATGTCTCAATCTCTAGTTTCAAGTCTTCTTCAATACAGCATGATGTTCATTTAGTAAATGATGGTCATTTAGAGTCAAACAGACCATAAAGCAGGGGGCGGCGCTACAAGGTGATTGACCTGAGCTGTATATGGCGTCACCACCTCACTCCTCCAGAGTCTAAAAATGGTCACTTCTGTTCACTAGTTGCAAAAACCCAAAATGGAAACGGCCAAATTCCAAGATGGCGAAGGCCGAAGCACAACTAGAGGCTTCAAAAGAGCAGGACGACGACGGCCACAGAACACCGAGCTACTTCCACATCCTCACCTCATCTGTCTTGAGGGGCCGACTGCAAACATCAGAGCCTGGCTAACCGTTTCCCCTGCTCCCAGTCTTTATGCTAAGCTAGGCTTGATTGTGTAGAAGTCTACACAAAGATTGATTGTGTAGAAGTCTACACAATCAATCTTTACCCTCCGGACACACAGAAGTCATAGTGAATTATCTCACGCTCTCTTTCTTCAGCTGGACATCTCTACTCTACCTTCTGTCCCCTCTTCTAAGTGTGTGTGTGTGTGTGTGTGTGTGTGTGTGTGTGTGTGTGTGTGTGTGTGTGTGTGTGTGTGTGTGTGTGTGTGGGGTTGTCACAAAGAGTGAACTCATGCATCGTTGCCCTGCACCGATACAGCAGCTGCAAAATGACATGTTGCATCTCAGCATGGCTCTCTACCTCCCTCTCTTCTTCCCTTCTCTCTACCTCCCTCTCTTCTTCCCTTCTCTCCACCTCCCTCTCTTCTTCTCTTCTCTACCTCCCTCTCTTCTTCTCTTCTTTACCTCCCTCTCTTCTTCCCTTCTCTCCACCTCCCTCTCTTCTTCCCTTCTCTCCACCTCCCTCTCTTCTTCTCTTCTTTACCTCCCTCTCTTCTTCTCTTCTTTACCTCCCTCTCTTCTTCCCTTCTCTCTACTTCCATCTCTTCCCTCTACCTCCCTCTCTTCTTCCCTTCTCTCCTCCTCCCTCTCTTCTTCCCTTCTCTCCTCCTCCCTCTCTTCTTCCCTTCTCTCCACCTTTCTCTGCACTGACCAGCAGGGGGCGACTGCTTTGGTTGCAAACATAATTCTGATTGAATAGAAGTCTCTGAGAAAATGACCCTCAGTAAACATTGTTAGTTTATTATCTCAGTCTCTAGTTTCAAGTCTTCTGATGTTCATTTAGTAAATTATGATTCCATTTAGTCAAAAAGACCATAAAGCAGAGTATGCTTAAGGGCGGAGCTACAGGGTGATTGACAGGTCACTACTCCTCCGCAGTCCAAATACGGTAACTTCAGTTCGCTGGTTGCAGAGATGGTGAAGGTTACAATCTAAAATGGCGAAAGCCAAAGCACCTCCTCTTTCACCTCTCCTGCTTAACGATCCCTTGATTGCAACGTGTTTTACTCAACGTGACCAAAGGAACAAACGTTACGTAGCGATGGCAAACCCACTCAGTACGACCCTGACTTAACATCGCTTTGACTCACAACACGCCGGCCTCCAAACGAAGACGGGAAGGGACTTGGTCTCCATGAGGCCAGCCATTGGTTTGTGGACTACAGTTGTGATGCCTCAAAGCATTTTGGGACTCGCAATCTTGTTTTGTGGCCCTTGCCATCTTGGCCTTTTGCAATTAGAAGAAACATGAGAGCGTGGAGCGAGAGCTAATGCTGAGTCAGCCCGATCACACCGAGCTGTATCTCCACAAAACCTTTGCCCGCAAAGCATTGTTTTCCTATAATAACTTGTGCGTTCCTTTCCTCCTTCCTTCCTTTCCTTTCCTATAGTTGCGTTGGCCTTAGTGTATGAAACATACACTAAGGCCAACGCAACGTGACAGTGTTCATGAACCAGGAACCGTTTAGTCCTCACATCTCTGGAGTAATAGTTTTAATGAGCAGGGCTCCAGGGCCAGATGATGGGACGTTTCTCATAACTGGGTCAAGGTCTGAACATATTTAACGCCCTTCAATAACATCACTGTGTTCCATGTTGTGACGGCGGCATCTTTACTGAGAGATAATTTCATGTTTTTACATTACATTTCATTTAGCTGATGCTTTTATCCAAAGAGACTTATAATAAGTGACTCAACCATGAGGACAAACTCAGAACAACAAGAATCAATTAAGTACAATTTTTTTAATAAAGCTAAACTACAAAGTGCTATCAGTAAGAGACATTTAAGTGCTACCTTCCTTATTCAAGGTGTAGTCAGAAGAGATGTGTTTTTAGTTTTAAGATGTAGAGACTTCCTGCTGTCCAGCTGCTCCAATGACAGCAGCTCCTGTGGTAACGGTCTTGACTCGATGGCTCTCAGGAACTGGACTCAGAACACGACAGAGTCGGAGTTGCAGTGAACTTCACGCCAGTTTATTCATAAACGAACAAAGTGAGTCGGTCCCGGTCAAAAACAGACAAAGAGCTTCTCCCTCGACTATCTGCACCAACTAACTATGAAAACCTCAAAGCCTTGTGGTGAAGCATAGTACTGTGGTGCTCAGGCCCCTCCCTGCTGGACCCCGGTGGTGCAACCCGTCGTACCCCTTCCCAGAAGTCAGTGTTTTCGTGACCCCTTGCCCTCTGTCAGTGCCCCTGCATCACATCCCTTCAACCCCCTCTTTGTGTGTAGCGTGGGAACACAACAACGTGTTGATGCCAGGTCACCTCGCAGCTCACTCCGGCCTCCGTTGCTAGGCTACGATATACCACTAGAGACTTTCACTAAATGTTTCTTTCACAATCCAGTTGTGTGCAGTTATTCGTAAGCTCAAAACATTATCCATCACTCCGTGTCCCACATCTGGTACCTGGGGGCCTCTAGGCGGCCCTCACCTTCATACATTTATCAGTGACAGCAACATGATCATATTAACGAGATTATATTAAACATTCCTACGTCCACAAGTGTTAAGCTCGCAGTGACGGAGCCACGAGTCGATTGGCTGAAGCAGTGACGAAGCTACAAGCCGATTGGCTGAAGCAGTGACGGAGCTACAAGCCGATTGGCTGAAGCAGTGACGGAGCTAAAGCCGATTGGCTGAAGCAGTGACGGAGCTACAAGCCGATTGACGTTAAGGCCTTCAGGTCATCCCAAGATCTTTAGGGGATAGAAAGATTTTCATGGACCAACATCCTCCAGGCTGAAATTATTCATGTATTTTCTCGACCTGCTCAGAGTCATGTGACCGGAGCATAGTCCATTTTTACTTGTATGTAATTAACATACTTACTTTAACCCCAATCACACTCTTTTTCACAACCTAACCAAGTCGTTCTGTATATAAATATCAATATTTGACAAGTTTGGAGTGATTGCCGTGCAAGGGTTTTAAACATTAGACTATATCAAGTTTGTAGAGATCCTTCCTCTCACATGTGTGGTGGAGTCACCAATTTAACAAACAAAAATAAATGGAAATGGTTGGTGCAACTTCTATTTAGCAATTAAAAAAACTGACTATGAGGTAAAGTATAGAATGTATTGATATGCAGAGCACGCTCCCACCATAACACGCCCCGTGTGCTTATTGAATATTGAAGCGTCCACCTTGTTAGGACCTCCTGAACGGCTACTGATTAGCATGACGTGTTAATGGCGTCAGATAGCTTCACGGCCAGATGAATGCAGCTGGACCATCTGTGTGCTTCCCCCAGACGATACACAGAGATTCATGAGGCCTTGCTTTGATGCAGTGGTTCCAGAGCGTCCCTACACTCATCCCTCCCTGGTGTATCCCAGTGTTCCTGTGTGCTGATGAGCTTCATCACGAGCAGTAAAGTGGAGCGTGCGCATTAGTATAACCTCCTATAGTGCAGCACACACTGACATACAACGTGCGATGCAGCAGCAAGTTGTATGTCAGTGTGTTTATCTACTTTCCTCTGGTACACAACGACAGATTCACTTTTGTAATATGATATGCATGTATCATTTACAGGTGAAGCCACACCAAAACATCAAGTGTCAGTCATATTTGATACCGAGTCTTTAATGATTACGTTTAGCCGTGCTAGCAGCTTGTCAGTTCTACCATGAGGTCGACTTGGATGGACTTGGTTTCCACGTTCATGTCCCCCTGAGGATAAACCACAACATCTTTGGTGATCCCCGAACTTTACATTTGGCACAGGTCAAAAATATGAATCTGGTCAATATTTTGGCTAATAACTAAATTAGCTAAACCTCTGATCAGCCGCAGCTTTATTTTGCGTCCGTTGCTGCAATGTTTGCTTCCCAAATCTCTGAATATGATAAACAATAAATCGCACTGGGGTGAAAGCAAATAGTTGCCTATTAAATAATTTGATCTAAAATCTCACAATATAATCATTGGTGACAACACAAACTAAATCTTAATTTTCCATTACATTCTGGCTAAATGAAGATGTCCGATTCTTTTATGATTTTTAAGATCCCAACATAGCATAACATTAGGGACATGTTGGCATAAATACCAGTGTATTTAAACAACTGTTAATATGAATTTGAACAATTGGGAAAGCGGTATTGGGGCCGGATGTTTTATTTACACCCATGAAAAGTAAGCAGGCTAAGAAACCAAGTCTGTCGCTCCGCTTCCCTTCTGGGGACTCGACCACGAACCTTCTGATCGTCCCCTCCAGTTCTCTGCCTGATCCCAGTGGTTCAGCTCGCTCTGCTGCTTTTTCTTAATTCTTTTGTTTTGTCTTCTTGTCTCAAATCATTGCAGATAACATAGTGTAATAGTAGGAAGCACTCATTGAATACAATTAGAGCTCTTGGTTTAACAATCAATACTGCTGGCACATTAGAGCTGCTCCAGTTTGTGTATTTATTTGAGCTGATATAGGAGCCCGGTCAGCAAAGGTTTAGAAAAAAGGTATCTTTTAGCAAAGCAATGCAATAAAGTCCAAGTCCTTATCTTACTTATCTTACTCTTATTAAAGTTCTCAATGGCTTCCCCTGTTTTCCTATAACAAACAAGGCAAACATTACATTGAGGAACACTTGAGTTTAAATATGTATATTTAAACTCAATATAAATATTAAACTCATATATTCCCATTCCCCACTCATAATCCAGTCCAAGGGTGCATGTCCGTATCGCGTTTTTTTTTTTTTTAACTCAAATTCTTTGTCAATTTTTCCGTTGTCTTGGTACACATGATATTCAGGTACAGTGTACAACACACAGAAAGAACAACAAACATCACATGGTGGTCACTCCAAGAAAAAGGGAAAACAAAAGAGGGGGAATAAGGATAATAAAAATGAAAAGAGGGGATAAATAAATACAAATAATAATTTAAATAATTTAAATAAGATGAAGAACCAAGTGTAGCATATGTACTATATATGCTTTCCAGAGAGGATTGTGTGTGTGTGTGTGTGTGTGTGTGTGTGTGTGTGTGTGTGTGTGTGTGTGTGTGTGTGTGTGTGTGTGTGTGTGTACAGAGAGATAGCTAGAGCAGTTCTACCAGAGGGCCAAGCAACATATAATAATCACCTCATTGTAATAATAATGCTGCGACAGGACTCCATCGTTTACTAAATATATGCTTCTGGAGCCTTAATGAATATGTGATTTGCTCCATTTGATAGATGTCCCATACTTTTTGGATCCATATATCGTATGTTGGGGGATCCGGTTTTAACCATCTGATGGTTAACCCTTCAATGCTGCTGTTAGTAGTATGTTGAGGAGGTATTTTTTGGCCCTCCCGTCTAGGCCTTCAGATATCACTCCCAATATTACATTTTAAAGTCTGTTTCAACTCTGCCAGTGTTCTGGATTAAAATCAAGGCAGAATATCCTGAGATTCTGAAGACCTGCTTCCATTTCAACAACGCACTGCAGAACATCAAAAAGGCCCAGCAGCGACTGTATTTCCTAAGAAGGCTGAGGAAATTTGGCATGCCACCCAAAATTCTCAGCAACTTCTACAGATCAATCACAGTATGGTATGGAAGCTGCACTGCCCAGGACAGGAAGTCACTCCAGCGTGTGATGAAAACTGAACAGTTCATCTCAGGAGCAGCCTTCCCCTCACTTCAGGACATTTACTCCACCAGGGTAACCAGGAGAGCAGCCCACATCATCAGGGACACAACACACAACATCACCAGGGACAGAACACACCACATCATCAGGGACAGAACACACCACATCACCAGGGACAGAACACACCACATCATCAGGGACACAACACACCACATCACCAGGGACAGAACACACCACATCATCAGGGACAGAACACACCACATCATCAGGGACAGAACACACCACATCATCAGGGACACAACACACCACATCATCAGGGACAGAACACACCACATCATCAGGGACAGAACACACCACATCATCAGGGACACAACACACCACATCATCAGGGACAGCTCTTCTGGCTCCTGCCATCAGGCAGACGCTACAGGAGTCCAGAACCCTGAGACTGACGAACAGTTTCTACCCGCAGGCCATCAGGCTGGTGAACAGTGGACACTGTAGCAATGCATAGTGCACTTTATACACTAAGCAATACTAATACTATTTTCATATTTTAATTATTATTATTATATTAATTATTATTATAGTTAATAGTTATATTATATATTTATAAATATATATATATATATATTAATTATTATTATTATATTATATATTCTTTTTTGTGCAATACTGTTATATCTCTTATATTTTGTGCCTTATTTTTATTTATTTTTTACCTTAAGTTTATTCTAGTTCTGTGTGTTAGGAGGACCCAGCAAAATAAGCATTTCATTGTATAGAATAACTCTGTTATCGGTGCATGTGACAAACATCTTGAAAGTTACGGAGTAGACTGGACTAAAGGTTTAAGTTACGGAGTTGCAGAGAAACAAGCTCAGGGCTCCTAATTACTAATTTGGCGTAATGGTGAGTTGTATTTTTAAGTACTTTATTATTGTCTTTATGCTGATCGCATCATTTTATTACGTCATATTTATTACGAAACCGGTCCGTGGCGCAAAAGAGGTTGAGGACCGCTGCTTTACGCAACCACCAAGCTGTTAAAAGTACTTTTCTTGCCCGAGACCACCCCAGTATCTACCTTTGCCCTTTGGAAGAGTCAATCATTAAGCAAAGACAGGTTTGCCAGGATGCACCTGGACAGTCTCCCCTTTTCATAGAATGAACTGTAGAGATTCCAAAAACCTTGTGCCCTTCATGGGCAAACTCCAATCCTTCCTTCCTCAATGATTTCCCTCCGCTTTGCCCCGCACCGGGTGAGCTACGCTGAGCTAAGCGTGGCAGACACTAAATCAATAAAAGGTTGGATAAGGTTGTAGTGGTCCACATTTCAGCAAAAAGATAACTTCAGATAAGTCAAAGACATGCACGCACATACATACACACCACTGGCCTGGGTAGAGGTGAGCCGAGAGATCACATTAATTAAAAAAGATAAGAACTCGGGCATCGTAACACACACTTGCACACGCAACAGATAAATACAGCTAGCGGCTCCTAGGAGGCTCTGAAATCAGGTTGGGGTGACACAGTGGAATGATTGCTTCAGACATTTCAGAAATTAACTTTGCAACTTCTAAAGCATCCACAGACTCCCATAAAAATAAAACATTTATAGAATGTAGTTCAGTCGTTCTGGAGGGCCGCAGGAACTGCATTGGAGCCGGCGGGAGTTGAAAGGTCAATCTAATCGGCTTTCTAAAATACAAAGATGTCAATGTGCTGCAAGAGTAAACACGTCTCAGCTGAGAGGATTCTGTAAATGTTTCTTTGGCGATATACATCACATCAGTGCAACAAATTAAATTCCAAAGGCTCCCCAAATGCAATGAAGAGTGTATTTGTCTTAACAGTTTAAAGATACATCAGATGGATGCTTTGTGACTCATTATCAAATGAAATCAGAAGAGAAAAGAAAATGGTGAAAAACTGTAAAAAAAAAAAAAAAAAGAAGAATATGTTGTATCCTGTTAAAGTTGGGCATCAAAGTAATCTCAAAATAATTGGCAAAAAAACTGTCCATTGGGTGAACATAGTTGTCGGCCTAAATTTGGTTACCATTATACATGTTTCTCATGAGATAGTCGCCTGTTATATTTCAATGCATAATAGCCCAATATAAACCCATTGCAGATGTTTTGACAAAACACCCGTCAGAAAATAACTGGAATGTCCACTTATCTACAAGGTTTGTCAAACTCAAAAAAGTCTGCCTTAATGAGCCGAAAAAATCCAACCAAATTGCATAAAAATGTAATATATATTCCCCATTTAATATATACATTAGGAAAAACAATGCATTGCAAAAGTATTGGTATTCTTTACATTTTATTTAAAAAACGCCTCCATCAAGACTAAATCCAGCACCATAGACCTCTCAGCCTTTGGGTTCATAGTGCCAGTGCTATAACCAAGAGGATGATGGTACATTGACCTGTACTTGTAAAGCACTTTTCTAGTCTTCCAACCCCTCAAAGCAATTGTAACCCTTCGTCATCATTCACCCATTCACACTCATTCATACACTGATGGGCGGGGCTATCATGCAAGGTGCCACCTGCCCATCAGGATTGTCTAACATTCATACAACACTGACACACAGGAACAACCTGCAGGGCTAAGTGTCAACGACACATCGACATGGACTAGTGGATCGAACCGCCGATCCTTTGATTGAAGGACGACTCTGCTCTCCCACTGAGCCACATTGATGAGAATATGACACCAGCAAAGGTCAGCGCTGCCATCCAGTGTTATTGTTAGCTTAGTTAGCTTAGTGAGACGAGCAGCAGGTTCACACTTAGCATTTTCATACAGTATTTCCAAATGTTGAAAACACAAATATTCATCTTGGGAGACAGCTAATCAATGCTCCATTTAGAGCAATTTGCAGTAATAGTTAACTCCCCTTCTCCAAAAAAAGAAGCATGGAAAGGCACAGTGCCAGTCTCCCTTGCTCAGCCATGGCACTGACCTTTAACGTAAAAGATCACGGACAAAAGGTTTGGCAGCAGTGGGATTTGAACCCACGCCTCATAAAAGCTTTAATCAAGTGGAATCCACCTGTGGTTTCAGCTGTTAAGATTATAATAAAAGAAGATAATGCGGTCCACAGTGAATCAGCCCTCATGGACTCTACCTTTTCTTCTGCCTCATTGCTCAGCAGAGGCCTTGTAAAGGTATGGTGAAAGTGGGAGGAGGCACAAGATACTTTGTCCAGAAAACCAAAGGTGTTTATTTCCATTAGTAGCTATGATACATGTGTAACCAAACATATATACAAACAATACAAACAGTTAGCTTAACGTGCACACAGCTACAGTAATGTTCTCCGCGTAACAGCAAAGGCATCTGCTTCAGTAGAGCCTTCGATCAGCAGGATCACAGCCCCCTTAAGATCCTTCCTCCTCAGAGTCACGGGACAGGAAGTCAACGGTAACATTCTTGTGTCCTGGTCTGTACTGGACCTGTAAACCATAAGGCTGGAGAGACAAGTACCCTGTGGTCATTCTACCATTAGCGTCTTTCATTTTGTGGATCCACTGCAATGCACGATGGTCAGACTCAAGAACAAACTCTTTGCCAATCAGGTAGTACTTCAAGGTTTCTAATGCCCATGTAATAGCCAGAGCTTCCTTCCACTGTTGACTACCTTATTTCCCTTGGGAAGAGTTCTCAGCTGATGGTTTCCAGCCTGTCTGTGCAATAGCACTGCTCTGAGGCCTCCAGAAGCATCTGTCTGGACAGTACAGGGGAGAGTGAAATCTGCACACTGCCAAACAGGTTCCTGACAAACACACTTTTGCAAGTCCTTGAAAGCGTTTTCACATTCTTGCGTCCGTTTAACCTTTATTGCGCTGGATTTGTAAGTCATGTCAGTTCGTACTGCAGATCTTGATAAAAAGTTTGGGATAAGTCTCCGATACCAACCTACTAACCCTGAGAATGATCGTAGGTGTGAGGTAGTGGTGAAGCTGCAATCGCCTCCACCTCCAAGCCAAGGTACTGGACCTCTGGCTTGGACATGTGACACTTCTTAGCGTTGATGACCAGACCAGAAGGATGGATGTGTTGAAAGACATCAGCAGGATGTTGGACAGGGGGCTGTAGCTCATGGGGATGAATGGTCGTCCTGCAACCACAAGGTCGCCGGCTCGATCCCCAGCCTCCCCATAGCTCACATGTTGAAGTGTCCCTGAGCGAGACACCGAACCCCAAGTTACCTCACTAGGGGCCCACTGCCCCCCAAAATACCACGGATGGGTCTAATGCAGAGGATACATTTCATGTACTATGACAAAAATTTAGTTTTATCTGCTTCAATACAGCCTTCAATCAGCAGGATCTAGTTATTGTCTAGTTGGTAACATGAGTGCAGGTAAAACTATTTACTTTCTTAAACATGTTATGTGACAAAAGCTGTACCTTCAAACTGTAAACCTTCAGGTAGGAACTCTTTTAAATAGTCTAACATATGGCATACCTTGAAAACATGCATAACAAATCAGAATCAACCTGAATTCCACCTTTACATCATTTAGATGCCACTGCTCTCTGTTAGAAAAGGTCGTTTGGTATTTCTAAGGGTTTATTCCTCATTTCACACTTAATTCCTTTTTTATTTATTTATCTGGGCCTCCACATAAATCACAAACCATCTCATCTTTATTCAAGCCCCTCGTTTATCCGGCAGCGGTTTCATCAGATGACCTGCTTCAAATTCATGCATTCACCTCTGAGAGTTTTAAAATCCAGACTCGGCCTTCAGTCGTCGACCGCTGAGCGAGGAGTCGCAGCAGCAGCTCCTCGCTCGAGGGAACGTCGACAGTTGTTTCTGAAGCATTGCTTCTGTTCCAAGAAGTCTGAGCTGAGAACAAAACAGACCCCAGACTGAAGCACTTTTTAAAGAGGCAGACAGAACAGAGCGAGGAGGAGACGAGTGTCCACTGAAGAGGAGGAGGTGAGGAGACGAGACGAGTGTCCACTGAAGAGGAGGAGGTGAGGAGACGAGTGTCCACTGAAGAGGAGGAGGTGAGGAGACGAGTGTCCACTGAAGAGGAGGTGAGGAGACAAGTGTCCACTGAAGAGGAGGAGGTGAGGAGACGAGACGAGTGTCCACTGAAGAGGAGGAGGTGAGGAGACGAGTGTCCACTGAAGAGGAGGAGGTGAGGAGACGAGTGTCCACTGAAGAGGAGGTGAGGAGACGAGACGAGTGTCCACTGAAGAGGAGGAGGTGAGGAGACGAGTGTCCACTGCAGAGGAGGAGGTGAGGAGACAAGTGTCCACTGAAGAGGAGGTGAGGAGACAAGTGTCCACTGAAGAGGAGGAGGTGAGGAGACGAGACAAGTGTCCACTGAAGAGGAGGAGGTGAGGAGACAAGTGTCCACTGAAGAGGAGGAGGTGAGGAGACAAGTGTCCACTGAAGAGGAGGAGGTGAGGAGACAAGTGTCCACTGAAGAGGAGGTGAGGAGACGAGTGTTCACTGAAGAGGAGGAGGTGAGGAGACAAGTGTCCACTGAAGAGGAGGTGAGGAGACAAGTGTCCACTGAAGAGGAGGTGAGGAGACGAGTGTCCACTGAAGAGGAGGTGAGGAGACAAGTGTCCACTGAAGAGGAGGAGGTGAGGAGACGAGACGAGGGTCCACTGAAGAGGAGGAGGTGAGGAGACAAGTGTCCACTGAAGAGGAGGAGGTGAGGAGACGAGTGTCCACTGAAGAGGAGGAGGTGAGGAGACGAGTGTCCACTGAAGAGGAGGAGGTGAGGAGACAAGTGTCCACTGCAGAGGAGGAGGTGAGGAGACGAGTGTCCACTGAAGAGGAGGAGGTGAGGAGACAAGTGTCCACTGCAGAGGAGGAGGTGAGGAGACGAGTGTCCACTGAAGAGGAGGAGGTGAGGAGACAAGTGTCCACTGAAGAGGAGGAGGTGAGGAGACGAGTGTCCACTGAAGAGGAGGAGGTGAGGAGACAAGTGTCCACTGAAGAGGAGGAGGTGAGGAGACGAGTGTCCACTGAAGAGGAGGAGGTGAGGAGACGAGTGTCCACTGAAGAGGAGGAGGTGAGGAGACAAGTGTCCACTGCAGAGGAGGAGGTGAGGAGACGAGTGTCCACTGCAGAGGAGGAGGTGAGGAGACAAGTGTCCACTGAAGAGGAGGAGGTGAGGACAGGTGAGGACAGAACTGGGTTCATAGAGGAAAAGATGAAACATCCTTTCATTCACATCTCTGTATATTATTTCTCAATCTGGAGTGAACAACTTTGAGCAAAAATTCAGGAACATTTCGTTTCTGCAAAGAAATGATAACCGGTTACATAATGTAACTTAATTAACAAAAGAAAAATCTATTTTCCCCTCAATAAATGAAAGTGTTGTATCTCTAGAAAGTCTCTTCTCCCAGTCAGTGGCCAATGAGGTGAGGGAGGAACCACTCGGTCATGAGGAAACAACGCTGCTCTTTCTTTGGCATCAAACTGCCAACGTCTCACAAGTGATTGGTGGAAAATGATCACTCCAAGAAGGACGCGTCCTGATTAGCTTGATTAGCTTGATTAGCTTGATTAGCTCCAGTGATGACTTCATGCAGGAGGTGGATGCTGTGCCGAGTCTGGAGGAATAATCTTTACCACGTCGCTCCATCCAGCTTCTGACCGCTCTTGAGGAACCCCAGGATGCAGAAAGGTGCTGACGAACACAGTGAACGGAGCGACGCCTCGTGTTTGTGTTTCTACGTCTACGCACAGATCTCGTACCCGCGGTGCCACTACTGCTAATAACTTTATTTATACGCCACCTTTTCAAAACAGGGCTTCCAAAGTGTTTTGACAAGCGAAGCAAAAGCGGGATACACGGCAATATAATAACAGACGCCTTATTAAATCAAGGCAGAATTTAATAAAGAAAGAATAGATGGAAAAAATCAAAGAAAAAAATCTATACAAAGAAAAATAAAATGTAATAAAAGAAAAAAGAAACAATAAGACAAATAAAATCAAATAAAAGCTGTGAAAAGACGATATCACAAAAAACTCCAGTCTGCAAAAATAGTTTTTATGAAGTGATTTAAAAGAGATAAAAACTAATTCTTAATCCAAAGCAGAGGGTTCCCCGCTGGATGAATCACGTGTGTGTGTGTGTGTGTGTGTGTGTGTGTGTGTCATGTTGACTGACATGAGCTGACAGAAGCCAGACATTTGCTTGAGTGATGATGATGGTGATGATTAATTTACAAAATATACTTACAAAAAAAGCATTTTGTCTGTGCTTTTTCCATCAGGGTTGAAGCTCAAACGTAATGCCATTTAAACATCTATATGTCAGGTATTAATTCAACAACAGAAGTCTTCCCTCGCGGCCCCAACGTGTTCTCGTGGTCGTCTTAAAGGGCCGGCGCTGCGTGAGCCACCAGGGCAGGAAGCAGCAGGACCCCAGCCTGAGTGTGGCTGGCCTAATGAGCTTCTATTTCCAGTTCCTCCACATCCAACGGCTCACCACGGGACGCGTCAGGGCCCAGTGATTTATAAATAAGTTTAACGGGACACAGTGTGCTTCTCTACTAAGTGTTTTATTTTTAACAGTGTTGATGCAGACTATTCAATACATCTTTCATTTATTGTGTTTTACAGAAGTTGCATTACATCCTGGTCCATGATATGAAATGAAAACCAACTGATTGGCGCTCGTAGGGTCAATGATTGCAAGCGCCTCCTTTACAGCTCTATGAAGAATCGATGTGAGGACCATTTAAGTATATTGCACCAGACAAGTGAAATATTTGAGCATTGTACGACATAGATCTTTTTTTTATAAAAGTTTAGAACATCAAAAAGGGCTCTTCTGGTACACTTTATTCAGCCTGATGCCTTTTCTAAGGGCTTTACATGTGAGTAAGAGAGTGAAGAGAGGAGGTCAGAACAGGAGTACAGGACTTGAGAAACGAAGGGGAGGTGCAGAGAACAGACGGTGATGAGGAGGGATGAAGAAAAAATGCATCGAAAATGAGCCCAATATCAGAAGTGAGATGATGCGAGAAGGTAAGATTGTGAGGATCGTTGAGAGATCGGAGCACTTAAGTAACTGAGATTGCCTTCTGAAGTTTGCCTTCTGAAGTTGCCCATGTGACTGTTTCAAAAGTTGTAATAGAGTCTTCAGCACTTTTAACTGAGCCAAGTCGCCGGCAGTAGCATGCAGCTTTCACTCAGCCGCAGCGCAGCACGGCCATGGAAACACCAAGCCATCGTACACGCGGGAGATTCCCAAAGATCGCCTTTTGAGGGTTGGAACAAATCCATGTGTTGGTAGACGTTCGGAGACAAGAGGTCTATTGGCTAAAACGAGCTGGTGGTCATCAGGTCACGAGGAAAGCACAGACCTCGGACGAGGCTGTCCTTTTCATCTCATCTAACCACTGAACAGCATTATAAGTGTAGCTTTGTGGCTACATCTCGTCATTCCGTTGGTTCCTCAAACTGTCGGCCAAACCTCAAAGTGTCACAGCACTGAAGGTTAACAGTGTCGAGCTGATTTTGTCAGACTTTATTTTTCCACTTCTTGTCAGCAGTCTGCCCGGGGGACTCACCCCGGCGGTTCAGGGACGACCCTCGGTGTGGGGCATTCCCTCTCGGTGGACTTGGAACGCCCCACTGTGAATGTGCCTCTGGGCTTCAGCGTGGAGCGCAGGCTGAGAGCAGCTACATGGAGCGTTTTGCTGAGGAGAGAGTGAACGATGTGACCTCAGCGGCTGACTCTCGTGTTTTTTCATTTCCTGAAAGGTTTTTGGTTTTGGACATACCTGACTGTGACGAGTGTAAAATAATGTGTGCATCCGCCCACTGATGCTGATCCCTGCTTGCGTTTAAGGGTTCCTCGTGGCCCATGCTTCGGACTTCTGTTGAGTTTAAAAACCTTTTGGCGATCGTGCGAAGAGAAGTCCAGAATTCGATGGGTTATAATAAAACTGATTTAATAAAAAAGCTGATGATACAGCATAGAGCAGTCCACTTACCGTTAACCTGCAATAGTTCCTGTCTGTGCTTCTACGAGTGGAACTCCGAACATAGTTTATTGTCCTCAATCGCTCTCATTGGTTAGTATCACAGCATGCAATTGGCTAGACGTTTCACAGGGGCGGAGTCATCCTCTGGCTTCTTCACACTCTTGCTCGGTTAGCAGGCCACACACCAGTAGCTTCTCTCCTTCCGGTGTTTAGTGTCCTTACTCCTGATCAGCTACCACAATAGTCCCACGTTAGTTGACCACGTGCAGCCTCCATTTTGTCTATGTCCTCCATTTTAAATCCATTCCATTCATACGTCCTACTATGTTTACCAATACACATTCTTCATAGTATTCTTCACAATATCCCTTATTAATTATCATATCCCGCTCATGCATTGCCATTTACACATAGACAATCTTTATGTGCAAGTCAAAATAAACTATTACAATTCTACACTTCCAACACATTTCATGAAGATGGGCTTGTGGTTTTTTCCTAATCCTGCTGACAGATGACGACCAGACCATGGCGGCGCGTCTGAAGGTAGACGAAGGACGTGACGAAGAGACGCATTTTAATCAGGATGCCTGCTAACTCAATAAATAATTGAGTTAGGAGGCTCAATAAATAATCCAGAGATGGTTTGCTTGATACATGATCACAGCCAAATGGACTCCCGTCTTGACATTTTCTTGACTGACAGACGTCTTGCATCTACATGGTTCTCATTCAACGCGACTCACAAATAGTGACTAGCGTTGAATGAGAACCATGTAGATTCAACCACGGTTCGTGAGCCGGGTATTGTCGTTTATGATACCGAGAGCAGCTTCTTGATGAGCAGCCTGGGCAAACTGTTTGGTAACTGTGGGAAAGGAATGTTCAGCAGCACCTCTAGCAGAGAACACACTCCTTATTAGTAAAAACCAGCGCTTTGTTCTCTGCCGGCGTCAGGAGCAGAGAGGAAGACACCTGCTCAGGCGCTCCCTTTGATTCTGCCAAAGAGAAGAAAAACAGAGGTGGTGCATTTTGAAAAAGCAGTCAGGTTGCCAGCTTTGCGTCTGTGAGATTGTAGGTCGAGTACAAAGAGAAGGAACCGGATGACAGCGGAGGGTACGCAGTGCAAGAGCAACAGGAGATGCTGTGATTACTCTGACGGGAGAGAATTAAATGATCATTAGTTACACAATGAAAACAACCGTTTCCAGCAAAGACTTGACACAGATGTGTCTGTGTGTGTTGAGAGAGGGGGGTAGGAGAGTGTGTGTGGCTTCACACTTCTTGGGCGTATGTTCTTTTTTCTTTCTAATCTAATTTAACAAAGAAATGGTCATTCGTTCCGGTTGAGTTGATCACATTCATGTGGCAGAAAGTGGGAGATGAACGCAAAGATATTCTGCGTATTTATGTGAGTAAGCGAGCGAGCAAGTGTGTGTGCTTTTGTGTGAGTGTGTGTGTTTGTGTGAGTGTGTGTGTGTGTGTGTGTGTGCGCTGACAGCTGAACAAAAGGTGTACGGGTCCGTGACAAGCTGTTGACGGTTTCATATCCACTCTGGGGGCCACAGCCAGACTCTACTGGAGGAAGACGGGAGATGAAAAGATGAGCGGTAAAGGTACGGAAAAAACACAAAGGAAAAACATTATGGCATCTCCCCGAAGAATCACGGACGCCACTGACTTGTTATTGTCTTGTCTGCATCTGTGTGCGTGTGTGTGTGTGTGTGTGTGTGTGTGTGTGTGTGTGTGTGTGTGTGTGTGTGTGTGTGTGTGTGTGTGTGAGCAAGAGTGGCCGTCGTTCCCCTTTTCATCTGGCACTCTTTCGGTCTATTGTTCCCTCATCCGACTACTCGTCCTCCTTCTGTTGTTCCGTTGTCACATTGGTCCTCAAAGCGCTCTCTGCTCACGGAGAACCAGAACCAGAACCTGAACCAGAACCTGAACCAGAACCAGAACCTGAACCAGAACTAGAACCAGAACCAGAACCAGAACCTGAACCAGAACTAGAACCAGAAACAGAACCAGAACCTGAACCAGAACTAGAAACAGAACCAGAACCTGTGACGGGGTGAAAACTCCGGGTAGAAGTCGCTTGCCGTCTGGCTCCCGACTGTCAGTTCTTCCAAGGCTGTTGTTGTTGTTGTTGTTTTCGGCGGTGGATATCCTCACGCTCTTCTTTTCCTCCTCTTCATCGAGGAAGGTGAATGTTTTTGTCGATAAAGTTTCGTGCTTGGCTGAACGCCGCCTTGCTCTCGCCGCCCTGCCCCGTCTCCGGCGAGAAAGTTTTTACCGCACAAACAAGAGTTTGATGGAGTGGAATAAAACGCAGTTATCCGCTCCATCGTCTGTGTTCTCCCCTCTTCTTCTTCTTCTTCCTCTTCCTCTTCTTCTTCTTCTTCTTCTTCTTCTTCTTCTTCCTCTTCTTCTTCCTCTTCTTCTTCTTCTTCCTCTTCTTCTTCTTCTTCCTCTTCTTCTTCTTCTTCTTCTTCCTCTTCTCCTTCTTCTTCCTCCTCTTCTTCCTCTTCTTCTTCTTCTTCCTCCTCTTCTTCCTCCTCTTCTTGCTCAGTCCCTCCATCTGTTGCTCTGCCTCTCCATTTGCATCTCATTTCGTGTCTTGCTCATACTTTGCTCTTTTGAATCGGCGATGACTTTGTTTCTGAATATCTGCTTCACCCCAATATATTCATGGCAATTCTTTTTTTCACCAATATTTCAAGACACTGATATCGCTCCAGCTGCTCTCACCTGATAGCTCATCTTTCACAGGAGTGCCTCTAATCCCTCCTGAATCACAGCTCCTCTCTGCTCCATCTGAACACATCCCCCCTCTTCTCTCTCTGATCTCCTCAAGGTCACGCTGACCTCTGCATGCTCGATGTGGTTGAGGCAACACCAGAGTGAAGTAACATTAACATTAGTACTATTACCATGTTTGCTGTGTGTTTAAATACGTTTGCGAGTAATTCCATCATTTGGACGGAGCCGGGTCAAAACTCTTGTTTTTGTTTTGTTGACATGTTGGAGTTGAAGGTTTGTCCAGAGAGGATTTTATAGATCTCTTTTTTTATCGATTTTACCATGTTTTTATTTTTTGGGAATAAAATGTTGAATCATAAATGATGTATGAAGAACTCCCTCAGTAACTACCTTTAGAATATAGAGAGGAGGGGAACTGGGAAGTGTGATCAATGGAAGTGCTGCTGAAGTGGAGATGAGTATTATCTTTGCTTTAGATTAGAGAAAACAGCCTTTACAGATATGTAGAAGGACACTAAAGGTGCTTAGGATTAAACGTGCAACTGATGGAGATCCTCATGTGATCACTTACATTAAAGCAAACATTGTATTATGTAAATCAGTGGTTCTCAACCTTTTTCTGTGAAATATGTTTTTCAGCCAAGTACCCCCTAACCAGCGAAAAATCTTTTTTTAATACACAGAGTCTGATTTAATGTAGAATACATCAACTTCTGTTTATGAAGTTAAACTTAGATTTTATTGAATATTTATTAAATAACTAGTTTTAAAATATTTTTGAATGGATGCTAATTTTAAATTCAAAATGTAGCTTCGAGATGAACCCTGTGGTCTGAAGCTTAGCTTCTAGATGAGGAGGGTATTGATGTGTTGATGTGACAATTAGCAACTTATGTTTTAAACTCATAAACTAAAGTTTTCACCTTCGATTGTCACTTTTCATACCGCAGATTATTATTTTCCAGTTTGATCCAGGATCAGTTGTTTGCGGAACCAAAAACCACTGGCAAAGTTGACTTCAGAGGCTATTTTGGCCTTGATTCTGGTTTGTGTGTGTGTGTGTGTGTGTGTGTGTGTGTGTGTGTGTGTGTGTGTGTGTGTGCACGCTGCATGTTGTCCTGCGTGTGCCATGAGATCATCGTATCAAAGCCGTTTCCTGATCTGCTGTTTCTGGTTCCCCATCCGGCTCTCTGGCACGGCGCTCTCACACTGTGCAGCCAAGACGCTCCAACATGGCGGCTCAGTCACAGGCTCCGCCTCCACGCTGGGCCGCTTCCCCAGCCTCTTCTTGATCGGCTGAACAAACGCAAATCGCCGCTCGCCGTTCCTTCCAGCTCCTCTCCACTGTGGAGTGTGTGTTCTGTGTTCTGGTCCAAAGGCTCTGCAAACACTCTCGTCCTGCAACAAACAGAATGACATCATCGGACCGTCCCAGTGGCGTTTTTGTCTTCTTTTCTTTCTAGGGTTCTAGGGTTAAATACGACATTAGTGTTCTAGGGCTAAATACATTAGTGTTCTAGGGTTAAAGATGTTAGTGTTCTAGGGTTAAAGATGTTAATGTTCTAGTGTTAAAGACGTTAGTGTTCTAGGGTTAAAGATGTTAGTGTTCTAGTGTTAAAGACATTAGTGTTCTAGTGTTAAAGACGTTAGTGTTCTAGGGTTAAAGACGTTAGTGTTCTAGGGTTAAAGACATTA